>NC_092760.1:36658823-36990323 GCF_047496795.1 Chiloscyllium punctatum | reverse complement strand
TTGGGACAAGGATCACAGTGGGAGATTGCATATTCAATTCAAGGAAGGGGATTTACATGTCTAGCGGCAGCAGCACTGTTGAAATGAATATTAATTTTGATGTCCCATCAGTATGATATTTGGCCTTCTGTGATCTTACATAAAGACTGATTCATTTCTAATCACTGAGTGACTTGTGAATTATCTTACATACACAAATGACCTGCCAGAGAAATTAATGAAGAAACTCATTAGCAAGTGACGCTTAGTAAAGTGCTCAATTATGTCCTGAATGACTTAATATCCAAAAACATGTGATGAGAAGCAATTGCAAAGCTCAAAGGTAGAAGACAGAGGCTGGTGGTGGAGGGTTGTTTTTCAGACTGGAGGCCTGTGACCAGTGGAGTGCCACAAGGATTGGTGCTGGGTGCTTTTTGCCATTTACATAAATGATTTGGATGTGAGCATAAGATGTACAGTTAGTAAGTTTGCAGATGACACCAAAATTGGAGGTATAGTGGACAGCGAAGAGGGTTACCTCCAGATTACAACAGGATCTGGATCAGATGGGCCAATGGGCTGAGAAGTGGCAGATGGAGTTTAATTCAGAAAAGTACAAGGTGCTGCATTTTTGGAAAGCAAAGGGAGTGTTGCTGAACAAAGAGACTTTGGAGCGCAGATTCATAGCTCCTTGAAAGTGGAGTCGCAGGTAGATAGGATAGTGAAGAAGGCTTTTGATATGCTTTCTTTTATTGGTCAGAGTATTGAGTACAGGAGTTGGGAGGTCATTGGTTAGGCCACTGTTCAAATATTGCTTGCAATTCTGGTGTCCTTCCTATCGGAAAGGTGTTGTGAAACTTGAAAGGGTTCAGAAACAATTCACAAGGATGTTGCCAGGGTTGGAGGATTTGAGCTATAGGGAGAGCTGGGGCTGTTTTCCCTGGAGGGTCAGAGGTTGAGGGGTGACCTTGTAGAGGTTTATAAAATCATGAGTGGCATGGATAGGATAAATAGACAAAGTCTTTTTCCTGGGGTCAGGGAGTCCAGAACTAGAGGGCATAGGTTTAGGGTGAGAGGGGAAAGATATAAAAGAGACCTACAGGGCAATGTTTTTCACACCAGGAATGAGCTGCCAGAGGAAGTGGTGGAGGCTGGTACAATTGTAACATTTAAAAGGCATTTGGATGGTTATATGAATAAGAAGGGTTTGGAGGGATATGGGCTAGGTGCTGGCAGGTGGGACTAGATTGGGTTGGGATCATGGACGGGTTGGACCAAAGGGTCTGTTTCCGTGCTGTACATCTCTATGACTCAAACCTAGAAATGGACTGAGTGTTGGGGTTTGAGTCTTTATTCTCCAAGGTAGGAAGAGAGATTGTGAGAGAAACATTATCAAAAGCACACCGAGATTTTATCCATGAAAACAGTAGTGAAAGCTTCCTTTTGGTATTCGAAGGTGGGTAGTGATACTGAAAAGTTGATGAAAAATTGTAAAATGTGTCTCAGATTGAGAGATGATTCAAAGTTTGTTTTCATTCCCTAACCCAATACAAGAACACCATTGGAATGAGTTCATGCTGATTTCTTTGAAGTGGAAAGCTAAGATATTTAGTTTTGGATGAGAGCTATCGTAAGCAAACTAATGTAGAGTATGTGCCCATTGCCGTAGTTCCCAAAGCTATTGCAATTTTGAGAATTTGGTACAATTTGTGAGTTGTTAGAACTGTTGTAAGGTAATAGTTCATGATATATTTTCAAACAGTTTAAAACATTTGAGCCAGAATGGAGTCAAACACACTCTAGTACCTCCCAACAACAAATGGTGCTGCAGAAAAAAAGTTTGCTACATGATGAGCCAGACTAATTTTTATGCTTCTCTTCAACACAACCTGGACAATTTTATCTCACCGTAAGGAATAACACCATAGTGTGCAACAGGTTCCTCACCTTGCAAGTTAGTTATAACTACAACACAGTTTAGTTTGCTTAAACCTCTCATCCATAGCAAAGTAAAAGGAAAAAAATGCGAAGTTATGATGCATTTGCTTTACAAGGCCTGAAACAAAGTGTTCAGGTCTAGTCAGAAGGTCATGGTGAAACATCAGGGAAATAAGGAGAAGTATTTGATTGGATTTGTTTGATAGAGAGTACGTGCATTCACGTGTTTAGTAAAGATTAGAGAGAGTATCAGTGATCATATAAATGATTTGTAGATAATTTGCTTGAAAGAGGGCATCGCTGAAAGAGAGAGCACAATAAACCTCAGAGTCCACTCTCCCACCAAAGTATAAAATGAGTCAGGGTTTTTAATTAAAACAGATCAATCAGTGTCACAGTCCCAGCTATTAACTGGAGTCTGCTGTCAAAGTTCTTGTTGGATATAGACTAAGGTATGGAGAGGACATGTCCAGTCTAGCAGAAAATATCCAGGCAAAGATAGAAAAAAGGTTAGATGTTTTTAATTGGATGTATTTGGAAAGGTATTTGTTGTTTTCATTATATCTCATCAAATCATATTCAATTTTTGTTGTATGTACACTGGTATTAAGAATCTTTTTATGTGACTAATTCTACCCGAGTAATGGTCACGCATGCTTTAATCTTAAATATAGTAGAATGCAACCCAACCTGTTAAATTTTATTGATGTTAGTTTATTCATTTTGTACTCTGGAATCTTATGTCTGTGCACCACTTTAAGTTTAAATGTATGTGTCTTTTTAAGCAGGGAGGGATTGTGGCGTGTTGCAAGATCTGAGCAATTTGTCACACTGTCGTCTTTGTTGCTCTCTGGGGAAGTGTAAATAAAGATATTTCAACAATGGTTGCCTGTAACTGAGCTTTGTCAGTCTAACAATTTGCCACCGTTTCTAATATGGACAGATGGTCCATAATTCCAGGTTCATGCCCAGCCTTCAAGTTGAGAATCTAGTGCACTTACTCCAGCAACGCTGGAGATCTTCTTTGATTTCCTTCCTTAAAAACAAGGACTTGAGGGGTAACTTTTTCATGCAGAGGGTGTTGCTTTTCAGGCATGTCTGGTACAAGCTGCCAGAGAAAGTGTTTGGAGTGGGTACAATTAGCACATTTAAAAGGCATCTGCATGGGTATGTCAAAAGGAAGGATTTAGAGGGACATGGGCCAAGTGCTGGCAACTGGGGCTAGGTCAGATTGGGATGTCTGGTCAGCACAGATGAGTTCAACTGAAGGGGTCTTTTCCATCCTGTATGACTCTTGAGTCAATGCCTCACCCTCCCTCATCAAACTCTTGTTTCAATATTTTGTTTCAGATACATAACTGAAAAGAGTTCAGTTGTCCCCAGCCACATAAAACATGACATACAATTAGTCATTAATGCAAAATTAAGTGGAATGCTTAATTTGTCACAAAAGCGAGGAGGCTAGGAACCTGCTCCTAAATTGGGACTATAACTAGCAATAATTCACAGTCGATGGCAAGCTGAATTTTCAGAGAGATTTGGCCTGTGTTTCGAATTTAGATGAATCTCCTCTGTCGATGCAGCTCTAGATTTTTGTATGACAGCAGTTGGCCCAGCTGTAGAGAGGAAGAATGCTGTCTCTTTTATGGTGTATCTGGCAAACAGAGACAATAAATCCAGCTCTTGGAACATTCCCAAATTCTTGACCTAGTCTCGAGCATTGAGCACTTTGACCTTGGTCATTATTGCTTTCCTGTCTACGAGCTGGGAATGCAGGATGTAATAATGGACAATGCGGTTTTCTGCGGGCAACAGTTAAACAGCCATCCACTCATTTTTACAATTGCTTCCTTTATAACATATGCAAAGTAATCTGTCCTGGATTATCAGTGTGGGTAGTACAAATGGAAAATGCAGGAACCATTTTAGCATTTGTGGAAAGAGCAAACAACTATGCAACTTGGATGAGACCAACCCCTGTCATCCCCTCCACTTTCTTTCCAAGATGCTAAGTGACAGCATGTTCTTTATTAATCTGTACTTAGATTTTCAACATCCAGTATTGCCTTTCATTGTTTCGAGTTGTCCATATAAGGGTCTGGCACTCCCTCAGTAAGGATTATCTAGTGAAGCCTCAGCACCCCACCTCACTGACCTGAGTGGTCCAAAGTTGCTGTGTTCAGCCAAAGGTCGAGCTTCAAATACTAAAGAGGGTTTAATGATGCACTCAAAGTAGCCAGATTTTGAGTGGAAGGCTGAGATTTCAGTTGGATTCAGGAAGCAGAGCAGACCCTTCTGGTGTTGGGCAGCGAATCAAGAATGAATCAAGTTGGGCAGGGTGATGGGAGTGGTAAGGTTGTGGAACAAGGAACTTCAGTGTCATATCCTGAGTAGTTAGGAATGTGAACAAACTAATTCTTCTCCTTTTCTGGATTGGGGAGTTGCCTTGTTCAGTGTCTGGTGAGTTAGATTTGTATTTAAAAGAATCAGCTCTTGGTATACCAGTTCAGGATATTAATTGTAATTAAAATTTTCATTTGTTGATTGTTTCCAGTGATAACTGGGATCTCTCAATGTCTATGAGCTACATTTCTGACTTGACACTCTCATTGCTGTCTTTCATTTTGACAGGAATGCTTTATGATTAAAAAAAACACAATGAAACCGGTGTTTTTTAAATTCATTTGCAGGATGAAGACGTTGCTGGCTAGGCCAGCATTTATTGCCCATCCCTCAGTGCCCAGAGGGCACTTAAGAGTCAATCACAATGTTGTGAGTTTGGAGTCATATATAGTTCAGACCACATAAGGATAGCAGTTTCCTTTCCTAAAGAATATTAGTGAATTGAATGGGTTTTTCCCATCAATTAGCAATGGTTTTGTGGTCATTAGAATTCTTAATTCCAGCTTTTATTGAATTCAAATTCCACCATCTGCCAGGTGGGTTTTGAACCTGGGTACCCAGAACATTACCTGGGTCTCTGGGTTGACAGTCTAGTAATACTCCCACTACGCCATTGCTTCCCCCAGAATGGGACATTTTGGTCCGTGTGTACTTCAAAACATGGAAAGTGCATCCAGTGCATTTGCTTTTACTTGTGTTTCCCTCTGGGTTGGCATAGGGCAGCCCTTGAGTCACCTGTAGCATGTCTGTGCAGATTAAGGAAGTTCCTTAATTGTTAAAGTGCAATGGGTGTGGTCTCTGATATGTATCAATCCTACTTAAAATGAATCCATCTCTCTTCAGAAAGGTTTAAATATTTTCCAAGGATTCAGATTTGTGTCTTCCAAAATTTTTTTGGATGGTTCAGTACATTTTGTTCTATGATGAATAATTTCAGTTTTACTTTTGACAATAGCTAGGATGGGCTCGAAGCTGATATTGTCACTTAGGTTTTGACTCACAAATTCAAGAAGAGTTCAATTACAGTAAATGAAGGGGGCTGCCAGGGATTACGCTATTCCACCAGTTAGAGAATCCAGTCACTGGTCACTTATTGCGGACTCCCATTTTGGCAGCTATCCAAGCACAACAGGGTATTATGATGCTACTGGGCTTAATGATAGCTGGAGGTGTGCAAGGTTGGGGAACTGAGGGTATGTTGACCTGGCTGAATCCAATGGGTTGGAGAGCAGGAGAGGTTGGTACAAATGAAGGAGAATTGACATGTGGACCACAGGAGAAAGGCGGTCAAGTGTGGAGCATTAGCTGAGTGGCCCATGTTGAAAAAAGTTTCCTGAGCAAGCTTGTGGTACGCTGACTGAAGCATGGGGAGCGGGGATGATGGTGTTAGGAATCTGTGTTTAATGTGGAAAAAGAACTGCGGGGGAAGAGAGTAAGAGAGACTGTGTATATGTGTTTTCCAGAGGTGATTGGCTGGAACTGATGACTCGAGAAAGGATGTTAATGCTGGTTGGCAGTGTTTGTATCCCAGCTGGTGCACAATATCTAATTTTCCCCGCAATGCATTCCTTTTCAGTCTGATCTGAACACTTTCCAAGTCACTGCAGCCGTCAGCTAAAAGGAATTAGCTTCTTTCCTATTGGTTGAGGGTTTTTTTTTTGGAGGTGGGCTCTTGCCTGCTTGGGGCCTACATTTGAGACCAGTGTTGAGCTGCACAGGTCACATCAAGTTCAAAATCATTTACTGTACACTAGAGAGAATTCTGTTCAATTTCTATCTTCTGAACTAGAGTCAGCAGAAATAGAGCTCCCAGTGATGGGTGCTTTCACATTGATTTTCTGATTTGAACAGGAGCCATGCGTGACAGATTGAACATGTTCATCTTCCCCTTCCCTTCCCCCTCCCAGTCTATTTTATCTCGCTTTGTTTAAAGCTCTCGCATTGCCGAGACTTTGTGCTCATTCTGTGCTATTTATGTTGCATTGACTTGCTGTGCGATTGAATACTGATGGTGGCAGTCCGTGGGCCAGAGGTGTGTAGTGACAGCAGAGTTCCCTCATAAATACAAAAGACAATGTTATTTTCTACTGGAACAACCTTGTGGAGACTTCAAACTTGTTTTGCTTTTTAATCTTTGAAGAGTTAGAGGTGGACAGAGCTATTTATAAGAACAAATTGTGTACATAGAGTGCCTTTTAAGATAACAATATCCCCTAAAGTGTTTAACTCAGCTGCTCCAAGCTTGTATTTCTTTCAAGGTTTTTCCTTCTTCACTGGTAGAAGAATCTAGGGCTGTAAGCTTGTAGTTAACTCTGGAAATTTGATACTGTCCTGTCCTTTAGTTGTCAAGAAAGCAGAATGTTGCAGCTACTAACAACTTACAGGGGACAAGTCGTGGTAGCTTAATGAGAAGTGGGTGCCTCCGAATTGAAGAAATGTAGTTTAATAATGTCAGAACAAGTCAGCAAAGGGATTTTCTTGCTGCGCCAGTGACTGATGGAAACCTTGCCAAAAGCATTTGTTATTCTTGATTTAATGGGCCAGAGGGCACTTGTGGGAAAAATGCTAGATCCCACGACCCCTCTGTACTATATATATCAAATTTGTGCTGTTTTAGTTATTAATGTTTTACTGCTTTTGTCAACTGCTCTAAAGGTATATATGCTGAAGTGTTCCATTCCCCCTCTAATATTAAAAAATTTCACAACACCAGGTTATAGTCCAACAGGTTTAATTGGAAGCACTAGTTTTTGGAGTGCTGGTGTTGTGATTTTTAACTTTGTACACCCCAGTCCAATACCGACATCTCCAAATCATGACTCCCTAATGTTGGCCTGGCCAGGATTTTCTCTGTAATGCCACATTCCATTGATGTGCAGTGTGTGCAGCGAGAGAATGACTGACTTTCAGCCTCGGAACTGGAGTGTTAACTTATCCCTGGCTGTCATCCAGTGTTAGAGAGATTAAATAGCATCTTTTTGATCAATTTGTGTAAATTTTCATCTGAATAGCAAATTCAATATCATGGTGCTTTTTACTTAATTTGGCAACATTAGACGTGAAGGATTTTGAAACAAAAAAAGCAAAAACTCAGCAGGTCTGGCAGCCTCTGTGGAAAGAATCTTCTGTGGAAAGAATCTTCTGAGGACACAAAACGTTAACTCTGATTTCTCTCCACAGGTGCTGCCAGACTTGCTGAGTTTTTCCAGCAAGTTTTATTTTTGTTTCTGATTTACAACATCGGCAGTTTTTTCAGGTTTTTTAAGGAGTTTGACATTTCCAGTCTCTTAGTTTAGCTGTTCTTTTGAAGATAAATTTCTTTTGTCTTGTTGGTCAAGGAGGTACAGCGTATTAAACTCTCCAATGATACCTATTTGTCAATGGTGATCATGAACTTTGAGGGTTTTAATTACTGGTATCAATTGATTATATCTCATTGTCAGTATGCCTCTTTCTGGTGATTGATATGCTCATGACATCATCACAGTATCATAGCATGTGACCTAAGGGTATAAAGGTTTCAGACGCCATCTTAACTCTGATCACTTTAAGCACAACACTGATGGAAGAATGCTACTGTGCTCAATTAGGGTGGGTGGTCAAGTTTGAGTGGTGAGGCCACTGTGTTCATGTCAGAGGCTGGAGCGGTGCGTCAAGTCCAGGAGCAGTACCGGATCCTTTATTTTTGTCCCAGACTCTTCCCTTTATAACTGAACAGCAGAATACGTCTCTGTTGCTCTCTTACTTGAATATGTAGAGTGTGTAATAAACATTTGTTGGATCTTTCATTACCACAGAACTCATTGTAGTGATTGGAACCAGCTGGGTCTTGTTAGCTGTAAGATCCTTGATTGGTCCAGGTTAACAACCCTGATCTGGAAAGCCCTGGCTGACCAATATAACCAGGAGAATTAGAATCTCTTCAATTCAGGAGACTGACTCTGAGCGAGCTGGCTGGCCACAACTAAATAGAGGTTGACTTCACTTGCCTCTGTAGTTATTTCATTCATGTTTAGTTCTTATGTTATAAGGGAAAACATAAGCATTGCTAAGTTGGGCATAAATGTTCTGCTGGAGGTAAAAAAAAACACATCAGCGCCATTGCCTGTATCAACATGTGACATCTGCCTCTTTTGAGATACTAATATATGCAAGATTCCAGGATGCCAGTCTGCAAAAACTTTCAAGTGTGAAGGCTACCTGGAGATTAATTAGAAATTCTGTTCATCTGACAAATATATAATTCACCACACATTTTCTGGGTGAGTTTCATGTCAGTGTTTTTAGTTTTCCTTCTGACAGAATTGCCAGAAGTAAAACTCTAATTAGCGGAGAGTGTAGAGACTCTACGCTGCTCTACTTCAGCACTTGCAGCTACTGAAACGTGTACGGTCAGGAATAGAACAGCATGGTCTTTCTCTGACTAAACGCACACAAAATACCATTAAGGGGACTATAAATCAATTCCCTCATGGTTAACTCAGTCTCTGTGACTGGCCATTTCAGTTTTAATATGCCTTGCCTGACTGTAGCTTTATTGGGCACTGGGAAAATCCACCATGGCAGTGAGGGCAATTGAGAAAAATGGCACCAGTCCATCATTTTTGTTTCATTTCAACACCTCTACCGTGTTTGGACAAGTGTTTGTATTTTACAGCAGATAGGATGTTGGCATGTCAGAGAGCAAAATGAGAAAGGATCATTGTCTCATTAAGTTTGTCCTGCTTGGCTGAATATTTAATGGTATTTTGTAATCCTCCATTGCTTTTAACTTTTTGGTTTAATTTACCAAATAATTCACCAATCATTTACTACATCAACTGTATTGGGTGAGGATTTTATTTTCCAAGAACCATTTTGAACTTACTTTACAAAGTGATACAGGTATAAATGAAAATATTATTCTGGGTTTACATACATTAATCTCCTCTTTACTAAAGTGCAATCTTTCTATTGAGCTTGATGTTCTCAAATCTTTCCCTATAGCTCGCTCCCTTCACACCTAAACCTCCATTCTTGTCCTCTTTGTGGACCTGTCTAGTGGATTATCCAAGGTAGGGATTGTGTTGAGGGGTGATGTATAGCACATGCTCCCTCATCTCCTGGACCTTCTTCATGTTCTGAAACTTCTGCCTGTGCCCTGCCCTTCCTGTCCATGCTCTCGTTGTTTTGAGGATGAATTTCCCCTATTCCTCTTATCATCTGCATCTTTCACAAAGCTCAGTTAATTCCTTCTACAAAGTTTATTTGTACAGCAATTACCTATGTCTTTTCCTAAGCCCCACTGGTTGTCTGTGCCCTTGTGTCTCTCTGTGGACTCAGTCCATCTCGTATGAATGAACTTCTCCAGTACCTTCTGATTCTGGATTCCCCATCTATTTGCTACTTTCACAACTGTGCTATCACAGAATGATGATTCAGTGACTACTTGCTGTCTGAAATTACCTTTGCCCTGTTGCTCCTTTCTCTCTGCCCTGAAAAGTCCTAAAAATACTGAACTGTTTCCTGTCCATTTATCATTCCTTCTGATTTTGATCCCCACAATTTGATTAAAATAAGTGAGTTGTGTCATTGCTGTTATGTTTAAAGAACATATTTTTAACCAACCTCTTTGTACGTGTTATGACACACCTCCAGGGCACTTGGGACTTGAATCTGGACCTTTTGACCAGATTTGGGGCACTATCACTGCACCATGACATGTCTTCAATTGACATTGTATAAATGAACTTTGAAAAGGCCTTTGATTAAGTGTCATATAATAGACTTGTTAACTACAAGGAGACTTGTTGAAAGCATTAAAGCACACAGCGGTGAAAATCTAGAAGCTGGGATGAGAGACAGTAAACTGCAAATAGTGTTAAATGGTTGTTTTTCAAACTGGTTGGAAGTATACAGCATTGTTAAGCCCATTTCGCCTCTATATGTACAGCAGTGACCTGAACTTGGATTTAAAAGGCATGATTTCAGAGTTTGCAGATGAGAGCAAAATTCAGAAATTGAGTAAAGAAAGAAGAGCATGTGAATTTTACGAGAATGTAGACAGATTGGTGAAATAGGAAGATGCGTCTCTGTTTTGTAAATATGATGATTATTCTGTCTGCCTGTCCTAGAGAGAGGGCAGAACTGAGCTGCATGAGATTTGTTGTAGGACTTGCTTTTTCTCTTCAATTGTACAAATAAAGCCAGGACTGTTGCTTTGTAGACTGGGTGACCATTTTCTGGAACACCTCTTATCTACCTCAACTTCTGCCTAATACCTTATAGCCCTCAGAACCCGACAGAGTTTAACTGTTTCAGAGCATGAACACCGTCTTGCATGTTCGTAACCCATCTTCACACTGGCCATATTCTCTATTCTCTCCAGCCAACCCATTTTAAAATGCACTCATTTCTCATCAGCGCCCAATCAATATTTACTTCTCTCCCAATTTGCTGTCATCAATCCCTTTCTGTGCATCCCTATTTTTTTTCCTTTTGTCTTGGCACTGTGTTCCTGGCTGCACAGGGAACAGTGTTTTAGTGAGCCTGTTGCTGTTGTTGCCATTCTTAGAGTAAGGACACTGGTGTTGTTTCCTGTAACCCTGCCACCATCCGAACCAGCCATCCAAAACCAAACAAATAAGGGCATTCTCACAGCCACTTTAAGAAATTAGTTTGCTGAGATTTTTCCAGATGCGTATCTATTTCAGGGATCCTGTTCCGATTGAGCTTCCTGATACAAGGGGATTTATATTGTTTTGTTTTGTTGATTGCCTGGGTTACTGCTTATAATTTGTGAACTTGCTTCTTGTTTTTACAATTCAATAGGATTTTCTCTGACTCAGGCCTCCCTTTTTCCTCCACAGCATACTTCCCCTCATCAAGCCATCCCTTCTAAACTCCCTCCCTTTCACACAAAGCAATCATATCCTTTAGTTTTCATTTTAACAGCTTTTCTTCCTTAACTGTTTCCATACCTTTTAAAAAAAATACAGCCAACAGTACAGTGCTGAATTGCACAAACTACAGAAAACCTGAATTCCTCTTATACCACACTGAATCATGTGTGAATATTATCAACTTGTGTGTGAAAACAAACTGAAGCTTTATTGCAGCAAAACTTAGCACTTTCAGCAGGTGAGGATAATAAAGTTGCTTTGTGTGCTTACACTGTATTAGAAACCTTGTGATTTGATAATACCTTTAATTTTAGATATAGCTTCTATATAAAGATAATAGAGCAATTCCATGTACACCTGTTGCTTGTCACTTTGAAATTACAGGCTCCTTGTCACTCATGGTAATGAAATTAAGCTGCTTTCCTCATTTTCACAGTCTCTGTCTAGCAGAAATAAGATTGTCAACGTTAGTTAATTTCTTACCTTTATTCATTCATAAGATGAGAGTATTGCAGGCTAACATTTATTACCTGTTGCAGTTGAGAAGGTGGTGTTGAATTGGATTCTTGAGCTGCTGCAATCCATGGGGTGCAGGTACACTCATAATCCTATTCAGATGGGAATTCCGGGATGTTAATCCAGTGACTATGAAGGAACATTCCAAAATGTGAATGTGTAAATATATTCCTGGAGAACTCATCGCATGTTGACTTGTCTCGAGCTGCTCTCCATATTCCTGCTGTCAGTAAAACTATAAACTGTAAACTTGTAAAATGTTTATTCAAAACTCCTCTCATCTCTTACCTCAATTTTAAAACCTTCCAACCTAAAATTAAATGGCCCTTTGACCCTGTTGAGTGCCCAAGCATGTTTGCATTACAGTGGATATTTTTTTCCACCCCAGAGTGCTGCTGACAACTTGATGGTGGTAGTGGTAGTTGGGAAATCTACAAACTTGTATGTGTGGTTTATTCATAGAATCATTGAATCCCTACAGTATGGAAGCAGGCCCTTTAGCCCATCAAGTCCACTCCGACTCTCCAAAGAACATCCCAGCCTCCTACTCTAAATCTATAACCCTGCATTTTCCATGGCTAATTCACCTAACCTGGATCTATCTACCACCTAACAGTAATTCCATGGCACATCCCTGAACACCATGGCCAATTTAGCATGGCCAGTCCACCTAACCTGCACATCTTTGGACTGTGAGAGAAAATTGGATCATGACGAAAGCCATGCAGATTGTGCAGACAGTTGCCCAAGGGTGGAATTGAACCTGGGTCTCTGACACTGTGAGGAAGCAGAACTAATCACTGATCTGACAAGCTGCCCTATGCAAAGCTATAGTATTGTGGCTTACAACCAAGTTGTGCAGTGTCAGCCTTGCTGATCTCTCCAGCATTAGGAACTCACCACTCCATTGCAGTTCATGGGAATGAGGGTAATGGGAACAGTGATCGTCTCCTGGCTGGAAGCTCAATACAGCAACATGGTCAGAGAAGCAGAGAAACGTACAAGAAAGGGTGAAAATAACCCACTAAGGGAAGAACAGGAGAGAAACACAAATTGGGAGAGGAGGAACAGTACCCTCATTTCTTGCACTGCAGATGCTGCCTGGGCTGCTGACTATTTCCAGTGTTTTTTCAGCCTTATTTCCTTTTGTTGAGTTTTTCATATTGTGCACAGTTCCTTCCTGTAACAGATTTTTTGTTGCATATCCTGTGGTTCAGTGTGAATGGTGTTTCAGGAGATTCTTTTGTAATTAGTTTTAATAAATTGACCCTGTGGTTCCACTTAAAATAGTGGTTGAGAGCATCGTGTCGTGGAGCAGCTCCATGAGTCCGTTCACTGATTATTGCCTTCTTTTTGACAGGCCTGCATCGATGAAAACCTAGACATGGTCACTTTTCTGGTGGAGCATGGAGCTAACGTTAATCAGCCCGACAATGAAGGTTGGACAGCATTACACGCTGCTGCCTCGTGTGGTTTCATGGAGATTGCAGAGTGAGTGGAGATGCAACAAATTGCTAGGAACAATTCACCCTCACTGATAAATCATTGTTTGGGGGTGGGGGGGAGGGCGCATTGAGTACCCTTTCAGCATAGGTATTAATTTCACCACCTGTCTCCTATTCAAACTTGGCTCATAGTCTGAAGCTTAAAACCTGAGCAGTAGATAACTAGTAGCTCCTGAAATTCTGACTACTCCTAAAGGAGACATTGCCTTGAAAATGCAAAGGGGCAAAAGATTTGTAATGTAGATGATCTAATATTCCTTCAGTCATATTATCAGTGTTAAAAGCACTGTTTACGAATGTTTGGGAGAAATTAATTGATTTGAGGCAGAGAATTTACTTTTTGTAATTGTCCAGAGCCAGACACTCAGTAAACAGTATCTTGAAATAGACAGTAAAGTTGATTGCAGTTTTTAACTCAATTGAATGAATGGAAATTGGTATTAAAAATTACTGTCCCTTGTTTGGGAATTATTTAGTCTGCATTCCAAAATGATTCCTCCAGGCATATTGGATGATCTATTTTGAATGTAAAATGGCTATTAACTGTCACCTGTTTGTCCCTGCTCAGGGCTGCTCTGAGTCTTAGACTCATGTTTTTGGGCTGTTCCTGTAAATTGAAGCAATCAATAAAGGCTTTCAGCTCTAAGCAGGAATAATTAGTGAATTCAGTTTGTAGAAGCAACAGAACTGAAGTTAGATCAGTGTGGTCAAGGCCACATTGACTTGGTACAAGGCGAATTCACCAACAAAATTTGGAATGTTCCACTGACTGGTTACCCTAGAAACAACAATATTGAGAATTATTTGGCCTGTTTTCACACCGTAGGAACACTACAATGGGGAAATATGAGAGACGCCATCTACAGTCCCTCAAATGTACCAAACTAACCCCCATTGCTACAAAATCTCTCATGCTGCTTAGTCACTTTATCTGCCGACTATCTCGCTCATCAATTTGCTCCACTCTCCACTTTCATTTGAGCCTATAGTCATCTTTTTATGTAAAGTAGCTCCATTTAAGTTAGCTGTTCACCTTCTCTCTCCCTTGAGTAACTTGTAGATATTGTGGTTTTGCCAGATGTTATTAGGAATCAGTTTATACATACACCTCTTGGAATCTTTAAAAGCCTAAATGAAATCTGATCTGACTCCCCGTACAATGTGTTTTGATGGAATGGTTAGCAAAGCATGAGGGATTTTATGTTTCATAATTGGACGCATTCGATATAAAAGCAGGGAAATAATGTTAAATCGTATAATGTGATGTAAAATATTGTGTTCAGTTCTATTCACCATACCTCAGGAAGGATGCTAGTGTCCTTGAGAAGGTGTAGAGGAATGCTTTGATGGATGGGAATTTAGCTACAATGTTAGTTTGGAGAAACTGGATTCCTTTTGAGCCATAATAACTTTATGACAACAGTTCACCAGTACTACAGCTTTAGTTTCCTTGGCAATATTTCTTAATGTAGGTGACCAATTTCCAGGACTAGGATTTCTCACTGATCAAATATTTGGAACATTGCAAAATTTAGAGTATTGTTTTGAATATGGTAGGATACAAATGGGTCAGACCAAATTAATTGTAAATACCAGGGACTTGCTGTCTACAGGTCTGGCATAATTTTTCCCATCTTCAAACAATCTCTTCCACTGCTTGAAAAAAAAACAGCAGGGTAAACTTGACCTACAATGAGTTTCAGTATTGCGCTTTTTAAAAGTGCCATTCCATTCAAAATTTTTGGCTTTAAAACAGTCACTTCTGATTTCAGTTCAGAATCAAAAATATGTAAACCTAAAAAGATACAATGTTCACAGGTCAATTTAGATATTAATTGGAAGTTCAAATTTATTTTTTGAGGGTTAGTGATATCTTAAGGATTAGGCGGAGCTTTCCATCACAACTCCCATATTCAGAATTTCATTGCTCTTGGTTTGTGTCCCTCTATCTTTAATCCATTAATGCATGAGGGGGAAGAAAATATGCTTCTAATATTAAGTCTTCCTTAGGCTTGCTAATTTTAACCTTGTATATTCTTATTCAATACTTTAATTACTCTGCTCTTAGCTTTGTTATCTACACGTCTCAAACTGTTATGAGCTGCCATTGCTGGATAAGGCAATGTAAAGCTAGGAATGTCAAAAAGGGGCTCCCACACGACTGAGCAATTACATGGGGTTTTAGTGGCCAAATAGGATATTGGTTAGGCTGCTTTTGGAATACTACATTAAATTCTGGTCTCCCTGCTGTAGGAAAGATGTTGGTAAACTTGAAAGGGTTCAGATAAGATGTGCAAGGATACAGGGTTGGAGGGTTTGAACTATTCAGTTGCTTGGGCTATTTTTCTTGGAGTGTAGGAGGCTGAGGGGTGACCTATGGAGGTTTATAAAATCATGAGTGGTATGGATAGGGTAAATAGGCAAAGACTTTTCCCCAGGGTAGGGGAGTCCAAAACTAGAATACATAGGTTTAAGGTGAGAGGGGAAAGATTTAAAAAGGAGCTGAGGGCAACCTTTACATGCAGAGGGTGGTGTGTGTGTGGAATGAACTACCAGAGGAAGAGGTGGGTATAGTGCCATTACAATATTTGAAAGACATTTGGATGGGTAAATGAGTTAGAAAGGTTTGGAGAGATATGGGCCAAATGCGATTAGATTAATTTAAGATATCTAGTTGGCATGACAAGTTGGACCGAAGGGTCTGTTTCCATGCAGTGTATCTCTATAAACTCTAATTATGCATCTAGTCTCTATGATGCTGCTGTGTGAGGCATCTTCCCTGTTGCTTCATAAAAACGGATGTTTCTCAGTGATGCTTCAGATTTGAATTCAGACCCCTGCATCCATCACAAGAACAGAATCAAACTGGAATAATGAAACCTAAAGCAGCAGTATGTTTGGTGCTTTTTCTGTCAGTGCTCACCAGAAGCAGACACCTTATCAATATATTTTGCGAGAAAATTCAGATAAGCTCCATTTTGTGGTTTTCCTTGCACATGCCCTATGTTTTATATCACTATTGATGTCAGTATTAAGAATATTCGAATCTCAGTCAAGAATAAGTACTGTGCACCCAGTAAAAAGGGAACTGATAATGCCATGACCCTTTTAAATATTCACCAGCCAGTTGGACTTCAATAAAGAGATGGGTTACTTTAAGGACCCTCTAGCTGAACTGCCAGAACTGGAATTTAGTGATATTAATTACTCACTAAATAAAGCTCTTGATAAGTGTAAGATCTGACTAAAATATTTCATCTTTCCTTTTGTTGATTTTCATCTAACAGCAGCTTAACCAAGAATTCAGAATGGTTGATAGTGATAGTGATGTGATTGAACTTGGCCAAGATTCAGTTCAAATCAACACTGGGAAGTGCCCAAGTGCCCAGTAAAAGTATCTGCTTTCTCCTTGTTAGGTATTTAATTAAACAGAGGGCGAATGTTGCAGCTGTGAACAGTGAAGGGGAACTGCCAATTGACATTGCTCAGGGTGAAGCTATGGAGAAACTGCTGAAAGACGTCATAAAGAAGCAAGGTAAGGGCTCTGACTAAGCAGTTAATTCTGGAATGAAAAATATTTGCCTCACAAGTAAAGAATCTACTGCAATTTGGAATCACACATTCCTAATTGGACAGCAGAAGTTTCTTTAAATTGGTGCTGTGAAGAAACAATCTTGAGTCCTTCAGCATAATTGGACCGAAGATTGCAGTAGCGTTAGAATGAGAAATTCAAATAATTGGGATCATTTAGAAGTAACGGGTTGATAGTGAGGGGGATAACTGATCTTGCCAGGATATTGATTTCAAAAATGGAAAATTAGTAGCCACCTTTCTTTCCTGCTGATCTGCTGCCATTATTATATTTATTTATTTATTCCATTTTCTCCTCTTCCCTCTTAACAGCACTGATCCTTGCTGAGATGTGGTTACATGATGGCAAGTGTCCTTCAGTAACTTGACCAAATGGCTATCCTCCATTTGGGTATAAGCCTCAAGTGAGTGTTCTTGAGATTTCAGTTGTGACAGAACATCAGACTTTTATTAAGTTCTTGCCCAACTTGCAGTTAAATAGGCTTTCTCCTCCCAGGCAAGGTTATTGAGTCCTTGGTAGCATCCCTGTGTCTAATGTAGCTGAGATCAATAACTCAACACAAGGTCAGGATTGAAACCAGAACTACCTTTGGTCTATATGATTCAGCTAATAATTGTGTTTTGCCAGCCGAGGTCTTGAGCGAGCAGTCAGCTGGTATTAGTCCAAACCATCACTACTGTTGGATTCTGTAGTTTTAAGGCTACACCTTTAACTCTGTGATAGCCCTCACCTGAATACATTAATAATTCACTCAATGTCATCTGTAAGTCCAGTTCTGGGTAAGTTAACCCACAATTCCTCTGTGCTGATAGTGACTAATGCTTCTGATTGAGGGGGCAGCTATATACAAAGGGAGTGAAAGAAATATATGCTTGAATTGAATTAAATCTTCAGTCTATTGTTCTGTACTCTGTCAGAGTGCTTTGTATGCAGTGAGCCACTGTAAAATTCAGTCAGATGTTTTGGTGGCTGTCAGAGAGACTTGAGAATATCAAACTGTTTAACTTCTGATGATTCCAAATTTTATTTCAACTCTAAGTGTCTCAGCTCAGGAATGATTTTCAATGTGTGAATGTCTTCTGTATTACTGCTACTTTACAACTAATGCCTACTATTCAGACTTAGTTATTTCCTGGTAAATTCCTGTCGATAACTTGGTGGTCTTGCTACTTATTATTTCCTGAGGATTTTGTGGAATTCCTGATTGTCCCTCTTAACGATTTGTTCATTCACAATCCTGTTAGCAATTATGAAAGGCTATAACTTTTTTCTCAGTAGGAAGTAGGTTAGGAGACCTAAGTATGGAGTGTCACTTTGCCAAGCAGGTTACCATTATTTTTCCAGCTCACAACTGTCAGAATGCCGAGCTAGGTCATTTGGGCCATTGCGTCTGCTCTGGCTCTCAGGAGCCCTTCTCCTTGTAACCCTGCATATGTTTCCTTCTTAGATAACAATCTAATTGCATTTCGAGTGCTTCAATTAAACCTGCCTCTGCCACACTTTCAGGCCCAAACTGTTGACGCTATATATACTTGGAGTAAACTATTAATTTCAGACATTCCACAATATATGGTCCAGGCGAGTTGTAAACTAATCTAATGTTGAGAAGTAAGGGTCAGTGTCATCTTTGCATCTGAATGGATGCGACCAACAGTTGGTTCCATAAATAGAATTATCTGGTCCGTCATTCATGCTCAGTTCCTGATAGCCAGTGTATATGTTCCACCCATATCATGGATGGAAGAGTAGATTTGTACCCCTTGAGAGTGATTCATCTTCCAATGATAATAAGCATTTTGCAACCCATTATGATTGCAGGCATTATGCCAGTTACACTGCTCTGACCAGATTTCTGGGCTACTTTCAAGGAAAGATCACACTCCCTCATGTTGAAGTTGAATGTTCCATTCACTTACTTAAGTGAAAGGAAAGTCCTGTGAATGCTGGAAATCTGAAACAAGCACAGTGAATTCTGAAGAAATTCAGCAGCTTTGTGGAGAGAGAAAAACAAACTGTCTCCGCAGGTGCTGCCAGACCTGCTGAGTTTCTCCATTTTCTGTATTTGTTTTGTGTTAACTTACCGGTAGATTCAGAACAATCACATTTGCCCAAGTATCCAGATCTGAATTCTTTCTTCTTTCAGTATGGAGTCCATGGTGAAAGTCTGTGCCATTGTCAATTCTTTATCAGGCACATGAGAACGGTCCATGACTGGATAATGAGGCACAAAGGCACTGATTATTCATGATGGCAATGTGTCCAATTTTAAACCTTGACAGTGATCATTCATCAAACTCTGTGTGGGAAATATTTCCAGTTGCTATTGTTGAATCCTGGCTTTGTGTGAGCATGTGGTGGTCTTTTTGCATGAATAAACCTTATATTGCTGAATACTTATGATGGAGAGTCCACCACTTGCCAATGACTTCCACGATAATGTAGAACCACGGTGAAACATTTGGTCTTGTACAAGCTTCCTTCTCAGGATTGGTATATGCCTGTGCGGATGAATTGCATGGCACTCTTTGAGCCTAAGCAGAACTTCAAATATCAGTGTTATTCTTTTTGGTAAAGCTACTTTGAGCTTGCTATGTAAGAATCATTGAAAACAAAGAAATCATTGGTGTTGAACATGTGTATCTCCACTGAGCAGATACTAAAATGGATAATTTGTCTTTGAACATTCAGTTAACCAATCCTATTACAAAGCTACCCACTGCATCATTGAGCACAGAGCAGGGAGAGATGATCCTTATGTGTCCAACTCAGAAAGCCAGACAGTAAAGGAGTGTTGGAGTCTAGTTTTTAGTTGCAAAATTTTATTTTCAAGCATTTTCTAAACAACCTGTTCAACAATATTATCACACATCTCTGGAGCAATCTAGGATTTGGACATGGGCCTCTTAATTGTCACGATCAGTGTGCCCCACAATCCCTTCACCGAGATGTATACACATAAATCCCCAATTGATACCCATCAGCTGGAGATAACTTGAATTTAGTTGATATGCGGTTGACACCCTGACTGACTGATATTCATTATTCTCACCTTCTTCCCAATTACCACCAAATACAGTGCATTATTAATAGTGCATGATAGTGAATGAGGCTGGGACCCAATTTTATATAGAAAGGAAGGAGTCCCTGTTTCGACAACACATTCGTCTATCCTCTCATGAAAAAAGACTGAGATTTATTGGCATCACCTCATTGTGGATGCACAATCCAACGCAGTGTTACAAATGTAGGCAGGCTATTTGCATAATATATCCAGAAAAAAAACTGCTTGATACAATTATATCATTCGGTATTTTTGCCTTTTTTATTCTGTTTTGTTTCAAGATCTCAGTTTCTCCCAGAGTCCTGAACTAGAACAATATTTTTTTGGCTGGATATTGAACACCTCTGGTTAAATGCAGAAAATGAAGCATCAAACACGTCCACTGGCTCCCAATCTGCATCAGTAGCATTTAGTCAGCTGATTGACTGGAATGTTTTTTCAGTTTGCTCGCAGTTATTGATGAGTTCGTCTTCAAAATTATTGGAAGGAAAAGCTAGAAGACAGTATCAAAAAGCTTTTTTTGGGAAATGTTTACATTGTGTTTAAAAATCGTGCAGAGAGGCTGCATGAACCACAAGCCTGCACATTCCAGTGAGCGAATAAAAAGAATGGGATGTTCTCATCACAAACCTTTTGTAACTGTAAACTTCAGAGTTGAGACAGATCGCAATTCCTGTGTTCACAAGCTTGTTTCTTAAAAAAAATGTTTGAACTTCTGAAAGAGAGTTTTTGTCCTCCAGGTTGTGTTCACAGTTAGAAAATATAATCTTTCTTGTTCCTGTCACCTGGGAAGAAAGATTAATGGTTAGGAAATGTAAACATTCTGACACCTGAGACACAGAGCGAGAGTGCATGAAAGGGCATAAGGCAAATGATGACTTTCATTATCTGACGTTGAGTTCTTTCATTGTACAGAAAGGCTGCTGAATCTGAAAGCCGCTGTTGTGTGACAGAGGAATGGAAGTTAAGGCCAAACTGGAATAATGGAATGGCAAAGATTTAAGGGTTGAGTACTTCAAAGGGATGTAGCAATAGAAGTGAGCAGTGGTCACGATTGAGCTGAGAAAATGATGGTTAAAAGACGGATGGTGTAATAAGATAATAAGACCACAAGAAATAGGAATAAACATTCGGCTCATTCCAGCTTGCTCTGCCATCCAGTAGGATCCTCACTCTACTTTCCTTCCCTTTCCTTGCAACTCTTGATTCCCCACTGATTCAGAATCTATCTCAGCCTTAAATATCCATAAGGACTCTGTCTCCAGAGCTCTTTGTAGCAAGGAATTCCAATGACGGTCAACGCTCAGAAGAAATTTTTCCTCCCTTCAGACTTAAATTGGACCTCTTTGTTTTGAAACTATGCCCTCTGGTCCTAGACTCTCCCATGACGGGGATACATCCTCTCAGCATTTGGCCTGTGAGCCCCTTAAGAATCCCATAAGTTTAAATGACATCTCATCTCATTCTTCTAATTCCCAATGTGGTCTCAATAGCACTTTGTACAGTCGCAGTAAGACTTTGCTACTCTTATACCCCAACCCCCTTGGAATAAGAACCAATATTCCACTAGCCTTCCTGATTATCCTTTGTGCCTGTTGGAGGTATTTGTGCATGACACTCAGAAAGCTACAAGTCCCTTTGTCCTTCTTTCTACAATTTTTCTCCATTTAAATAATACTCTGCTCTTCTGTTCTCCATTCCAAAGTGAACAACTTTACATTTTCAAACATATTATACTCCATTTTCCAATTTTTTGCCTAATAACCTATTAGTATCTCTCTGTAAAATATCGGTGTCACTCACAATCTGCCTTTCTACCTATTTTAGTGTAAACTGCAAATTAGCCTCTCGTACATTCACTTTGTTCCTCCAAGTTGTTAATTTATTTTGTAAGCAGTCACAAACCCAGCACTGATCTCTGGAACCCCACTGGTCACCAACCTGTAAAAGAAGCACTTATTCTAACTCGCTGTTTCCTGCCCGTGAGCTAATTCTCTATCTATGCCAATGTAGTACCTTCAGCATCTTGTCGAACGTCTTCTGGATGTCCAAACAAAACATGTCTACACCTTCCCCTCTATCTATTCTAGTTGAGAATTCCTCGAAATAATTAGCCATGCTGATTCTGCTTGATTAGATTATGGTCTTCCAAATGTTCTGCATGCTACCCCAGCAAGTTGTAAAAGTGTCCCCAGCCTTCCACTCATTTTCAATCTACTTCATTCTAGTTGATAAATATGTTGTGTGATTCCTTTTCAGAACTTGAACTTCAGTCATAAGTGTGTGTCAGTACTCCTTTCGTGATTGCAGATGTTGGAAATCAGCAACAAAAACAGAAGTTGCTGGAAAAGCTCAGCAGGTCCGGCAGCATCTGTGAGAGAAATCAGAGTTGATATCTCAGGTCCAGTGACTCTTGCTCAGAACTGCAAGCCTGAGCTACCATTAGTTCTGAGGAAAGGTCACTGGACTTGAAACATTAACTCTGATTTCTCTCCACAGATGTTGCCAAATCTGCTGAGCATTTTTTGTTAGCAATTACTGCTTTTCTTTAGATAATGGGTTGACCAGAACTGCAAATATTGCAGTGTGACCCAACTGCTGTGTTTAGAGAAATTCAACGTTACTTTGCTGTTTTATATTTGATTGACTCTTGTATAAAGCCCAGAATATTATTTGTTTTGTTATATCAGTGTCACCATCTCCAGTCCTGGAATGGAGAAGAAAAACAAATAAGCTTCTTGGCTCAGCAGTAGCTGACTCAGCTCAGATACTAATATAGAAGTGTTTGTGTGTGTGTGTAGGACCATGGTAGGCATGAAAGACTTCAGAACCATAAGAATTGTGGGAGGCAGACAGGGAAGCAGCCATCAAAACCTGGCTGGACACCACATTACCCAAGCAAATCCTCAGCAGAAAAAGTTGGCTAGGGTCATTGATGGCTGCTGCTGCTTCAACTGAGAGTCCAATCCCACCAGTCACTTCCGAAACTTAGGACAGGTAAAAATAAAACATACGCGCAGAGTGAAATGTAGATAGGACTGAGAAACAAAATAAAAAGTCAGAGAGAAGCAAATGACCCAGGAACAGAAGAGATGAAATAATGTAAGGAGCAGTGAAGAATAATGGAAACAGATGAGAGAAAAGGAACAAAATTTGACGTGTCATATGCAGTGCCATCCAAAATCTTTAATGGCTAGGAGAGTTAATATTGTAAGAATGGGAAACCGCTTTTGCACTTAGTGGCCCTAACACACACATTCCACTCCCATCCTCACCCACAGACTGACTGGCTTATTTTTATATAGTGCCTTTCACAACCTCCCCGTACCTCTGAGTCCAACAGCCACTGAAGTAATAATGAATTGTGTTCACTGTTTTTGTTGAGGAAATGTACAGAATGTTTCCACAACAAATCAATGAATTAATAACCAATTAGTTGGTTTTAATCTGAGCTAAATTTTAGATCTTATCTGGGAGGCTTGAGGGAGAACAACTAAATGTACCACCCCTTTCAGCCTTAAGAAGGCAGAAGGATCTTTGAGTTAATTTCCCTTACATAATACAACACCTCAGACAGCACAACACTCCTTCAAAACTGCACTGGATTGTCAACCTAACTCTTGTGCTATAATTTCACAACTTTCCTTTTAGAAATGAGATACTCTCATTGAGGTACAACTGCATTGATATACTACAGCTTTAGCTTTGATGCATCATTCCCAACAGTTGAAAAGGAATGTATGCCATTTCCACTTTTTTTTATTTGTCCTTTTCTATACATTTTTGAGTAAAATTTCAAACATCTTTGGTGTGCTGCATGGGAAACTGGTGTGATCATGTGGTTCAGTTGACCCGACTTTCTAATGCATTGTGAAGGGCATGGTCGGAGATCACTCCTTCAACTGTCAGTCCAATCCCACCCATCACTTTGGAGATGTAGGACAGATAAAAAGAAAACATAAGCATAGAGAAAAATGTAGATCAGGGCTGAGAAACAAAATAAAAAGTCAGAGAGAAGCAAATGAAACAGGGACAGAAGAGGTGAAATAATGTAAGGAGCAGCAGGGGCAATTGATGTGTTGTAAGTCAGCTCAAAACATCATAAGATCTCTGCCAATCAGCTCTTTGAGGCAGACCACATGTGGAAATTATTGTTGTGCAATGCTTTCGGAAGTTTGAAAGGAATTCTCTTCCTGGCTGCTGTGAATGAGTGGCAATCCAAATAGCAACAACAACTGGGAAGAATGGAAGGCAATATTGGAGTGAACAGAACAAAAGTTGTTAAACTGGCAGCACACACCACAAAACTGGTTGGCATACAGAATAAAATGCATTTGCAGATACACTGATGAGATGCCAAGTCTGGTATTGACAGTGACGTGTTTTGTGTTTCTTGACTTTAGGGATTGATGTGGAGGTAGCCAGGAGGGAGGAAGAGCAGCGAATGGTCCAGGATGCCAGGCAATGGCTAAATCGAGGGAAAATAGAGGATATTCGACATCCAAAAACTGGAGCCAGTGCCCTTCATGTCGCTGCAGCCAAAGGCTATTTAGAGGTTATAAAGTGAGTGTATCATGATTACACAGAAGACATTGAATTCCTCGTGTTAGTGAACAGATTTTCACTGACTGCCTGTTTACCCTGTTTTACAAACGTGTTTCTGTTAAAATGATATAAGGTCTTTAATATTTGGAGTTTTGTTGACTTTTTGTATAAGATAATTTTCCTGCTTCATGCCATTAGGAACAGATTTTACTTGATCCAAAATCAGCAATGTCAGGCTTTGCTATTGGTGATTCCTCAGGCTTATGTGGCTCAAAGTATGTGTCAAATTAATACTTTATGGAATCTTCAAGCCAAATAATACCTAGGTAACAACAGAATGTTTGTGGGTGCAGGTTTTTAGTTGAGACTGTAAAGCAGTTGTGAGAGCTCATCACTTCAATGTTAAATGTAATATCTCCAGAATAGCCTAGGTGAGTGAGATAAAAGAGTGCCAAAGTAAAGAGATAATCTGTGATATTTAGATCCTAATGCAGTAATCCCTCAGTCAGAGGCATTTTCCTGAGATCTCTGGGGATGGATTGTCCTTTGCAGTATTATTCGAAATCAGAAAATGAAAATGGAATGGGTGGATGACCTCCAGCTGTAACCTTGAGTTGGATTTTTCTTGGCACTGATAATAATGTGTGTCTCTTGGGAGCTGGCCTGTGAAATGTAGGTTCCAATCTAGCCCACACTGACAGCATAGCAGTCTGCCCACTCATTGCTAAACAGATCCTGAGAATTTCAGTCTTCACTGACCTTCTGATGGATACAAAGCTTGGAACTGCTCGTGCTAATTGGTATTCCACACTCAGTCTCACTCACAAAATAAGGACGGTTGATGATCTGGTTAATATACATCATTGGGACCTGTTTGCATTGTCTGTCATGGACCTGGCTGGGGAATACTTGATGTGGCATCGAATGTAAAACGAGGAAGAGTGCTGATAGGAAGTCCAAATTTACCAAAATGTTTCAAAAACGAAATTCATTATATCTTGTAATTCTTCATTATTCACTCTCTCCTTGGCAGGACACGGTGATGTTTCTGCTCAGAAAGTTCACTGAACAGGATCATGTTGCCATAGTCCCAGAGGGCTGCACTCACATTAGCGAGAGACCACCAGTGGTAGTTTAACATGAGGGTCACCACGCCTCGGGCAAGGGGTGAGGTTGAGAAAGTGGAACCTCCGTAGTAACCTCAGCTGGTGTGGGAATCGAATCTACTGTCAAGCTAGTTACAAACCAGCTGTCCGGTCCGCTGAGCTAGCTGACTCACAAAATATAAAGGATACATGTCTGAAGAAAGCAATGGGCTCTGCAAAAAAAGTGCTTTCTCCTGTGCTAGCCTTTCCTGAACAAAGTTTTTTTTTATAACACGTTTTTGTGGTTGCAGGTTGTTAATCCAGGCTGGCTTCGATGTGAACAGCCTAGACAATGACGGTTGGACTCCATTGCATGCAGCATCACACTGGGGCAAAGAGGAGGTGTGCAAACTGCTAGTGGAGAACCTGTGCAACATGCAGGCCATCAATAAAGTGGTGAGTCTGGTATTATTTAATGATGGGTTTGGCATTCCTGCACTAATGCTGCTGAGTTTTTGGTAAGAGTGGGCCTCAGATATTGAGGCTTAAG
This sequence comes from Chiloscyllium punctatum, assembly GCF_047496795.1. Taxonomy (NCBI): domain Eukaryota; kingdom Metazoa; phylum Chordata; class Chondrichthyes; order Orectolobiformes; family Hemiscylliidae; genus Chiloscyllium; species Chiloscyllium punctatum. Next base: position 36,964,268 of record NC_092760.1, on the reverse strand, counting down.
TTATTGTCTCAGGCTCTTCTCTGTGCAGTTGATTGACATGCCCCTGATATGGTGTCAATACTTTTGCAAATTAGGAAGATCCTGGATTTCATCTAAATCTACCTTGACGCTACACCTAAACTATTTCAGATAACTTAACGGCCTCTAGGATAGAGAAAGCTGGGTTCCCATTCTTGCTCCTCAACCAGTCACTCTTGGACACATCAGGAGAAAGATTTAAAAACATGAGGGACTGGTGATGCAAGTACAGTTACACTGTTTAAAAGACATTTGGATAGGTTTATGAATAGGAAAGGTTTGGAGGAATATGTGCCAGACTCAGGCAGGTAGGACTAGTTTAGTTGAGAACATGGTTGGCATGGACTCATTGGACCGAAGATCTGGTTTTATGCTGTCTGATTCTAATAGGCACACTGCATGTTAACCTAGTTCCATCCTGTTGTGAGGCTCAATAATTCTTTAACATTCTGTGTTTCTGAGTGTATCTCGAATTATAACAACTCAACTAACTTCAGATCGAATTCAGAGTGGGTTCTTTTTCTGAGGGCATAAAATTACAAGTTGGAACACCATCCAGGAGACAAAGTGGCAAATGTGGCTGCCTTGCATTCGTGGATACACCACTGGCATAAATGATTTGATGTGAACATGCAAGGTATAGTGGTGTAGTGGACAGCAGCGAATATTACCTCAGAGTATAATGGGACCCTTGATCAGATGGGCCAATGGACTGGCAAATGGAATTTAGTTTAGATAAATGTGAAGTTCTGCATTTTGGAAAGGCAAATCAGGGTAGGAATTATATACTTAATGGTAAGGTCCCAGGGAGTGTTGCTGAACAAAAACATTGGAGTGCAGGTTCATAGATCCTTGAAAGTGGAGTCATAGGTAGATAGGATAGCGAAGAAGGCATTTGGTATGCTTGTCTTTATTGTTCAGTGTGTTGAGTATAGAAGTTGTAGCTGTGTAGGGCGTTGGTTAGGCCACTTTTGGAATACAGCATTCAATTCTGGTCTCCATGCTGTAGAAAAGATGTTGTTAAACTTGAAAGGGTTTAGCAAAGATTTACAATGATGTTGCCAGGGTTGGAGAGTTTGAGCACTAGAGAGAGGCTGAATAGGCTGGGGCTTTTTTCCCTAAAGCATTGGAAGCTGAAGGGTGACCTTACAGAAGTGTGTGTATGGAATAAGCTGCCAGAGGAAGTGGTGGAGGCTGGTACAATTACAACATTTAAAAGGCATCTGGATGGGTATATGAATAGGAAGAGTTTAGAGGGATATGAGCGAAGTGCTGGCAAATGGGACTAGATTAATTTAGGATATCTAGTTGGCATGTACAAGTTAGACCAAAGGGTCTGTTTCTGAGCTGTTCATCTCTGACTCTATAACACTTTACCTTTCCAGACTTGTGACCATTTTTATCTTATTGATTGTAACAGTGTTAATGTTAATTCAGTTCCCTTACAGAGTGTCTGAGAAGTGTTTCACTGTCTCTTGCCATGGATGATCAAATGAGTCATGCACTATATTTCACTTCTTTGCAATTCATTAAACATTAACTCCAGATTGCACTTTTTATTGGATGTAGGTTTGCTCGCTGAGCTTGAAGGTTCATTTCCAGGTGTTTTGTCACCCTATTAGGTAATATCTTCAGTGGGCCTCAGGTGAAGCACTGCTGAAAATTCACATTTTCTATTTATATGTTTGGGTTTGTTTGGGTTGGTGATGTCATTTCCTGTGTTATTTCCTGTGGTGAAGTCACTTCCTGCTCCTTTTCTCAAGGAGTTGGTAGATGGGGTCTAACTCGATGTATTTGTTGATAGAGTTCCGGTTGGAATGCCATGTTTCTAGGAATTCTCCACAAAAAGGCATGACCCTCTCTCACTAGTCTCCTTACATACGGATGAGGAAGGACACCACTTCAGCTGGGACAACACATCCATTCTAGGACAAGCCAAACAAAGACACACACGAGAATTCCTAGGAGCATGGCATTCCAACCAGAACTCTATCAACAAACACATCGAGTTAGACCCCATCTACCACCCCCAAGAAAAGAAACAGGAAGTGACTTCACCACAGAAAATAACATCACTACAGGAAATGACATCACCAACCCAAAGAAACCCAAACATATAAATAGAAATCAGGAATTTTCAGCAGTGCCTGAGACTCACTGAAGATGTTACCTTGTAGGGCGCCGAAACATCTCGAAATTTACCTTCAAGCTCAGGGAGCAAACCTACATCCAAAACCTCAATCTGAGCTACAACTCTTCTCAAAACTAACTGCACTTTTTATCATTGTGTCAATGGAGCATTTAATGGCATGTGGTGATGGATCTTTTTTTGTGCAGTCTTCTTTTTGCCCTATAAGCTGCTGAACGTGTGAGCAGACTACAACATGGTGAGGTGACAGGGCACTTGGGACTTGGTGAACGATGGGGCCAACATTATCACCTTAACCAGTAGACTTAAGAACGAACAAAGAAAAAGGGATGTGAATTGAAATCAAATAAGGTGCAGGAAAAGAAGCAGAGAAGATAGATTTGTGCAGGGCAGGTCATGTCTTACTAATTTGAATTTTTCGAGGAGGTGACAAAGGTGATGAGGGTAAAACAGTGGATATTGTCAACATGGATTTTAGTAAGGCTTTCAACAAGGCCCCTCATGGTAGGCTCATCCTGAAGATTAAGATGCATGGGACCCATAGTGACTTGGCTGCATGGATTTAGAATTGGCTTGCCCACAGAAGGTAGACGATCGTTTTAGAAGGGTGTTTTTCAGGCTGAAGGTCCATGACTAGTTGTGTTCTGCAGGGTTCCATACTGGGACCTCTGCTGTTTGAGATTTATATAAATGACTTGGATGAAAATGTGAATGGGTGAGAAAGTTTGCAGATAGTACAAAGATCAATGGAGTTGTGAATTGTCGAGAAGAGTTTCAAAGGATACAGTGGGTTATAGATCAGTTGCAGACATGGGTGGAGAAATGTAGATGGAGTTTAATCTGGGGTAGGTGTGAGTGCTGCAGTTTTGAGAGATCAAATTTTCAGGAAAAGTACAACGTTAATAGCAGGATCCTGGGTTTCAAGTCCATAGCTCCATGAAAGTAGCCTCACCGGTAGATTGGCTGTTAAAGAATGCATTTGGCATGCTTGCTTTATTGGTCAGAGTATTGAGTATAGGCGTTGGGAGGTCGTGTTGCACCTGTATAGCACATTGGTTAGGCCACTGTTGGAATATTGCATGCAATTCTGGTCTCCTTCCTATCGGAAAGATGTTGTGAAAGGGTTCAGAAAAGATTTACAAGGATGGTGCCAGGGGTGGAAGATTTGAGCTATATGGAGAGGATGAATAGGCTAGGGCTGTTTTCTCTGGAGTTTCAGAGACTGAGGGGTGACCTTATAGAGGCTTATAAAATCATGACGGGCATGGATAGGATAAATAAACTTTTCCCTGGGGTGGGGGAGTACAGAACTAGAGGGCATAGGTTTCGGGTGAGGGGGAAAGATATGAGACCTAAGGGGCAACTTTTTCACTCAGACGGTGGTATGTACATGGAATGAGCTGCCAGAAGAAGTGGTGGAGGTTAGTACAATTGCAATATTTAAAAGACGTTTGGATGGGTATATGAATAGGAAGGGTTTGGAGGGATATGGGCCAGGTGCTGGCAGGTGGGACTAGATTGGGTTGGGATATCTGGTTGGCATGGACAGGTTGGACCGAAGTCATGACTGAAGAAGGGCTTATGCCCGAAACGTCGATTCTCCTGTTCCTTGGATGCTGCCTGACCTGCTGCGCTTTTCCAGCAACACATTTTCAGCTCTGATCTCCAGCATCTGCAGTCCTCACTTTCTCCTCTATGACTGGAAGAGTCAGGATATCTTAATGTAGCTTTATAAGACTTTGGTTAGGCCACACTTAAAAGTATTGCATTCAATTCTGGTCGCCATATTACAGGAAGGATGTGTAAGTTTTGGAGAGGTGCAGAAGAGATTAACCAGGATGCTGCCTGGATTAGAGGGTATGAGCTATAAAGAGAAGCTCGTAAAACTCTGGCTGTTTTCTCTGGAGTGGTAGAGGCTGACAGGAGACTTGATAGAAGTCTATAAATTTTGAGATGCATAAATCCAGTTGACGGTCAGAATCTTCTCCCTAGAGTTAAAATTGAGAGGAGAAAAGTTCAAAGGAATTGTAAGGGGCAAGTATTTTACACAAAGAATGGTAAGGAGTTTGGAATGTGCTGCCAGGCATGGTGGTGGAGGCAGATACGGTAGGGGCGTTTAAGAGACTTTTTAGGTAAGAAGATGAATATACAGTGACTGGAGGGATATGGACCAAGGGCAGAGAGAAGGGGTTAGATTAATTTGGCATCCTGTTCAGCACAACATCGTGGACACTGGACTCTCTCTGGATTTAAATGGGAGAAGTGTTGAATAAACATTTGTGTCCTCCTTGAAGTCAACTCCACAAACATTCAGGTAAAACTCATGAAAAACCAAATTCACTGAACTGGACTTTATGTCTAGTAAGCTGAAAATCATCATGTCCTGTTTCTTCTTCAATTAAATAGCCAGTGTTCCAGGGGAGGTCAATGGAGTGTTTTAAAGACCGTCTTGGCCTCTCTTTGAAGCGTGGTAACGATATCTATTTATAATGGTCAGAACAGTGACAAGCTGGCCATCTATGCATTACACTTTGAATCACGTTTAATTGGAAGCACACTAGCTTTTGGAGCGATGCTCCTTCATCAGGTGAATCACCTGTTGAAGGAACGTCGCTCCGAAAGCTAGTGTGCTTCCAATTAAACCTGTTGGACTATAACCTGGTGTTGTGTGATTTTTAACTATGTACACCCCAGTCCAACACCAGCACCTCCAAATCATGACTTTGAATCACAGTATCCTAACGAGTGAAGAAGGAAAGAAAGGGAAGCAGATTCTGTACATTAGATCCCACTATCTGATGGAATCTCCTGCCCCAAGCACCCTAAGATCTCTGGTTTACAGCATGGAATGCCAGGGCAGAAACTCACAGCCATGAATAGACATCATCCTCAAATCAAGGGACAGGCACCATCACCAATGCAGCCTGACAGGATCTGATGCCTAAGTGTATTTTGTGATGTTACATGGCAGTACTGTGGCTCAGTGGTTTGCACTGCTGCCTCACAGTGCCAAGGACCCAAGTTCGATTCCAGCCTCAGGCGACTGTCTATGTGGAATTTGCACATTCTCCCCGTGTCTGCGTGAGTTTCCACCCACAATCCAGATATGTGGAGGTTAGGTGAATTGGCCAGGCTGAATTGCCCATAGTATTTAGGGATGTCAATAAAATTCCAGGATTTTAAACCCAGCGATACTGAAGGAAGGGAGATTATATTTCCAAGTCAGGATGATGAGTGGCTTGGAGGGGAATTTGCAGGTGGTGTTCATCCCATGTATCAGCTGCCCATGTCCTTCTAGATGGAAGTGGTTGTGGGTATCTGCACTCATTTTAAATTTAGCTTGATGTAGATTCCCAACTTTAATCGCTTCATGTCAAGACTTTAACGTTGGGAATTCTCTCTCTAGCTTCTTCTTTTCTTCATTTGTTGTTTTGCGTAAACACTGTTGTTTTGCTTCCCCCCACTGCTCCCCCTCTGATATTGATCCTGCCTTCCTATATCTCCTCATGTCGCAAATTTTGTGTTGTATTGTTCTTATAAAAAGGATTGCACCTTTTACAGTGTTAAAATGTTTCATCAACAACCAATGGTTGTTGTTTATCTCTGTGTGCTCTCTGATCCAAAAACACTAATGAGATTCATCAGTGATTTTCCACCTTACGGTTTGTATCCTGCAATGTACAAACATCCTCATGGTTGTTTACTTGCCAAAGGTCTCACTACACCAACATAGTGAATTGTGTTAGTGTTTTGAGCTTTTGCTCTGCACTTGACTTTGTACTCCATATTGTTGTACATGCACCGTGCTTTGCATTGTTGAATATTGCATAATATTAATGTTGCTCTTGATTATCATGATGTTATGTATTGGGCTAAATTGCACTATTCATCTCTATTTCAGGGTTGATCTACATTGAATATTCAGTTTTGCAGTGTGTTCCTTTTTATTGGCTTTATTGGATTTCATTTCTCAAAGCTTATTTTCTCTGTTTTGCAATACATTTGAAATATTGTCTACTTCAGTGTAATATTCAGCCATTTGTTCAGTTGTGAGTTTAAGAGACTATGCTGCTTTGTTACACTGAACTTTGTATTTTTTTACTGCATGCTATTTAGTGCTCTGTTGTTCCAAACTGTTGATGCTGCTTCATAGTGCACCATGTTCCTCTGTTTTCTACTGTGCAGCTTTCTTTGAGTTTGTTTCTGTAAATTGGTATTTTATATTACATTAGATTTCTGTACTGTACCATATTGCTGTGCTTTCCTTTGGATTACTCAAATGTTCTATCAGTTTGAGTTTGCACGAGCAGCTTCACTCTATAGAAATACTATATTTCTTTTTGGGTGAATAAACTGTAGGGAATTGATGAAGCTGAATCCAGTCTCCTTATGAGGAACCATAAACAATGTATTTATATAGACTGGTTACTACCTTGGATGACTCCACTCTTGGGCTAATATAAATACAATGATTTTACATGGGCACATCACACATTAAGACAGATGTCATCAACTGTTTCACAATGGAACCTAGTTGCAATTTAATGCTGATGCGAATGCTGCCTATCAGGAGGTTAGACACTGGTAAAAGAGTTACAAAAGCAGTAAGTAGTCAATAACTGGAAAGCTAGAGCTAAACCTGAAACCGGCTGCAGGGCTACAGATGCTGTCTGATCTCTGTTTCCTGAGAACTGAGCCTGACTATATTATTTCTAAAACTGTCTGGAAGACTGACATACTTCAATTCGAGAAAGACAATTTCCTGTAGATAAAACTGAGTGAAAGCTTCTTAAAAAGTGTAGTTGAAATGCTTGTTGAGTGGATACTTGACCTTTCCAATGCTTAATGGGTCAAGCAATGGAGGGCTTGGAGTTCAAATTAAGGTGGTAATAATTTGACAATGATAGGCATTGTACTCATTTGCTTGCGTTATATAGATGGGTTGGGGGAGGGGGGAGCGGGGAAGGTTACATGTTTGTTTTACTGTATCAAAAGTTAAGTGGAGACTAGCAATTGTTTACTATCAGAAGATTGACAGATTTTTCCTGAATCTCAGGGTCAAACAGCATTTGATGTTGCAGATGAAAACCTCTTGGAGATGTTGGAGGAGCTTCAGAAGAAACAAGCCGTTGTAAGTATCTGACAGATTGACGTACTGCCAGCCATTTCAGGCCATCCTGCTCACATACAGTAGGGACTAGTCTTAGGGTAGATTTCATGACAAGGCTAAAAAGGCAGCTAACATCCCTTTAACTGTTGATCTAGTTTGGCTGGGAGCCAAGAGGGTATCATCATCATGGTCCCTATTTGATGAACTGCTTCCAACCACTGCCAGAAATCTATATTTAGTAGACAAAAACGTTTACTAGAATCACAAATGGCATCATAGGAAATCTCATTTCAAGGAATATCTTTACCTGAAAACAACTTTGGAAAAGTCCATGTACCCTCAGCGTAGTTCTGAAACCTGCAAGGAATTACTTTAAAATCATACATTTGTATAGTAGCCCAACATTAAGCAGATTGTCGTTGAATATGAAGTTTCACATTTAGTTCACACCGATTAAAGGGATTTTACAATGTCTTTTGGGTTGGTCTTTTAATTGTTCATTTCTATTGAGAGGTCCTCTTCAATCTTGTTCAATTCCTCATTTATACTCATTCACTTGATTGTGATAGGTTTGTCATCTCTCCTGTCAAATTAAGACATTAGTTGTCAAGTGTGGAAAGCAGAAACTTTCAATGTTACTTCTGTATCAAGATTTTTTTACCTTATCAATTTTAAGATTGTACAGTTTAGTAACTTTTATATTATGGACTATATTTGACTTTAGTTAGACACTCTCTCAGCATGATAGTCAGGCACATTCGGTATTATATCATCTGTACCTCTCACCTGAGTCAGACATTTGTGCATTTAAGTCTTCTCCAGAGATTTAAACACAATCCAACCTGACACTTGGATGCAGTACTAACAGAGTACTGCACTGTCTGAGGTGCTGCTCTTTAGATGACATGAAAACTGTACCTGTTGTATGGGGAGTTATCAAAGATCTGTGGCAATATTTGAAGGACAGCAGGGGGGTCGGGCTGATATTTGTGCCTCAATCAGTGCTAAAGCTGGATAATCTCATTGTTATCTTGTTTTTCTTTGTGGGACATTATTGTGTACAGACCAGTGGTATATTTCCAACACTACAAAGCCTATATTTCAAAAATATTTCATTAGTTGTAAAGAGCTTTTGGACAATTTGAAGTAACGAAAAGGGCTGTATGAATGAATGCAGTCATCTTTCTTTTGTTCAGCTTATTTGGCTCAACATCATTGATGTTTCCTCTTTGTTGAAAGTTGATAGTACATACACTCAGATAAATACCGTCATGGAAAGTAGCACAGGATAGGATTTGCCAAGTGAATTGTAAGACTGAATTGATGATCCAGTGTTATAATTCTAGAAACACCAGTGGCAAAAGATGGATCAAGACATAAGGTTGATTTTTTTTTACTGATAAACCTGAAGCTATACTTCTGATAAAACTCAGAAAACTGTTGATGTGAAAGAGAGGACTGTTTGTTGGTTAGGTTACTGAATAATGCATTGAGAAAATGGCAAATGCATTGCATCGGTCCACTTTGAAGAAGTTCCATTGATAATCCAAGTTCATTCACTTCCTCCTGACAGGAAGAACACTGCATTTGACTAGATCAGAATTATACTTGCCAGCTGACATTGACAGAATTCTGGCAATTGAAAGCATACTCAATGCAATGTAGTTTGTTAACCAGGCACTGGGAAGTGCAATGTCACAGGCAGATCTTTCCAGCCTTCACAATGAGGAAATCACCTATGGCTTAGTGTCACCTCTTGGTTTGCATGAGAAGATGGCAAGTGATAGGGAGTGTAATGCACCATGTTAATGTTAGATTGGAGCTGTGAATGTTGTCTCCCTCATTCCACTGGAGGGACCTGTTCCTGATGATCAGACATGTGGTTGCATGCAAGCTAAGTCATCTTGTAGCTTTAGCTGCTCAAGAACAAAGGCCCAGCCAAATATAAAGTAGTTGAAAGGGAGGATATTTAGAGTACACAGAAAGTGGAGTATAACCCAACCTATAAAAAGAAATTTTGAAGGATTGGGCGGATAATGGAGATTCTGCCATTAATCTTCAAATATCTGGATGATAACGCACAGATCCAAATCTCGCATTAAAATAATTAACACTATTCTTTCTTGCCTACATCCTGGTTTCCCTACTGCTCTCTCAATATGTCAATAAGTGTTTAGTGTTGCACAAGATACTGATAGCAGTTATTTGGTACGGGGGCATCATGTCTTGATTATCGGCTGAAGAACTGTAACTCTAGCCTCAGCGCACTAAGGTGGTATAAAACCTAAGTGCCTATCCTGCAACAGAATTTACCTGCTGTAACCTGCAATCAACCAGAGTCCTCTATTTGGGAGGCAGTGATTTATAATATATGAGAGAGTAATGCCCCTTTAGCTACAGGTATTGGTGGGTGTGACCACAGGCCCTTCAATTTGATTTAAGAAAAATAGGAGCAACACCGGTTGTATGTTTTCTCCCTCCAATCCTCTTCTTCAACAGCACCAGAAAACAGATTTTTTTTCATCACCTATACCAGTATCCATTAAAAAGAAGAGAGATTGTGATTCCAAAATGTTGGGAAGACTCAGGTCCATCCTGGGCATGAGAAACTGAGATTTGTCTAAATGGTTTGGCAGTGGAAAAGAAGCCTCAAGGCCAAGTGCTCTTTAGCATTATCAGGAGATCTCAGGAGATCAATTAATGTGGCACTGCTTCATTCACTTCCATGTTCCTCCATGACCCTTCATTCTTTATTTTAATGCAAACATGTCCAACTTGCATAGGTTTTTCTTAGACGCAGTAATTGTTGGGGTTTATCATTGTTTTCTTAGTGACCAATTGTAGTGATTTTATTTATGGTTCAGATTAGATTCTGACACCCTAATTTTGAGTTTGGTGATCAATATTCTTTGATTCCAGATTGTGCAAATGAAGGCTGTTGTGTTGGACCTTTTGAGGCCTTCTTAAATCCATGTCCTTTGTGTGGCTATTCTGCTGAGTTAGGAATGCAGAAGCATATGAATTAAGTTGCATATTATATTCTCTTGACTCTGCAAAACTACAGATGAAAATGGAGAAGGAGAAACAAGCCAAGATGGATGCCTCCCTGATTGAATTGTCGAATGCCTCACAGCAACTTCCGACCAGGACCAGGAGGTTAGTTCATGCTCAATCTGTATTTATGATTCGACAGCATGTAGACTCACTGTTTACTGAGTGGTGTGCCATTACTCACCATAACACCACTGGAGTTTTTTTTTAAAACTGTGGGCACAATATTCACTGATGAAAGATCTGAGCTAATGCTTATAAACACTCATGTACCCCCCCCCCCCCCCACCCCACCTTTCTCTCGTCACCTTCCCCTCTTCTCTCCTTCTTCTGAAAGTGGAAGTATCAATTCAATTAATAACCAGTGTTAAAAACAGAAGAGGCCATTTTGTGGAACAAAATTTTAAACTCTGACTGGTTGTCAGAGAGGAATGTCCAAATATGCTAAAGCTCTGTGTGATCAGATCCTGAATGAAATCACATCAAATAGAGGTGATGTTTAACAACTTTGACCTAAGGGGCAGGGAAAATAATTTAGACCTGCTGATGATGTTGGATTTTAAGCTATAGAAAAGTGCAGATATCATGATGGTCACAGATATTGAATGCTCACAGGCTGTTTCTGTACTTGTAAGCAGTTGTGCTATTGTTTTACAGCATTCTAATACTTCTATTCTAATTACTTCCAGACATTTTAAAATAACTTTTATTTGATTGAGATTTTAAAGTTGATTTGTAGTTTTCTAGGGGGTGCTTAAGACCACTTCCATAACTAATTACTGAGGTACAACAGCAAGGGAGGTATTGAAACAAATGAAGTAAGGACACACACTTGCACTTGCACAATCTCACTCGCCTATGGGTCATTGTCTTAATTTAATTTGAACATATAGTTAACCATCTTTCCTGTCCGCATCTTGAAGTGGACCTGAAAGATTATCATCTCAGGCCCTTTTCATTTACTATATAATAACCAGTTATACAGCAGCAATGTCAGTAGCCTGGGAGGATATGTTTCCATCTTGCCTCTCGGTTCATAAGTGGCTTGTATTATTGCTTAAGGGTAGGGATGGGGAGAGTTTGCAAAGCAAAGAAAATAAAGGGGTAAAATTGCACTTTACAGAAAATTGTGGTTCACCTATCGATTATCAATGTTTTTTCTCTGATCTGTACAAATGGAACCTAGTTTCCTGTGATCTCTGTAAAAGGTGCTGCAAGAGTGAGGAGCTGAAGATGTACTGGGAATCTTGTGTGTGAATGTCTTGCTGTTCTAATATCTGGAGTACAGTGCAGCCCTCTTTCATTTGAGTTTGTACAATTTTTTTTAATGAATAGAAAGCAGTTCATTGCTGCAATACTAAAAATGCACAGAAACTGAAATGCTGCAGTTCTCCTTTCCTTTCACAAGATAATACTTTAACTGCAGTATTTTAAAAAGTGTGCTAATAACCTCCAGTGGTCGCTTCAAGTACTGCATCAATCTTTCAGTCCCAGCTCTGTGTGAAAGCAGACCTTGTGCCAACAAATCCATGCTCAGATAGATCATGTACAGTCAGCTGTCTCAGTGAATGTTTAATATTGGGTCCGAAGGTTGTGTGTTCAAACCCCACTCTAGGACTTGAATGCTTAATCTCTGCTGACACCAAAGTGCGTTATTGAGGAAGTCCTGCATTGTATGAATTATTGTCCATCCTGATAGTATTTTAAATAGAGTTCCTTTCTGTTAATCACACTAATGCTTAGCCAAATTTTCTTCATTTAATTTCACGGTGATTAATTGCATATGATGCTCATGGAGAAAATTTGAGAACCAAATGTGCAAACCCCTTTCCTTTGACCATATTCTCTTCACAAGTACTTGAACATCTAAAAGAAATATTTTGCCCATTATTTCCATCTTGCACTGTCAGAAGCTTGCCAAAACACCCGAATGGCCTTCCCAATGCTTTTGTCTGCTACTACAAATGACGTGTGAGATCTCTATGCAATTGTTCCCATTACATTCTATGTCCTTTGATCCTCAATCCTGTTTGTCAAGCTCTTTTAGTAATAACCTCTCCTCAACTATTTATTTTCTTAACTAACTGAGCTATTGGAAGGAAACTTTTCTATTCTTTGCTATGAATATTTACTGAAACAACATTAACTCTCATAGCTGGGAGTCAATTCTACATCTCCATAACTCTCTGATGAAAAGGAAGAGCCCTTCTAGTCTAGAAATATGCTTATCCTTGCTTAATTATTATACTCTTTGTTCTGTTTTCTCAGAGCGTGTTACATGATTTGATTACATCTGCATTATCCATCACTGTGTTTTTGAAAAATGACTTTTGAGTCATTCAGTTTTTCTCTGGTGAAAACTAGTTGAAGCATAAGGGCCCTGAATCCGTTAGTAATTTTTCGTATTTATGTGTTATTTTGAAGATGTTGTTTAAACTGGAAAACAGTCAAAATATCAGCTCACAAGTATCCTTACATAGTCAGAATAACCTACTTAAACCTGAAATCAAATATCTTTGCAATAAATTCCAGCACACATTCAGTCTGTTTTAAGATTTTGAGAGCTGGATGGAAAAGATTTGAGAAGTGTGTTGAAAAGAGTTGGCACAAAGATATTGAAAGTTTATGGTTAAATGTTGCAAATATTTTCTTTTAAAGATCAAAGCCTGTAAAAGGCTGCCAAGTGTAAAACAATAAGGTCTCCATAGCTCAGAAGTTTTGTAAAATAATTATTGTAGGAGATCATGCAGTGTGTCTTCATTTGAACACTGTGTGCTCTCTGTCTTTTCGTTGCAGCTCTACTATGTTGAAGTACAAAGAATAGAAGTGGAGAGTTGAGAGGATCCCACAGCTCAATTGTTTAAATACTGTAAAGATAAAAAGATCATGTTACCAATTTGAGGGAGAAAGTTTAAAGACCAGCAAAAAAAATGCAGTCTTTCCAAACCTGCCATTCTTGAGCCTCCTCCAGTAAATAGGAGAAATAAATGTTGTGATGGTGTTTACACAAGGAGAAGAGATCATCAGAACTGAGAGAATGCAATCTGAATGAAACTGATTATTGTAGAGTAGGATGATTAGCAAAGATTGGGCTAGATAAAAAGTGGAAGAAGCCACTGTTTTGAAGAAGAAAGGACTGAGATCCAGGGGAATGGAAATATATCAAAGGAGAAGTTCCGCCAACAATACAAATGGAATGATTATGGCTGTAAACTAGGTGGTCATGAATAGTGGGATGATGCCGAGAACTCCACATTGACTTGTTCAAAACTGCACATGGTCATAGCCGGATAAAAGAAGTATGCTCAGGCAGAGACATTTAAATATGACAAGAATAATGGAATAATCCTGCCATTAAACATACCAGTGAGTTTGCATTGAATTAAAACTTTAAATGTAACAGATGATTTTATTCACAGTCTCCAAAGTAATAGAGGCGGCAATTTTAAAGTATAGGAACACTTACTTTTTCTTAGCAGTTTGGTGAACATGTGAACCCCTGGGTAAGCAGTACAAGGAGAATAATGAATTATAAAGATGACTTAACACAAAACGCAATTTGCAGATGATGGGACAGATTACAGCAAGACCAAAGGTCTTATTGGACTGTAAGATGAGGTGATCCTAATTGATAAACTCAGGTTAAACTGAGTGACCAATATGGCTGAATGGAATCGAGGAATTAGGAAATTTATTCTAAAGGTGATTAATAGCTAATAATCTCAGAGATTTTTTTTCAAATGGATATGCCTCCATTTTGTTCATGCTTCACATCACTGTTCCAATGTACATCATTAAATTTATTTAACATGAAAAATAATTGACTAAATTCTACTCAGATTAACATAATTTCATCAATATTCACCTTGATAATCACTAAGACATTTAGTACTATTCGTTAATTTATCAGTTAAAAAGTAGCACAATGTTATTTATAAATCCTGTCAATAGAGAACTGGGAATCTAAAGCAGAGAGTGCACAACTCCTATCATGAATGCTCCATTTAACACCCCTGTTCTTCTACTTGTCTCAGTTTCAAATCTAACTATTTTACCCACCAATGAGACTTAAACATTTCCACATCTACAAGTGTAAAACTTTGTCAGATGCCTTCCAGCTAAGGGCTGTTGTGGTACAGTACCTCTGAGCCAGGAAACACATGTTCAAGTTGCACTTACCCAGAGGTTGAGGAGAAAATATCTGCAATTCCCAGTTACTTAGCTGTATAACCCTATTTGAAATGCTTGCTTCAGTATTCTTGCTGCTCATGGCTTCAGCCTGCTTATCTGATCTTTCTCTCTATGATTCTGATGTTTCTAATGCACTCGTTCCTTTAAAGAGTGATTCATATTTTCACCATCCCTGAGCCCATCTAGTTGTAACCTCCTGCTCCTGACTGTTGTTAAGAATCCTAAAATCATTGCTATCTGTTTTTGCGTATCTTACAAAGCGCATTGCATATTCTATCATTGTAGCTTGTGACTACCAACTAGCATGACAGAAGGAAACTACATGAACCTTGAACATTTATTGCCCAGTAGTTGATGTGCTCCAAATCTGTGTTAAAAGTGATTTTTCCTTAAATTAAGAGCTGCTTAATTTATGCTCAGAATATTTTGATATTAAGGAATATGCTGAGTGGGGCAAATGCTGGACAGCAGGGAGTGTTGCAGTACCATGTAATAAAGAGGGATTCACTGTGTGCTGAGGCCTGACCTTGTGCAAGTTAACTGGAAGTCGGCTGCACTGTATCAGCTTTGTCACTGGACAATGAGAGTGATGCCTCGCCCAGTAAAATGCTGTGCGAGGAAGGCCTCTGGGCTCCTGCCAGGGGTTCACTGATTGGTTTGTGCTTTGAGATCCAACAGGGTACAAAAGAACAACTCCAGCACTCCTTCAGATATAGGCTGCAGCACTGTGACAGTTGTGTGGTGCCCACTTGACCTTGCAAAGAAAGTCATGTTTTGAAAAATCACAATAAAATGTGACTAAAGAATGAGTTAGGGCTGAGAATGAAAGGCAGCATAAAAGAATGCTATCATGCAAAGGGAGCTGTAAAAGTCTTATAAGACAACAGAAGAAATTCTGAGTACATTACATAGGAGTTAAGAGCTGAGTATGCTATGCAGTCTAACAGGCAACTGGAAGTGTGTCACACATAATGATGGAGAGCTGGGGATGACAAAGGGTAGCAATGTTCTCAATGTATGGCAAAAAACCAAGAGCATGGTTTGCAGGTGAGCGGAGGACAAATTCCACATAGATTGAATGTGTTCTGGGAACATTAGATTAGATTCCCTACAGTATGGAAACAGGCCCTTTGGCCAACAAGTCCACACCGATCCTCCAAAGAGTTACCCACCCAGACTCATTTCCCTCTGACTCAAACCATTGCCCCTAACACTATGGGCAATTTAGTATGGCCAATTCACCTGACTTACACATCTTTGGACTGTGGGAGGAAACCCACGCAGACAGTCGCCCGAGGCTGGAATTGAACCCGGGTCCCTGGTGCTGTGAGGCTGCAGTGCTAACCACTGAGCCACCATGCCACCCCCAATATGTTGCAGGAAGGACAGTATTTCTGCAATTGCCATGCACCAGTTGATGCAGGTAGGAATGCATTATCTCTCACAGGGTTGGAAAAAGAGCTTGCACAGGAAAATGAAATATGTTCCATGAGGAAGTAGAGAGCTGGGAGCAAATTGTTTGAAAGATGGATGCAATATTGGGACTCTGTGTTAAGTTGGTCAGCCATTGAGATCAGCACCCCCTTATTTGCAGTGCCTGCTGGAGAATGGCTCCTTTATACCCTGTTTGAGTTTTGTGTCTAACCCTGAAAGATGAAACTTGCTGACCTTGTCCTGGGCTGCACGCATCACACTAACAGCCAACCAGAGCTAATCCGTTATCCCACCAGGACTTCTATTTCCCGTATGAGCAGCAAAGATAAAATCTCAATGCATGAGAAGGAGCGCAAGACCTTAGAGTCTGTGATGCTGGAACATGTCAATGACGACGAAGATAGGAAGAAGTTGAATGGCTCAAGTTCTGAGGAGGAGATGCCAAATGAAGCTAAATCAGAAGCTGGTAAGTCCAAGGCCAGTGGCATTTTCTATTGCTGGGATAGGGTTTCAAATATCTCTCTTTGTAGATGAGCATGGGGGCTGGTGTGTTTATTATTTCCTGTTACAATGTCATGCACGTGATCTTCAATCCCAAGATCTCATCCAAGCTGGGATTCTGTACCCATTAACTTCTCTGAAGAAGGGACTTAATGGAATACAGCTTACATGTAAAATTAAAAGGCTAAGAACATTAAAATAAAAGGCTTGCTGCACTATTCAAAAGGATCATGATTGAAATTCTGCATCAATTCCACTTTCCCACCCTATTTTAATTTCTGTTGCTTGCCTGACTAGCCAACAGCCCATTCTCAAAACTGAATCTGCTCATTGACCTCAGGATCCAAACATGACGGTTCTATCATTGACATATCAAATCAGAGCTTATGGTCATGTCTGTACTGGAGAGCCAGGCTACAGCCTAAATAAGACTCAAGGAACATCAAAACGACTTCAAACATGGTGAATGGGTCACAATGTCAAATACACTCACCTTAATAACCACAACTTCCAATGGTCCAAATCTAAATTTATTTTATTCACCAAACTAGCCTACAAGACACATTGGGGGAAGGGACTATGGAAAGCAATGATATTTGGCTATCTTCACTCAAAACATGAAGGGCCACCTATTCTATGTAGATGATCAATCAGCAGAAAAAATGTCAGCAAGCACAGATGCATCAGCAGGAAGGAGCTAACATGTACTGACCTATTACAAACACAGTAGCCTGAACAGTCAACAGTAGGTCTTGCCCCTATTTTCAACCTCCACTAAGTCACTGCCTCTGTCACCTGTTCCAGTCATTCCTCCAAGGGGTAAGCTCCCTGAAATGTGGACATTGGTTTGTTCTTTCAAGGAATTCTTAAGGAAACAGCTACTCTCTTCAACACCAGCGTTTTACAAGGTGGCATTATAAATCTATCTTTGTCCATGTTACTTCTCTCAAAGTGAATGAGAACCCCTAAACACTTGTGGAATACTTATTTTTGTCAATGGTGGCAATTTTACTAGTAATGGAGCAGATGGTATTGAATTAATGTTAAGTTTGGATAATGAGTACTAATATACAATTAGTTTGGTGTTGCTGTGTTAAGGATGTAATTGATAATGGAGACACTCAATCCTACAGAACTCCACCTATTGATATATTTGTATATGTGGGATGGGAAGCTAAAATTCATCCTTGCCTTCTCATGCTGCCAGTTGTTGATTATTATTTTCATTTTTTGGCTTGCTAGAGAAAACAAAAGCCCGACTCAACATGAACAACCTTAGCACCAAACTGGGCATGACAGACTCCATCCTTCCATCCTCCACTGCACCCAGTGGAACCAACAAGAGGGTATGTGGCATGCAAGAAGAAATGTTGGCAGTTTTGAGTTTAGATTCTGAAGTGCTATCTTGATGTTTAGCTTACTGTTTACATGAATAGATCCAGGATCTTAGGATTGAAACTAGTTTGTGACTGTTTGCTTATGGTTTGACATTTTCTCCTATCTTTTAATTAATTATCAAACAGAAAATCTAGCACCACTGAAAATACTTTACTGCAACCAACAATAAATGCTGCTTGCTTACTTTGAGAAGGATACTCCATAGTTGCTTACAGCAATGAATGTTGCACTGGTTTCTGTTCTGTTGGATCATGCTATGCTCCTCTTTTGAGAGTTACAGCATTTCATTGCAGGAGATGCTGCATTGTTTGATGTACCTGTGCAGTTTCATGTGAGGTGTGATCCATTGCATCTAAATGCTAAGAGGAGTGTTTTGCATTGTGTTGTGCTGCTACAAATTGTTTTTGTAAAAGAGACTGCATTGTTTTGAGTGAGCTATGCTGAATTGTTTGCATTTGCAAATAACGTAGAATGATATGTTATGCTACATCGGATATGATAAGAGACATTTTTTGGGAGCTTTTGGTCTTGAACACATCAGGATAACGGCAAGAATGCTAAATTTCAAGCAATTTATACTACAGGAGAAATGCTGATTGGTTGCCAAGTTGATTTGTTGAGGCAGAAATCAACAAGTATCAAAAGGTTCCCATGCACCTAAGCATTTCAAAACAGATGCAAGGCTTAAACATATTCCTTTTGTTTGCAGAGGATAGCTCCCCGCCAATGCATGTATATCTTTGGTAGCAATCAGTGCAAGGTTGATTAATTACTTTAACTTGGTTGTTAGAAGCACACTCAGGACAGTGCAATAAGTGATATCCAATTGCCAAATCATATCCAGTGACAGGCATTTTGTTTTTTGCTTCACAAGTAAGTTGGTTGAGCAGAATCTGTACTCTGCCTATTACAAATTGCCAGAGGATCTCTTGTTTGATCCCATCATTCAATTGTTGGGATGTGTGGTCTATGTAGTTGGCATCTCAGTGATATTAAAATCCATTGCCATTGCTCAATTGTGTTGCGTGTAATCATTCTTTGTCAACATGGCAACCAGTCAGCACCCCTTTCCCCTCTCTGTTTTTGTTTGAAATTTGTCTTGATAAGTACAAGATGAAAAGCTTCAACAATATGTCTTCCTTTTCAGCAAAATTCAAGTCTTCTACTATCTAGCGATAGTTCCTTTTTTAAGAGTTACTGTGATGTGATTCTTATTGTCAGGGACAGTGCTTAGTTTGTTTTTGCGTTGTAAAGTTCTCTAATTGTTTATATGGTGAGTAATGCTGCAAGCAGAGACATGCAGAGACAAAGAATCATGTCAATCTTCATAGAAATCATAGAATCCCTACATTATGGAAGAAAGCCATTCAGCCATCAGGTCCATTAAGGCCCTCCAAAGAGCATCCCATCCAGACCCATTCCCCCCCATACCCTACCCTTGTAACTCTGCATTTCCCATGGCTTAATTATCTAACCCATACATCCCTGGACACTGTGGGCAATTTAGCATGGCTAATCCAGTTAACTTGCATATCTTTGGACTGTGGGAGGAAACCAAAGCACCAAAGGAAACCCACAAAGACATGGGAAAAATGTGCAAACTCCACACAATCACCCGAGGATGGAATCAAACCCAGGTTACTGAAGCTGTGGGGGAGCAGTGCTAACCACTGAGCCACCGTGCCACCCTAACCTTCCTGCTGCAATCAACCCTGCATTATTCCCTATTGTCAGGCATGTTGCCTTTCTCCAAAGGGTGTCTTCACTACTTCATTTGGCACTCTCCCTCAGTCTCGCTCCAGAGGCATAGTGCATTTTGTCCTTTTGTGACAGATGACTCAGTGGCCAATATTTTTTTCAGAACTGCTCCTTTTCTATCACTGTACTTTCGCTGAGGGTATTCACAGCCATTGCTTTCTATGTTGAAGCATTCTAGGTTGTTTCCTCTTGCAATCTGATGTCATTGTTTAAGCTGTGATTAATGCTGCTCTCTCTCCTCTGTGTCATTGGGGAAAAAGGCTGCATTATTTCTTTCACAGCATTGCATTATTACACATTGCAGTGAATACTGTGTTGTTTCTTCTGCCGAATGAGGTATTCCTTTCTCTAACAAGGCATTTTTCGTTCTTGTTATGATGGACTGTTGCAAGATGCTGTACATGGTTTCATTGTGACACTCTGCATGGTTTCCATTTGCAGATCGTGCAATGCCTCCTTTTAAGGTGTGTGAGGCATGAGTTTTTAACTCATTAAGAATGCATCATTATTTATAATTTGGGAGATACTTGATCCCTGTTGAGGGATGCAATTTTGTTTTCTTTGTGTGAAATGCTGTTTTATTTCCTCTTTTTGGGTTGCTGCATTAATTCCTGCAGCAACTGAAACAGCAGCAGGATGAGTTTGTTATTGCCTCTAGCAACTGTTGTGATACAAATTTATAGATCTATCTTAGAGGGTCTTAGTGCAGTGGCATATTATAGTCCATGTGATATTCAATTTATATGTTGACATCAATGAGGGATATAGAAATAGA
Source organism: Chiloscyllium punctatum (assembly GCF_047496795.1). NCBI lineage: Eukaryota > Metazoa > Chordata > Chondrichthyes > Orectolobiformes > Hemiscylliidae > Chiloscyllium > Chiloscyllium punctatum. The sequence continues at coordinate 36,943,883 of NC_092760.1, read as the reverse complement.
CCCTCCTTTGATTTATGAACTTAATGAACACTCAGACAGAGTGAAATCAAGTTGGTATAACTTACCCAACACACTGAACTAGATAAGTAGCATTTTTAAATTGTTAACGTTTATGCCTCTGATATAATATAAAACAACAAATGTGTTTTATGTACTCCCAAATGATTTTTCCTTTATTTAGGTGACTATTTAGAAGTAAGCACCAATCAGATAAGTGTTCGGTGTCCAGGTCTGTCCAACATCTATCGATTGAGATTTGGTTGAAATTGACTGACCAAGTTTCTTGTATGTTTTTTTTCTGATTTGTAAACCTAGGAAGGAAAGGCTTGACCTTTAACTCTTTATCCTATTTTTGATATTATCTATCTCGTGCTGCTGAGGAATATTTAGTGTATTCTGTGGAAAAGAAAAAATTATTTCATAAACATTTCACTATGTCTTCATTTTGCCAAAGGCTGCAAGAGGCCAAGATCATGTGACATTGCATTACTCTGTGGATACTGTGTCTTGTTAGTGTATTACTGAGACTTAACATGTGCAACTTCTAATACTGCAATGTTTCGGGCTTGGTTTACCAATCTGTCAGTCAACTCCACTCCTTGCCTCAAATGACAGATATTTACCTTGCCATTCCAATACTCAATAGTTAGTAAGCTCAGATAAATACCAACCATGTTGCATTTCAAGGAGCCCGTAGAATGCAAGGCTACCTCCATTTTCCCAGATGGTAGGGAATATATCTGATTTATATGCTTGCATCATCATAGGAACTCGTGTCATGTCATATGATCTTGCCTACTTGCCTCCTTATAGCAAGATGAAGCCACAGTAAGATGGTTTTTAAATCAAGTTTTCTGAACTTGATGGAAATACTCAAAAATGTGAAAACAATGGTGTGGTTTGAACAGGAATTTCATATGAAGGCAGACAAAATAAGTATATAACAGTTCTGTCATTTGAAAGATTTAGTGGCTAATCCTTTTAGAGTGATTGTCTCATTCATTGGAATAAGAGACCATCACATCCAAGGGCAGATACTACATGTTTCCTCTTGCAAGGAATTTTAGATTGATTCCTTTCCAGAGGTGCCTTTTGAGAATGAGTTAAAATATTCCTGGTGTTAGAAAGAAAACTTCAGTCTTTGCTGTTGCATTTGATGTTCTATTTACTTTTCTGTGGGGTGCAAACATATTGCTTGTTGCAAAATTTTTCAGGAGTTCCTCATGTGGTGCATTGCTACCAGTGAGGGATGCTACATTTTTCCCCTTTGTGAGTATAACATAACAAATGTTCAAGTGTGATGCTTTGCTTTGTGTAGTGAGAGTGATTTGTCTTTATTTTTGCTTGTGAGCTGGTTAAATGGTGTGACACACCCAGTATTGTTCTGATGGGAAGAGCATGCTCATTGTGTTTCTTTGCACCGGATACCCCTCTCCACTTTGCACATGGACCCCAGCTCTGTCTATCCCAATCCTCTTCAGGATATCCCTACCAAACCTACCACCACCCCTTCACCCCACAAAACATGTGCAACTTCTAATAGATGTTTGATTAAAAGAAAAGCAAGGAATTGGTTTTCATAAAAGGAGTAAAATCGTTACCAGGTTTTATTCCATTGATAAATGCACCTTGACATATTTAATGTCTGGTGAATGATTCAGAGATACATAATGTTTAATTCATTGAATGGATTGCATGATATGTTATTTTGGGTTTGAATTGATCAAGTTATGTGTTTATATTAAGAGGGTTTAATGCTATCTACAGAATGCGGGTGTGATCCTCCTGTGTGCATTTTCTTGTCTCCTTGACACTATCACTCTCTCTCTATCTTTTTCTCTCTCTCTCTCTCTCACACACTCATCCATACTTCACCTACCTTTCTCTTTCTCTCCCTTTGCTCTTCCTCTGACTGCAGTTTGACTTCATTACTCCTTTGCTACCTTTTTGTCAGCCAAGTGACCCAACGTCATGGCGACAGGGCCTGCGCAAAACTGGCATTGTCTTGGTGCCCCAGAGAGGTCAAAGAGCAGCGGTGAGCTTCTTGCATGTTGAGGTTTCTCATCTCCGAGTTTTTGGTTTGCTGCATGATTATGTTATTGTCCTGCATTTCTATTTCTCTTGGTCTTCCTCTTTCTTTAAACCTACTAGATTTCAGGCCAACTTATTCCTGCAAATGGAGCCAAGCTGACTTCTGATTTCCAGATTAGAGCAACAGAAACTCTGGAACTCTACAAGCTAATCTCTTGTACATTTTCATTTAATCCATGCCTTTTCTTTTTTTCTGGATACAATTTCCCATCTCCACATATTTCTGCAACTAAGAATCTGGGAATTGCTCTGGAGCACACAATTATTCACTAACTCTTGAGTTGGGTATGTAGCAGATATGTGTTACTCATTAAGTGTTTCCCTTCTATCTCCCCTATTTACCTCTCTGTGGACAGATATGGATGTTTGGAGAAAAAGGAAGTGTGACTTTATTGAAAGCAATTCTTTACATTGCATACTGCAGTGAAAGAGTTGTCATGCCAATTGCCTTTTAAAAATAGATTGGAAAGTGCTGTGTTGCATAGGAACATGGAAATGGATAGGCTGATAAACATTACAATCCATTTGGCTACTGTTAAGGTTCTGAAATTACCAAATACGATTTATCTTTCGTGCCTCCTGCACACTTTCTCTGTGAAGTCTCTGTGTCAGTTCATCTTGAATCTATCCACACTATTCACCTCAACTGTTTTCTCTCTCTGGTCCATATAATTCAGCACCTTCCTCCGAAAAATAGTTCAATTGAAACTGTTCACTGTTAAGTTGAAATTTCAAGAATGTTTTGCTGTCCCTTTATTGTAAAGTTAGTGATTTCCAAAGAGTTTAAAAAGCTTCAATTTGTTTGAATGCTTTAGAATCTCTTCACCAATCACTTTCTTCTCCAATGTGGTTATTAGCAATGATTTCTCCATTCCCATGGGTCTCATCCAAAGAATCAGTTGTTTCTATCTTAAGATGTCCCTCCTGTAATGTGACAGATAGGGTAGTGTGGAGCTCTTGATAAGGCCAGGCAGGTCGTTTGTCAGAGTTCATTGTTACTTTGTGTGCACAACAGTGTAAACAAACTATTATCAGAATACCAGTCCTCATCCCACCAGAATCTGCATCCCATTAGGTACTGCAGTCAGTTCTTATTACAAAATCTCATTATTTTGCACTCACCAATTTTAGACAATCTCCATTATTTGGCTCAACTTCACAGGTTGTAAATTGCTCTGTATTTGATCTTTTATACAGTTATTTGTTGCTGTAGCTCCCCCAGGTTTGGTGGTATCAATAAACCTATACAGCTTTGATTCTATTCCAAGTTTCAAACTCTTCATGCACACAGAGTAACACTGACCCAAACCCTTATCCCTAAGCTGCCATGATTGGTCCATGTATAGAAACAATTCAAGGCAATGAAAGCTAACAATACATAGGCATCAAAGATCAGGGAAGCAAGACGCTACAGCTCTCTCGCAAATGTCATGCGAGCTTTAGTAGCTGTGGTCTCTGACTGTAATTCAAATGTACCAGATTTAACAAGATTTTTTTTTACATGCCTTTTGGTCCCATGATCGGTGTGGATTCCCGATCAGTTCCCTGATTGTTATGAATTCACTTTGCATTGCCATTCAAATCCTGCTTATACTCAAACATTTGCACAGATTTTCACTCAGTCCCTCCTATCCCATGATGCCAATGGGAGGTAAGTCCCTGACCTTTACTGGCATATTTTATTTGCTGCCTGTTCTTCAGTTTGTTTTCCACTTCCATTAGTCATTCTTTTGGCTAAAATTTAGTTTAGCTCTGACTGACTGCTCCCATCACCAAAAGGCTATTAACATTATGCACACATCCCTGGGGCTCAGCTATGGCTGTGTTGAAAGCATGAGTAGTAACTGTATACAAAACAGTTTAGACAGAGGAGGCCACTGAAGAATAACTGCTGGTCACTGGAAGGAAGCATCCTTTGGCTACTACTATGAACAAAATTGCAAGTGTCTCCAAAAGTATTTCAAGAGAGCTATTTGAAGATATCTTTGCCACAATGGTGTTGACCAGTGGAAGTCTGCTCCAATATTGTTAGTGTTTTATCTCATAGTTCAGAATGCATTTTTGTTTGGAAAGGTTGCTGCAGCCTGTTATGAATAAATAAACAATAGATACAGGAGGAGAAAAGAATATTCAGCCTCTCAAGCCTGCTCCATAATTCGATAAGATCTTGCTGATTTGTTTGTAATCTGAATTTCACATTTCCATTTCTCTCGAATGACCCTTGATATCCCGTTGTCTAAGAGGAATCAATCTACCCCACCTTACAAAAAATAAGCCTGCCTCCATCACTGACAGAGTTCCAGAGTTGCACAACCTTCTGAGAGAAAGAAATCCTTGCATCTGCCCTAAAAGGGTGATCCCTTAAATTAAAGCCATGCTTGCTAATTCTGCACTGATCCACAAGAGGAAGCATCCTTTCCCATCTACGTTGTCAAGATCATTGAGGGTCCTTAGAAATGCTTATCTTCTTTGACGTTACCAGACGTCAAAGGGTTGCTTTCCATTTCTCTGCTATTGGAAGGTGGCAGGGGTGGGCAACAAATGTTGACCACTGCTACCTCTGGCATCAGTGGGCAGGGCTTGTGCCTCTTTCAACTAATACTTATTTTTTTGGCTGCACTTGGTCAATTAGGCTGCATTTTGCCTCTATTTACCATGAAATAGTTTGGGTATGCGACACAGGAGACAACTGAAAGACAAAGGGATGCATACTTCCTTGTAGAAAATGAGCATGTCCCTATTACCCTAATTGTTAAAATGGTCAGTTCCTCCTCCTCTTGTCAGAATCAGTTCAGTTTCTCTCAAGCCCCAATCCCAATTTGAGGTAAGCAGTTGACTTTTAATGGCATATTTTCTTTTCTGCCTGTGCTTCAATTTGTTTTTCACTTCCATTGGTCATTCCTTAAACTCAACTTTGGTTTACTTCTGACTGACTGCTTTGTCGCTTAAATTGTCACACTTGTGCACCCAGTTTACAGGCCACCCTGCCAAAACGGCTGCCCAGGATGAGGAGAAGAAGGAGCAGCAGTCCCCTGCAGCGTGGCGCACTGCCCTCCGCAAAACGGGCAGCTATGGAGCCCTCAACAACTTGCAACCACCACAAGAGGAGCAGAAAGGAAAAGAGGTGGGCATTATCCGATCAGCAAGTAGTCCCAAACTGACTCTGGCTGAAACCAAGGAAAAGGTATGTGGGAGGAACTGTTGGAGCCAACACTTGAGGGAGATTTTAGTCCATCTATTTCTTAATGTCGGTAAAAGAACTATTTGAGAATCTTTTTATGCAGAGAATTGGTTTAATCTGGAATACATGGCCTGAAAGAGTGATGGAAGTTTAATTCAGAAATACCTTTCTAAAAGGAAATGGATTACATTTGAAAAGGTAATATGAGAAGAAAAAGCAGGTGTGCAGGGCTAATTGGCTGGATCCTTCCAAAAGCTGTCAGGTATGAAGGGTCAGGTGACTGCATACTGCAAAATAAAGTCTTTTGGCTCCTCTTACAGTTCACTGCCACGGATGCTGCTTATTCTTTGGTGTGTTAAGGATAAGCCTCTAAATCATTTCAGGTACAAAAACCAGAGAGATACCTCCTTTGACCATCCCCAGCTTCCCCAAAAAGAAATCCAGGACACCAAAGTGGTATTGCTACTGTCACTGGAGTAGCCATTAGCTGATTCACCATGCTGGGCACAACTAAATCCTCTTGTGAGAGAGGGAAAAGGAGACCTAACCCTCTCCACTGGGAGAAACCATGCTTAGGGGCCCACACAGTGAAAAGCAACCTCTGAACAGAAGGGAGGGACAAAGGCCAACCACTCCCTTAGGGAGCAGAGGACAGCCACTCCCTCACAGGGGAGTTGTTTCAGCTGTTTCACAAAACAGAGCAAAGACCAGCCTCACCCTTCTACAGGAAAGAAAGAAAAGGCTCCTATTGAGAGTGTGTGTGCGCAAGGGCAACTCTGTACAAATGCATCTGTCTGGGTATATGAGAAAGTGGTAGAAAGGAAGGTAGAAACAGCAATACACTGGGAAGTCAGCCACATCCTCCCCAACAGATAGTAAGAAAGTAAGCATCTGTCAGTGTTTAGAGGGAGAAACAGGCTTCACACTGCAACCCTGCAGAAAGTGAGAACTCCCAAGTTTCTCAGCCTAAATGTGTTCTTGAGGTGACTACCACACGTCAGAAGTCACCTAGATAAATCATTAGTTGACAACCCCAGCCCCCCTCAAGACAGAGGATAACTTGTGTTGGAACTGGATAAGTCATATTTATGGAAAAGGAAGTTGAAGTTAAGACGCTTCTATCTCCAATTTGCTTTAAATTTTGAGGATAGTCCATGCAACACTTATCAAAGTTAATAAATGCTGCACTATTTAAAACAGTAGTGTTGGATATGGCAGTATGCAGAGTGGTAACTGTGCACCATTTTCCCTGCTCTACTTGTTCTGGGTGTACTTAGTGGAGCACGAGTAGATTGAAAGCTACACTTTGCCTGAGAACATCAAATAGGCATTGTCAATGCACGCTTTACCTCAAGTCAAAGTCTTTCACAAAGCAAATCTGCTTTGTTGCAGCTCTAGAGATGTGAAGTAAGAACAGAAAATGCTGAAAACACAAGCAGTTTGTGCAACATCTGTGGAAATAGAGTTAGTGATTCAAAATAATAGTGTTGTCACTGATAACCTTTGACCTACAATGTTAAATCTGTTTCCCTCCTCGCAGATAATATTGAACTTGCTGAGAATTTTCACATTTTCTTTACTCTGGATTTAAACTGTATTACAGCTGACTCAACTGACATTAACATGGAGTACAATTCTGTATCGATCTGTGCATGTAACATACTTTGTGTGTATCCTGCAAGCGTTTGATGTGGCTTTGTCGGAGAAACGTCTGTCTGTCTAACCCGTGGATTACCCGATTTTGGGATTATTTGATAAAACAGGCTATATCATCGTGTATGGCATATTCTCCCCATCTGACCCATGCTAGACTTATCTAGAACTTTATGATAAGATGCCATACAAGAAACATTACTGTGTGTCTCTGTGCCACTTGGTTCTCGGTTGCTTTGTGGACCCCATAATGCAAGCTTTACATTGCATATAATCTGTGTTATACCTGATCTCAGAACATTTGATGGAATAATCCCAAAGAAACTTTACTCTTTTTCCAATTACTTGTGTTTTTTGACTTGGGATTGTTTAAAGGAGCTTCTGCCTGTATTTGCACTGAATGTTGAATTATTGGTGGGACAATATAAAGCATGACATGCTGCAGGCAATAAGGGATTTTGTATAAATCAAATTTATGTTGGACTTTGAGGAGTGCTCAATGGGCAGTAGAACTGCTTTATTTCACGTTTAACTTTATTTAAAGTTAACAGGTTATTAAATAATGGTTAAGAGAGAATAAATGTTACCAAAACGTTTTTTTTAAATACTCTGCATCCAACCTCTCTTCAGCTATGAAATTGCTTGATTCCAGCACAGAATGCATTTCACTGTTCAGCTAATTCTTACTAGAAATTGTCAAAGTGCTTTCTGGGATGGAACAGAGGAATCCTTAAGTGTCACTGATTGAAATTGCTGGATGGATCAGAGGGACCTTTAAACTGGATTGAAACTATTTCTAATCTTGCACAGGTTTAAAGGATAATGGAGAAAAAATCTGCATATTAAATGCCATCTGAACCAAATCTGGAAGTACATGTGGAAGAGTTCTGCTTAAGATATGCTTAATAAATCAATAGTGAGATTATTCTGCTACTGTCTGTGATCTGAAAATGCTTCATTGATGCTTTACCCAGTATCTAACGCACCATGTATGTGATACATTGATGTTCAATGAACCATGTAGGCAAATTTAGCATGTAGTGTTTTTGACATGGGAACATAATGCGCAGGGGAGAAGACTTCCTTTATCTAACATGTTGTATATAATCTAAATGGGAACGTGCTCCAATGTTATGTGCTGGGTGCAACAACATTGGATTAGAGTTTACCCTTTGTTCCTGTGTTTCAGGAGAAGGAACCCCGATTAGCCCGAGTGCCACCCACTCCAACAAGGAAGCTCTTCACGATTGGAGATGCCATTGAAGATAAAACTAGGTGGGCAGATAAGCTGAGGGGAGCAGTTCATTAGACCAGCATGCCTTGCTTGATTTTTGAACTGCTGTATAGTCAAATATTGCAACTCAATATATAAATATGCATGTAATGATCTCAACCATGTTAGCACCACAAAGATCTGAATTAAGAGTTAATATAAATATTAGTCTAATTTGACTCTACTTCCCATACATTGTCAGATATGGTTTTACAATAAAGTAATCAAATGGAATTATATTTTACCTGGAGCCATTGACTCTGAAGAATGGGTAGCAGTATCTGGTGATACTACATTAGCTCAGTGACGACTCCTCCTCCTCCTCCTCTGTGTTCAGCTGACTGCATATGACTGGGAAGGCTCTGTGAAATTGCAAATATGAGTCAAGCAAAATTCAAAAATCAAGCAAAATTCTCAAGTCCAAATGTTCACTGGTTAGCCGGGATATCTATTTCAGTGAAATGTTACCAAAACAGTATAAAAAATATATTTACTGGGATATAGGTAACTGCACCAAGTTCTTCTCCACATCACCTACCTTAAATACTCATGAAAACTGGAATTTGGGCCTGAATGGACTTCTGATTTCAACACTTGAACAGACTCTCCAGATCTGATTCTGTGCTTCATTGAGCTTCAGTGTCAGGACATGAGTTGGAATGTTGCAATTGATTTTGATCCAATGGGATAAGGAAGGTGGTTGTTGTGGATGTCCAAACCTATGAAGGTTTACTGAGAACATGCTTGGGAATTAAGCACCAAGAAACCTAAGCATAGGCCACAATGCCTTATGAGCCTTTTTGCCATTCAGTTAGATCATGGCTGACTTTTAGGTGAACTATGGAAGATGGTGATCAGGGTGGAAGATGTAATTCAGGTCAGAGTTTTAAAAATTCTTAATTTCAAACTTAGAACTACTCAGTGACTGAGTATTCACAGCCCTCTGGGGTAGAGAATTCCAGACTCTCTTCCCCCTTTTGCTGAAACCATGCCATCTTTACTTTGAACCCTCCAGTCAGGAAACATGTTCTCAACATCTATCCTCTTCAAGCCCCTCAAAAACTTGAGTGTTTTAATGAGATTGCTTCTTGATTTTTTTTTAAACTCCCAAAGACTGTGGGCCCAATTTGTTCAACCTGTCACTGTGACACATCCCTTCATCAGTTTGACTAATCTAGTGAACCTTTGTTGTGGCCCTTCCAAAATAAGCATCTCAATCATTTTATACGATGATCAAAATTGTTCACGTAATCCAGGCATGGCCTCACCAAAGTTTTGTACGATTTTCACAAAACTTCCTTTCTGTTATACTCCAGTCTCCTTGCAAGAATGCCCAAAGATTGTTATGATGCCATGATAGCTAAATAATCTGGAAATTCTCACTGACTCATCTTGGCTTAAGGTATCTGACTGTTTGGATGAAGTATTTGACGAGAGATGAGAATGGAGTTGTACCCAAACAGAGACCTGAACTTTAGTTCGGGAAATAAGAAACCGAAGCAATGGTAGAATTTAAGAAAGTTACAGGACTGGGCGGGGATAGAAAATATATTCTGCCTTACTCACATATGCACCTTTCTTTGCAAACAAGTGCATGCAAGCTTGTAAATTAGCTCCCTCAGAATGCCTTACTACTTCTATGAAAAGTCAGTTCTATATATTCATCATTCTTCATGTGAAGTTGTGTAATCTAAACGTCTCACCTTCCCTCTCTGACTTGGATTCAACCATAGGTTACTGAGCTCATGGTAGTATTCAGGTGGTTACTAAGACTGATGGAATCTGCACTACTTAACATGTTTGTTTGCCCTGACCGGCCTGTTCTTTAGTTGAAAATGTTGTAAACAAATGATAGCAGATAGAAAGATATATGTAGAAATATTAATCTAGCCATTAGACTATTAGTCATTGCCTGTTTTGTGCTATTTGTAATTTTGTTTTACAATGCAGTGACTCCACAGTCCCTTTGTCTCGAAGTACCTCTTACAAAGGGCAACGAGAGGATGACTCTGGCAATCCATTGACCAGCCTGACCCGGGGTTCATCCTACACACGTAGACAGACAGAATTGGAGAGCAGCAAAAGGGATAAAGACTTGAATAACACAATACCAAGCAGCGCAGGCATCTCCATGGCTGCAGTGTCTGGTTATCCAAAAAGGTTTGTGATTAGTTTGTAGAGTATTCTTTAGCTGCTTGGTCATAATGAGCTTATTCCTTACCTTTCTTTAAAAGAGATTTATTTTTCCCTACGTTTGGTTTACGTAGGGAAATGACGTTTCATTTCCTTATATCCTCTTTACCACTTGAATACACTGTTCTCACTCACTGAAATATTCTTGCTAGCTTTATTGAACTATTGGGACCTGATGGTTCATTTATTTGTTCATTTCATTTGATGATATTGGTTAACTGGTCATTCAACTCTATACTGTGTGTAGGAGTTTGCCAATTTGATCTTGCAAATGCCTTCCAAAAGAACAGTGACTATACTAAATATTTATTGTATATGAGCATTTGGGATGTCCTGAATAACTTATAATAAAAGATTTTTTTTTCTTTCACGAATGACAGGGACAACGTGAAAGTGTAGAGGAATGTACATGGGTTAATACTCTGATGTGCTGTAAGTGTGTCTTTCACCGTGTTTCTCAGACAATGGATTAACATGGGGTATGTTGAAGTGCTGTGTAGTACACAGTGGGATTAAGTAGGTTTTTTTCTAGAGTGCCTTAGATACATAAAACTAGGAAGATAAGACTGAGGAGCACTTAGGGAGCAACTGCCATACTGGATCTATAGTTCAAAATGCGCTATACTGCAACAACACCAAATGACTGTACAATCGACATGAATTACTAAAAAAGCAGCTCGGAACTCTGCTCAGTGGAAATGTTTTTGAGGGTGGGAACGGAGAGATTAGCATCCATTCCATCAAAATTGGCCATTATTTTATCAATCTTGTATCACTTGCATCAGCTAGTAAATCCCAGTTGTTTGCTAAGTGGTCTCACCATGTGTAAGAGGATCTCCTAAAAAAACAGCTTCTCATGGACGAAATGCTGGATTGAAAATTGTGGCAATGACTACTGCATTCCACAGTGCTCCTCTCCAGCTTGAGATTTTTGGAGGTGGAGCAAAAGGATAAAAGAAGACGTGGTCAGGAGGCATATTTACATCAGAGGTAAATTGCTCGCATCTCCATTTGCACACATAGACAGTAACATTCCTTCCTGGGTGTGTCTGAAGATAACTGCCTTTGGTGGAAATCTTCACCAGGGAGGTAGTGGCTGCATTGTGCATCTGCTGAAACCTTTGGGTACAAGCATTGCTAGTAATAGTCGCCATTCTGAACTTTTGAACCTTTGACTTCTTTCAGACTACTGCACAGATCATCTGCAGCAGCATTTAGCGTGTACATTTCCCTCAACCAGACCATAGATGGTTTCTTTACCAGGTTGAGCACTTTACTCTTGAGGATATAATGAATGCACAATGAGAGGAAACTTCACTTCTTGAGGCTAAACTGTCAACATGTTCAGGCGATTCTTGATGACCTTATGGCCTGTATTCAAATGCTTCAAACATGGGTGATTTGTGACTGAGCTATACAACTGAAGTTCGGCAGAGTTCTGCGCTTGGGCCTCAACCTTTTGCAATTTACATCGGTCACTTAGATGAGGGGAGTGAGACATGCTTACTAAATTCACCTATGATACCAAGGTAGGTGGGAACAGATATTGTAAGGAGGTATGTAACGTATTTGGGAAGATATTAGGAAGTTGCGGACAGGTATAGTTAGGTTCAGATGAGTGGGCAAAAATCTTGGAGATGGAGCATAATTTGGGAAAATGTCAAGTTGTTCACTTTATAAGTAAGAATTAAAATGCAGAGTATAATTCAAACTTTGAGTTCCAAGCTGCAAAAAGACTTAGATGCTCTGGTGCATGAAGGACAAATATTAGTATATGGGTTATATCAGGTAATCAAGAAAGCCAATGAATAGTATACTATGAGAGGAACTGGACATAAAAATAAGAACCCTATGCTTTGGTTATACAAGGCATTGGTGAGGCCACATTTCCAGTACTGTGTGGCAGTTTTGGTCTCAATAAAGGAATGATGTACAGAGGAACCTCGATTATTCGAACGAGATGGGCGGGCACTATTTTGTTTGGATAATTGATTATTCGGTTAATTGATTCAACGTCTTTCCTCTGGGGCTCGAGGGTTTTCTACTAAGTCTGCTCCCTGTTCAGGAGACTAGGCAGCAAGGCCCTGCCCTGCCTCCCAACCTCATCTGCCCCAACACCACCCCCTGCACACCCTCCCAAAACTGCCCCCCAACACCGTGTCCCCAAAACCTGTCTAACACCACCCCCAAAACCTGGCTGGCACTGCTCCCAAAACCCATCCAACACTGCCCCCATTTCCCGTCCACCACCAACCCCAGCCCGCCCCCAAAACCCCGTCCAACACCGCCCCCGCCTGCCCGCAAAACTCCATCCAACACCCGTCTGCTCTCCCTCCCCCGGCCACCCCACCCTCCATGTCCCCCTGCCCCCATCAGCCCCCCACCCCTCCGGAGCAGCTGGACTAGACACAAACAGATTGCTGCTACCTTTGTGGGGTAAGTCTCCGAATAGCACGCGTGCGCGCACACACCAACCTTTTGACAAGTTTCACCTCTGCCCTCTACAGGATAATGTTAGAGAGAATAACTGGGGAAGGGAGGTTTAGGGTACACCCCTGTGTAGAACTCCAGGAAAAGTGTGGGGAGAGATAGAGAGGGCGGAGGTCAGTCATTTGGAGACAGGGCCTGGGCTCCCATCGATATCCAGGGCTCCCATCGATGTCCAGGGCTGTTCTTGGCAGCATTTCAGTGAGCCGAGATAATTTTTAATCATTGTAAACAAAAGACGTGATTAGGGCTGAAACCGCTCTTTGATGTAATGTTTCTGTTGAGATCTTCGGATAGTCCGATATTTGGATAATTGATATTCAGATAATCGAGGTTCCTCTGTAATGCAATTGATGCAGTTCAGAGGAGGTTTACTGGGTTAATATCTGGAATGAGTGGTTTGTCTTCTGACAATAGGTTGGACAGTCTGGGCTTGCTTCCATTGGAGTTTGGAAGGGTGATCATGACTTAATTGAAGTGTACAAGATCCTAAATGGTCTTGACAAGGTGGATGTGAAAAGGCTGTTTCCTTTTGTGGATCAGTCCAGTACAAGATGGAATTGTTTTAAAATTAGAGATTGTTTTTAAGGACAGAGATGAGGAGAACTTATTTTCTTAGTAGGTTGTCAACTTTGGAACACTGCCTCAGAAAGTGGTGGTGACGGTGTCATTGAATATTTTTAGATAGATGTTGATAGATTCCTGTTGGATAAGGGAAGAAAAGGTATTGGTCTTGATGGGAATGTGGAATTCAAAACACAAACAAGTCAAACATGATTTTATTGAATGGTGGAGTGGGCTCAAGGGGTAGAATAGTCTACTTCTATGCCTATTTTATATGTTTGTGTGACCAGCAACACACCATTTTGAAGATTGGTTTGCTCTTGCCTGATTTTAAATGTTCTGAAGTAAAGGAGAAAGCAGCTAGAAAGAGACTTTGAGGAGACCAATACCCCTCCGTGCAGTTGTAGCCACAGACTGCCTCATCAGAGGCAGGATCTGAGCACCAAAATAACGTAACTTGTGGATCGGCCAATGTCATTACCAGACAAACAGTTCACATCTTGCAATAATTTTTGAGGTGCCTTGACAAATTCAGGGCACCTTTACTGGCCTGTGCCATCCATTGCAATCTGCTGCTTGTTCCACAGTATGTAGAACATGAAGGAGGAGGAGGCTTATCTTCAGTTAGATCAGGACACTGAGTGTAATCTTAAATTGTCGCACAGTTAAAGTCTAGAAGACTTGAAAGGGCAAATTGCCAGAATGCACATCTTTGATTTGTTTTCTGAAAACCCCTGTTCATGTAAAGCATGTAGTGGCTGAATACTGCTCAGCACAATTTCCTTCCAGACCACCGTAGATGTCCATCTGTTAGTCTGCCGCTTTGTTATTCACCATCAGAAGTACATTAGGTGGATAAATTTGGAGTCTAATGTCAACTCCCTATAAATGCAAATCATGTGCTTAGCATTGTTTTTATTATTTTATCTGATTATATATGCAATCTTCTGGCATTCAAATGCATTTTTAGTGTTTCCTTAATGGGAAAATTAAACAGTGTCTCTGAATGTCACACAAAGTCTCTTGGGATTGAGGTAGTTCTGTAATTGCTTATGCTGAGTCAAGAGAGAGCCAGATTACTGTTGCCTTATCTAAGTTGGCTGACTTGCCCATTTTTTCTTGAGGCCCATCTTGTTCTGTTAGTCCATTTGGAAGTTGGATGAGTAGATGTGCCTCCAAAAACAGCAGCTGGATCTGTATTTGCTTCATGTACTCCCTTACTGCTACACATTGCCTCAGTGTTATCACTGATTGGTGGCAAGGCAGACCTGACGGCAGCAGTGAGTTCCATGAAGCCTGGGCAATGGTTGCCTCCGTCTATTTCCTCAGTTCATAAAACTGAGCAAGCCAGCTTTCTGTCAGTTTAGCATCTGTAGCCACAGATTAAGGACTTGTAAAAGGTAGCTGCCATTGAAACTTGTTTACTTGAGTGCTAATGGAGCGACACAATCTCCAGGACAGATGAAGAAAAATTATTTGTGGCCAATTCAAGGGGGACAGTTTGGAAAATGCTCTCCCACCTGTTTAGATGATCAGCAGCACTAAGCCAGGAGATTGCTCTGATCCTGATTCACGTCATAAGGTACTCTCTACCCCCAACCAGATACAAGTCAAATGGACCTAGAATCTACAAACCTTGGCTGATCCAACAGCGTGTTGAGCCCATTGTCAGGTGATGACAAGAATACGAGTATGGTCTAGTAACTTTTTGAGTAGCAGACATATAGAGTCTGTGTGGATTATTTGGCTCTGGAAGAAACTGAGCTGTACTGACCTCTTTCATTACCACCAGTTGTTCGTCTCATGTTATTCTGTGTCTCACGAGTTGCTCCTTCTCAAACTAGCTGAATGTAACTGTATCAGGTTTTAGTGAGATGCAAGCCTCTCTCCTGGCACTGAGAGCATTGCCTGGTACATGTAGGCATCTACCAAAATTGGAGAAGCAGCATATGCTAGAATGCTGCCTCCTTGAAATTGCTTTGAATAGTATGTACATGGCAACGTATCATGTGCTAAGTGACCTTGCATTTTTGCTTTCTGAAATAAGAACAAAAACAAGCAAACCATCGTCGTACAAAGTCTTGTACTTAACTAACCAAGATCCAGTCAAGGAGAACATGTGTTGTTTAGTTTAAACACTGACAAATAATTTCCACAATCATTCTTCCGGAGACCTATCAGATCCCACTTTCCAGTTCCTTATTTGTGTGCCCAATAAAATAAAGTCCTAGATTCCGCTCTGTGCCCTGATCCATCACTGCATCGTGCAATCTTGAAATGAAAGGATTGATTTTATTGATTATTGTTACTGGCAGAGCATTAATGTAACAGGCATGCAGTAGGAATTCTGGCTTGGAGTTTAATTGGCTTCAGGGATTTAGATATGAGTCCACTTACTGGATTGAGGAGCTGTGCTTACAGAATCCATCCAACTTTAACTCGGAATCAAATGTTTCACCTTCTGCTCAGCTAACTCCTATTAATTTATGCAAATTAAATACAGCACTTTCTGGCTTACCTTCTTCAAAAAGGAGCAATCTGAAAGTATATGATTTGCAGTTTATTTTGTACCTCTGTACTCTTCTGTTTCCACACTGTAGAGAATCTAATCTAATCTAATCAGTTGCGCAGTGACATGTACCTCAAGTAACAAATAACCATAAGGCAATGCTGTTCATGCACCCAAACACAGGCACCTTGGCACAAACTTGGTTCTTGGATATTTTCAGATGAGTCCAATTAAGTTAAAATAATTTGAACCAATAAGTTATTTTCTTAAAAGTTGAACTGAGGTTTTGAATGTTCGAAAAAAGTCCGTGTCACAGTTGGTCCTTATCAGGTTTATTCCATTAAGCCAGAATTCAAGCCCACAATCTTCCAATATGTCTTAAAGTCATTAAGCCATTCATCATCAGAAAATCAAGTTCCTTTCATGATAAAAGAGGAAGTTTTATATATGAGAGGGATGAATAGTCCCTCTGTACTGATGCCAATTGCTGTTATATCTTTTGAAAATCAAAGGAAAAAAATCCTTTGGAGTGGGAAAAAAAATGCTGGAAATCTGAAACAAAAACAGAGATTTCTGTACACCAGACAAAACCATAAAGTTAACAGCATAACTTAAGGGGGGCAAGCTTTTGTCAAACTGTTCGTTCGTCTTTTTAAAAGGCGGCATGTCTAAATTCAGTTACCTCCAGAAAATTGAAATGGGGAGTGTCGGAAGGAATTAATTAATAACCTTTTTTCTTTGAATAAACAAAAATTGTGACTTCTCTGCCTTTTTAAATGTTAGTGGTGCAGTGCCTAGTGCTGAATACAGACAGCGGAGCACTCGGGTTAATGCAAAACTAGCACCATTTAAAGCTGACCTGTACCTCTTAAAGTGGGAACGTATTATAGTTGTAGCAATTGCTAAAAGTGGTTGTGGAGAATTTGACCTGCAGGAGAGTGAATGTGATGCAGACTCGATTGATGTTCTGACACAGCACTGGAGGTCTTGGTTCATGAGGTGTACTAAAAGAGAGAAGTTTACAAATAAGAAAATTCATCCATGGACTTTGTCTGCATCAAAAGATGATAGAGATTTGTTCTGAGTTTTTGCAATGTACTGAGGACCATGATGTAGTGAAAGAAGTTTAATGATTTCTTGCAAATGCTCAAGGTAAGTAAATTAATTGTGAATTACTATATCTGTATAATAGAACCATTAATTTCATGCATCGTTTCATTCACCAAAAGCCCTTTCACTCTCCTACAAGTGGTTTCTATAAGCATTGCTTATGTCTCCTATTTACAGTTTCATCTCAGCCTCATCCCCTTAGCAACACTGCAAATCTCACAGGCAGTTACATAAACCTGGTAGCCATATCACCAGAAACCTTGCAATATATCCATTCACACAAGTAACTTTCTTGCAAGGTCACACATAAGCACTGCTGCAGAGGGCTCTGATGTGGTTTCTGATGGGGTGACAGATGGGGAAAGGCTGATAGATATTCACTCGGAGCTCCTTGGTGCATTGGCTGTCTTGCTGGAAACGTGTTGCTATTGTAAATAAACATGGAGGAGTCTGCCATCAATCCTGCATAGAGTTTTGGTGAGAACTGGGAAGCATCATATTGGGGGACATGCTAGCCAATTCCCAGAGAACACATGCGGATTGACTCCTCATCTTTCATACCTTTCATGACAGCGCATGCAGATGGCACACAGCATCTGAATGCTGAACAGAAATCTGAGCGAAGTCCTGCAGTTTTGGCTAATAGCATTGCAAGCAGTACTTGCTGCTGTGCAGGCTCAGTCTGCTTCTCTCATAGTTGTGGATGCTGGCAGTGGCTCAGTTAAGTATGTACCTGCTGTCCTGTCTCAACACTAGTCCTCCCACCACTGCTGCTTTGTTAAGTGTCCTCACTGTTGCCTGTCAGTTAGCCAGCTTAGATTGCTGCCAGTCATGCCAGTGTCATCTAAATTGAGCCTTTTAGAGCTAGAAGTGTGTGAGCTTGTCAGAGTGCAGCCTTTTGTTAAAAGTCAGCAGCATGCCTTTGGATACCCATATTACATCTACTGATATAACACTGCAAAGCAGTGGTAGGCTGGGTAAAGACTCCAAGAAGCTAGGAACTAAGGGAAAGCAAATAGAGAATTAGTTTGACTTTGATTGGAAATAATGATGTTTTGTATGTTTAAGTTGTTTCATTGTGTGTGTTGGCTTTTAGTTCAATATTGTGACTCAAGTGGACATTGTAGTGGTCAATAACAGATGAAAGATTAAGGTGTGGAGCTGATGTTAAAATAGCGATTGGAGTTGCATTCAATGGTGTACCAAATGGGCAAGCCAATCATTGACAGAAAATACTGGGAAAGGGGGTGCGTTAGTGGTCTCCTTCTCCTTAACTGCTCCCCATAGGCCTGGTGGCAAGGGGAATTCCATTATGATGGCAAGACTGTGCAAGATGCAGCAGAGCAGGAGAAATGTTGGCAACTGGTATAGAGAGTACCTCAGGGCTTCTCTAAAATGATCTAGGCAGCTTGAGGATCTCCAAGGCCTGCCTGATACTTTCTGTGGCTGCATGGCTCTCATTATATGTGAATGCACTGGAGTCCTGAGCCAACTGGTCAGCAGATGACCCTTGCTGCCCAATAATCTCTCTCTAGTCGAGGGTTTCCCAGTGTGGGTGTTAGGACCCCAAATGTATGGTGTGCTTCAAGGCAGCAATGGCTGACTTTGTTCTAACAGTTACCCTCCTGCTCTAACAGACAGTCTCCCCTATCACCCCACTCACTACGGTCTCACTGTGGGAATCATGACAATTTTCAAATGTCAAGATAGGGTCACAGTGAGAGATTGTTCGTTTGGGAAGTAATGCTCTACCCCTTCCTGGTGGCATTAAAGCTGATACTACAGTGGACTGGTGCAGAGTGATGGCTGTCGAGATGATGGCTGAAAATGTGTTGCTGGAAAAGCGCAGCAGGTCAGGCAGCATCCAAGGAACAGGAGAATCGACGTTTTGGGCATCAGCCCTTCTTCAGGAATAGGAAAGTGTGTCCAGCAGGCTAAGATAAAAGGTAGGGAGGAGGGGGAGGGGCGTTGGGAATGCGATAGGTGGAAGGAGGTCAAGGTGAGGGTGATAGGCCTGAGTGGGGTGGGGGCAGAGAGGTCAGGAAGAAGATTGCAGGTTAGGAAGGCAGTGCTGAGTTTGAGGGATTTGACTGAGACAAGGTGGAGGGAGGGGAAATGAGGAAACTGGAGAAATCTGAGTTCATCCCTTGTGGTTTGAAGGTTCCCAGGCGGAAGATGAGGCACTCTTCCTCCAACCGTCGTATTGCCATGGTCTGGCGATGGAGGAGTCCAAGGACCTGCAAGTCCTTGGTGGAGTGGGAGGGGGAGTTGAAGTGTTGGGCTACGGGGTGGTTGGGTTGGTTGGTCCGGGTGTCCCAGAGGTGTTCTCTGAAACATTCCGCAAGTAGGCGGCCTGTTTCCTCAGTATAGAGGAGGCCACATCGGGTGCAGCGGATGCAATAGATGATGTGTGTGGAGGTGCAGGTGAATTTGTGGCGGATATGGAAGTGTCCCTTGGGGCCTTGGAGGGAAGTAAGGGGGGAGGTGTGGGCACAAGTTTTTCATTTCTTGCGGTTGCAGGGGAAGGTGCCGGGAGTGGGGTGGGGGGTGTGGACCTGACGAGGGAGTCATGGAGGGAGTGATCTTTTCGGAACGCTGATAGGGGAGGGGAGGGAAATATGTCCCTGGTGGTGGGGTCCGTTTGGAGGTGGCGGAAATGACGGCGGATGATACGCTGGACATGGAGGTTGGTGGGGTGGTAGGTGAGGACCAGTGGGGTTCTGTCCTGGTGGTGGTTGGAGGGGCGGGGCTCAAGGGCGGAGGAGCGGGAAGTGGAAGAGATGCGGTGGTGGGCATCATCGACTATGTCTGGCGGGAAATTGCGGTCCTTGAAGAAGGAGGCCATCTGGGTGGTACGGTTTTGGAACTGGTCCTCCTGGGAGCAGATGCGGCGGAGACGAAGGAATTGGGAATATGGGATGGCGTTTTTACAGGGGGCAGGGTGGGAGGAGGTGTAGTCTAGGTAGCTGTGGGAGTCAGTCGGTTTATATCGAGATGATGGGTATTGATGAACATGATTCCTGGTAACAATGAAATCATTTCCCTTCAGAGTAGTAAATTCCCCAATATCTGGTACACAGTGGGAATGGAGGAAGCAGTTAGCTGAATCTGCCAGTTGCATGAGAAATACTAGTGGCAGCTGGGAGCACTGAACTGTCAGTGCCATGTGCTGAATATACTTTAAAAACATGTGGCCAGGACCATTCCGAAATACCGATAGACCTGGCCACGATCAATGATTCTGTCTTTATTAATAAGCTAAGTCTTGAACTAACTGTCGTGAAGCATTTGATCAATTATTCTCGTTCAATTTCACGTAAAGTCTCCAGAATGCTCCTTTTGAATCTTGGATGCTGGTTGCATGAGAATTCTGGATGATTGGGATCTGAATAATGAGAACTTTGCACTAATTTTCTGCAACAGTCCTTATTTTACCTTTTCTTGGTTAGCCCCTGTGTATTCTTGTTCTGTAATTAAACTAGAAATAATGCTTAGTATAAACTTTTTTCAGTCAGCTTAGTAAAGTAAATATCTTTT
The DNA here is from genome assembly GCF_047496795.1 of Chiloscyllium punctatum. Taxonomy (NCBI): domain Eukaryota; kingdom Metazoa; phylum Chordata; class Chondrichthyes; order Orectolobiformes; family Hemiscylliidae; genus Chiloscyllium; species Chiloscyllium punctatum. The sequence continues at coordinate 36,923,285 of NC_092760.1, read as the reverse complement.
TTTTTCCCCAAGAATGATCCAAGTTTTGTTGCCTATAACCCAGTGTCCCAACAATAAGACTTTTCTACAGGAATTGGATGCTTCCCTTGTGATTTGGTGTCCAGAACGGAACACCATATTCGAGGCACATGGTTGAATAAACTGTTTATTTTGTTCAGCACTGTTCTGTAATTACTGAACATGATCAATGTTGAGTTTATGTCCACTCACAGATCTCAGTCAGCCTTTTGTCTCAGTTAGTTTAATATTATTCCTTTAAAATGTGATCTATATGGACTTCAGTAAGGCATTTGACAAGGTTCCCCATGAGAGACTGGTGAGCAAGGTTAGATCTCAAAGAATGCATGGAGAACTAGTCATTTGGATACAGAACTGGCTCAAAGGCAGAAGACAGAGGCTGGTGGTGGAGGGTTGTTTTTCAGACTGGAGGCCTGTGACCAGTGGAATGCCACAAGGATCGGTGCTGGGCCCTCTACTTTTTGTCATTTACATAAATGATTTGGATGCGAACAGTTAGTAAGTTGGCAGATGACACCAAAATTGGACGTGTAATGCACAGCGAAGAAGCTTACCTCAGATTACAACAAGATCTTGACCAGATGAGCCAATGGGCTGAGAAGTGGCAGATGGGGTTTAATTCAGATAAATGTGAGGTGCTGCATTTTGGGAAAACAAATCTGAGCAGGACTTATACACTTCATGGTAAGATCCAAGGGAGTGTTGCTGCACAAAGAGACCTTGGAGTGCAGGTTCATAGCTCCTTGAAGGTGGAGTCACAGGTAGATAGGATAGTGAAGATGTTTGGTATGCTTTCCTTTATTAGTCAGAGTATTGAGTACAGGTGTTGGGAGGTCATGTTGCGGCTGTACAGGACATTGGTTGGAATATTGCGTTCAATTCTGGTCTCCTTCCTATCGGAAAGATGTTCTGAATCTTGAAAGGGTTCAGAAAAGATTTACAAGGATGTTGCCAGGGTTGGAGGATTTGAGCTATATGGAGAGGCTGAACAGGCTGGGGCAGTTTTCCCTGGACCGTCGGAGGTTGAGGGGTGACCTTATAGAGGTTTACAAAATTATGAGAGGCATGGATAGGATAAATAGACAAAGTCTTTTCCCTGGGGTCAGGGATTCCAGAATTAGAGGGCATAGGTTTAGGGTGAGAGGGGAAAGATATAAAAGAGACCTAAGGGGCAACCTTTTCATGCAGAGGGTGGTACATGTATGGAATGAGCTGCCAGAGGATATGGTGGAGGCTGGTACAATTGCAACATTTAAGAGGCATTTGGATGGGTATATGAATAGGAAGGATTTTGAGGGATATGGGCATGTGGGACTAGATTGGGTTGGGATATCTGGTCGGCTTGGACTGAAGGGTCTGTTTCCATGCTGTACATCTCTATGACTCTAAGTAATTATGCTTTCATTTCTTCCAGTATATAAGAGCCTGCTCCATCTTTTATTGATTCGAAGGTTATATACTTTACCCCAGAGTTCCCACAGTTTGCTTATGCAACAGAGTTTAATGTTCTTCAGTGGATGCCTAATCACCCGGAGAGAGGCACGAACTGAATGTCCCATTTTTTTTACCAATTTTAAACTCTGTCCACATCAACAACCTTTCATGCTTGTACAATGAGATGATATCTCTTCAGCTATCTTTCAATAGTCACGCTCAGAATCATTTTGGTTGTAATTTTGTTTACCTATAATCGTTCCTCCCATGCATCCAATGATTCTTTACATTCTCAATCATGGACCAGTCCCAAAAGACCAACAGTAGTCAATTATTTTTAAAGCTCATTACAAAAATTTTCTCTTTACCCATAGTGATTTTTAAATGGTACAACTTAAACCCAAATGCTTTTTCATAAAATCTATGCAGGTTAAGCTTACAGTGCTCTTTATACTCTTCTCTCATTCTGTTTACCTTTTTCTCTCATTTAGCTTCCATATCTGCCTTCTCCCCATTTGTAAGATATTTTGAGAAAAACATTATTATTTTTCCCCCTGTATTATTTCCAGACGGTTGCTTACATCTGCAATTTTCATTGTAACACATTTTCTATAATGTAGCAGAAAGCAGCATTCTCCATCACTGAGTTTTGAGATACTTCTGATGTTTCTGTTTTGAAGAGGCCATGAGCTGTCATTCACTCTGGTTGTCACCTCACTTACATTTGTCAGAGTGAAATAAAGAAGCTTGCATTTATATGGTGTTTTGCTATATCCTCAGTGCACCCTAAGGCACTTTCCAAATAATGAGTTAGTTTTGAGTTTTACTGACTGTTGTTATCTCATTGAATACAATGATCAATTTGAATGCAGGAGTCTCTCAAACATGGAGCAGATGAATGACTAAATAATTTGTTCAGTCTTTTGTGATGTTGCATGAAAGAGGAGTGTGAACTTGTAATATTTTTTAAACAGTAGTGTGCAACTTCTCTTCATTTTCACTCCATTATTGTAATTTGAAGTTAATTCAGAAACTTCTGGCTCCTGTCTCTAGTTTTTACTTTGTTATATTGACTGAATATTTAATTATGCAGTCCCACTCATTTTCAATGTCAGCACCTTGCACTTGATACTGTTATTATCTCAGCTGATGTTAATATTTAACAAGTCAGATCCCAGAGTAAAATCTGGCTTGATAAACCCTACTTTTTTCCCCTTATTCATGATGGTCAGTCACGGAATACAATCATAAGATTCTGATGTGCCTTTGTAACACAGAATAAAATGTTTATTAATCAAAAAAACATGCTTGATATTGTACAAAACAAAAACGTTGAAAATGTTTCATTGAAAAGATGAGAAGTAGGTTCAAACTGTCAGAGCAGGACTTATACACTTAATGGTAGGGTCTTGGGCAGTATTGCTGAATAAAGAGACCTTGGAGTGCAGGTTCATAGTTCCTTGAAAGTAGAGTCTAAGGTAGATAAGATAGTGAAGAAGGCATTTGGTATGTTTTCCTTTATTAGTCAGAACATCAACTATAGGAGTTGGGAGGTCATGTTACAGTTGCACAGGGCATTGGTTAGGCCACTTTTGGAAAATTGTGTGCGGTTCTGGTCTCCCTCCTATCGGAAAGATGTTGTGAAACTTGAAAGAGTTCGGAAAAGATTTACAAGGATGTTGCCAGGGTTGAAGGATTTGAGTTATCGGGAGAGGCTGAATAGGCTGGCGCTGTTTTCCCTGGAGCATCGGAGGCTAAGGGGTGACCTTCAAGATGTTTATAAAATCATGAGGGGCATAGACAGGGTAAATAGACTAGGTCTTTTCCCTGGAATGGGGGAGTCCAGAACTAGAGGGCATAGGTTTCAGGTGAGAAGGGAGAAATTTAAAAGGGACCCAAAGGGCAACTTTTTCTTGCCGAGGGTGGTATATGGAAAGGGGTGCCAGAGGAAGTGGTGGAGGCTGGTACAATTACAACCTTTAAAAGGCATCAGAATGTGTATATGAATAGGAAGGGTTTAGAGGGATGTGGGTCAAGTGTTAACAAATGAAACTAGATTAGGTTGGGATATCTGGTCGACATGGACAAGTTGGACTGAAAGGTCTGTTTCTGTACTGTACATCTCTATGACCCTGTGACTCTCACTATCCCTTTTATCCAAACAATATCCTTTGCAGACTCCAAAGCCCCACCAAAGATTTACCCAATCTCCACACTAACATTTCTTTCTCAGCTTGGCACAACTATACCTGGTTTCATTCCACTGAATTCCTATGCCTTCATTAGATACTTTCTTCCTCCAGCTGATGGCTTTTCCTGAGATGCCTAAAACAAATTATAAACTAAACTTGATATTATTGTAACTCAGCACAAACACAAGAGTTCCCAAAACTTAGTTACACCAGTCTTACTGGAGAGTTTAATACTCGTTTCTCCACCTACCTGCACACATGCACATACATTGACTTACTCTCTTGTGGATCTGTCTGTGTTCCTGAATCTCTGCCACTAGACAATAGCACAGTTTTTTGTTCTTACCTTTTATTCCATCCAACTGCTAACCTCCATCTCTTCACTTCAAGGTTTGAAAATTTAAAAATGCATATAAACAAACTGGTCCCCAGAATTATCAGCAGCAAGATCGCACAAACAACTTCCCCCTTCTTAACCCACAAAATGGGAAAAATAAATTAAATGTTAAATTATATATTTTTCCTGACAATACCCTATTAGCATGTTTTATGTTTATTTTTCAGTTGAGTTGTTTTTTTTATGTAATCAAAACAGTGACAGTATCATGTTGAAAACAAAGCAGTCAGTATGTTGATGGATGTTGGCTGTGATATGAATGTCCACATTACGTCTTCCTGTCATTGATGTTTTAATGCCTTGGTGACAATTCTCTGAAGTTGGAAGTTTCTGTTTCTGCAGAGGTGTATTTTGGACAAAAGCATCGCTCACTGTTTATCCAAATAGCAGGTCTGATGTTGCATGTTCTTAAGGAGCAGTTACCTGATAGGTGCCTGCCTTGAAACTAGATTAGGTCAGATGTTGCTGACTTGCCTGTACTTCCCTCTGGTTGAATACAGGCTATTCTGGAACATACCTGAGCCATTCACATTGTGTTATGTCTCATTACCATGTTCTTTCTCAGAGTTCTTTATCGTACTGTATAGTAGATTCAAAACTAATGTGTTTAATTGTAATTTACCAGTCTCATTCAGTGATCATCTCTTTACTCTGTATTGATGGTGTTTTTCTTTTTATTACAATTTAATTTGTTTCTGTGTGAGCCTATGCATTTGATGTATATGCCAGTCATTCCATAACTGCCTGTCTTGTAAAGTTTCTGAATATATGCTATTTTTCTTTTACTGAGAAAAGTGGTCTTTGCATGTATAGCATGGCTTTTCTGGGCATCTGAATATATGGAACTTGCCAGACCTAGTGCTTCAGTATTCAATTTGTGTTGCATACTGACAGACCTGTGTATTCTCTGCCTGTCAGTCCACGTATTGCAGGCTTGTGCTTCTGTTCTTGTAATCTGTCTAAGTCCATGCATTCAACTTGTGAGATCATGTACTTATGATGCTGTTCTCTTCCTGCATGTTTGTACACTCTTCTGCCGCTTCACTAGTCACTTCTTCCTGAGAACGATAGGCCGCAGTTATAGTGCACAAGACTTCACAGCTCGTTCCAGAACCCTGTCAAGTGTGACTTCAAACAATAATGTTACTAACTCTGACTCTGCTTCTACCAACATCATCATATTTAAAAGGTACTTGTCACTTTGGTTTCTGTCCACATTTTGTACTGTGTTAGAAAATGAACTACCACATTGCCAACAGGACATGCTACTGAAATTATCTATAGTTTAACTTTCTGGTCAAATCTTTTTTTGATGCAGTGTGCCAAAATGAATCAATACTTATGAGAAGAGGAAGTCACCCTCATTGTGGGATCATCATTACTCTTATGATTCTATGGTTAGACAAAAATCATGTCTACTGGATAGTACACATTAGCTGAAGTCAGAAAAACAGCAATATTCCTAGCCTTAAACTCGGACCTTAGCTCAGAAATAAAAAAAACGTGCTGCAAAGATTCAGCAGTAGCTGTGGAGGGAGAAACTGAGTTAGTGTTCTCCATCAATTGTAATACTTTTTTGCTTTTACTTTAGGCTGTAGCTCAGAACCTGGTGGGTTATTTTAAAACTTGATAAGGAGGTAATAGTTAAATAATTTAATCTGTGTCTTTGTACAATATGAGCTATTGGAATTGTAGGAATATCTAGATGTTGTTTTGTGACACATACTGCACTTGAAAGCTCCTACTTTTCAGCCATGACCTGAAGGATTTTAAAAAAACACAAGCAAATCTCTTTACTATTGAGAGATCACAACATGAGCAGGATAAGAGGTAGATGTGAGAGAGAGAATGGGAGCATTGATTTCACAACCTTCATCCATGGGGTAAACTCGCAAGTTGAGGAGACTGGAGCCCAAGATTAAACTTGTCTAAGAAATTCAAGTAGGACAAGTAACTGGTACATTGTTTTGTATCAAGCTCCTGCCAGTTTCAGTTGGATTTGAGCTCAGACCCCACAGATGAAAGTGTAGTGTCTAATCCACAGTTCCAGTCAACCTTTTTCTACTTTCCCAGTGAGTTTAATTGATGGTTCATTATTGAATATCTGATGTGTGCTCCCTGTCTGATTTTTCTCTTTCTAAGAGAATCCTCTTCCCATCATTTACTTCTCACGCAGCTCATCCTTTGGGAGGAGACAGGAAAGTCTTGTCAGCAGTTCAGCCCCTGGTTCTGTCAACACCGTTTCAAGCTCAGGTTTTTCCACCAACCCTGCCAATAGCCGGGCCTTGACCATGGGTTCCTCGGCAGCATCTACAGCCACCAGTGACACGAGCCGGTAAGATTGACTCACAGTATGTTAATGTCAACCTTTCCCCTTTTGCTGTCTGTTAGCCATGCTTCATGTGACCCTGGAAGAATGTCTACGTTACTCGTGCAAACACTCCTGTCCTGTGTTTGATTATTGTTTCTATCAGAGTTAACACTGATGTGTATAGCAAGCACTGAAAGTTTGCACCAATCTTTTCTCCACCTATCTCTTGCTCGCCTTCAACAAAAAAAACTCAAATCTTTTACGATGTTATTGTCTCATTGTTTTGAGAAATTCCTCCTTATTGGTAAGACCTAAATCATTGTTTTTTCCACACATTGCCCACTTCATTTCCTGGTCTCCAGCTCCACCTCTTTGCCTAACAAAGGACTGAGTCTGTGCAAGACTGTTTGCTATCATGTTTGTCCCTGAGATGAGCTTCTGATCACATGTGTGGGTCATCGCTATGATCTCCTATTTCCACCACAACAAAGTGACTTAGAATCACATGTTATCTACAATAGCCACATCTGCAGTAAATATTTAGAGTTTAAGAAACTTCAGCTCAGAGTTGATGAGCTGGGTAATGAGCTCAGACATTACAGTGCAAGTGGAAAGATACCTGAAAGCTTTGTTCCAGGAGGTAGTTGTACCTTTTAGGTTAGATACCTCAGATATGGTTCACAATCAGGGACAGGAAAGTGTGACTAAAAGTGAGGATGAGGATCCAGAAGGTAACACAGGAGGAGCCTCACATCTTTCAATTATCCAGAGGTTAATTTGCAGCTTGGGTGGATGAAAGCAGGGAGGATGAACAAACTGACCACAATCCTGTGCTGCTGACGACCATTCAAGTGGGCTAGTGAAAAGGAGACAGCATAGTCCAGAGACTAAATACTTTTCTCCTCAACTGAGAGTCCTGATGATTGTGTTGCCTGGCCCCTGTTAAGGTTAAAGGACAATTTCTCAAGGCTGGTGAGAAATTGAAGTTGAAGGGGTGAAGGATACAGTTGTCATTGTTCACATGGTTATGAAAGATGTAGGTGGGGGTAAGAGGTTCTGCTGAGGGGAGTATGAGAAATTAATGGTTAAATTCAAAAAGTAGATCCACACGTGAATAATCTCTAGATTACTTCCTGAGCCAGGAGTAAATTGTCATGGGCTCTGAAGATCAGAGAGTTGAATGTGTGACTCAGATTGGTGATGAAGAAATAGGTTTCAATTCATTGGGCTCTTGCACCAGTTCTGGTGAAGGGGAGCTGTTCTGTTTGATCTGGCTTCATTTGAATCAGTGTCTCTCAAATTGAATACGTACAGCTTTAGAGAGGGTTTTAAATTAAATCAAAGCACCAAGAATTCAAGTGAGGGAAAATTTAGAAAGTTAAAGAGAAAAAACAGGGGAGATCCAAGATGGCGGCGACCCAGCAAGTCTGAGTCTGTCGTACTCTGCCCAAGACTCAGGCAAAGTGGGCTGCCCGCCTCCTCCACACCTGGTAAATCATTTAAAATAACTTTTATTTAATACAGCTAGTCATTTTGCACCAAACTTGAGTAGTTTGGTGCTCTGTTAAAATGACTAAGGGAAAGAATGCCCGCAGCTCGCAGCACACAGGAACCCCTCCCCCACCCTCCCCAGCTGCAGCAAAGGCATCCGCAGCCACCCTGGAGGACTTACCTACGGTGGCGAGCCTTGTTGCAGTGATTTTCAAGCTTGAAGAGAAGATCGACACCTTTATAGAAGAGTCCAGGAGCAGGTGGGAATAGTTATCGGTCGCGCTGTAAAAGCACAACCAAGATATTGAATAAAATCGAACATTGAGTCAGAGGGGTGGAGCTAAAGGTCGCAACCTCCGAGGCTACTGCAGAATTGGCTGTGGGTTGGGTGCGGACTCTCGAACAGCGAATCCGGGCCTTAGAAGATGACCTCGATTCTTGCGGTTGTCGAAAAAGTATTTGTTTGCTGGGCCTTCCTGAATGGGAAGAGGAAGGCCAGCTTGCAGTGTTTCTGGAGCAGTGGCTTCCTCAAATGTTGAAACTGGAGGCTGGATCAGGCCAGGTAAGGGTAGAATGGGCCCACCGGGTTGCAATGCGCAGGCCCGGGTCGGACCAGGGCCCCCGACTGGTCCTGTTTTGGCTACAATTCTACAGAGAGAAGCAAATGCTCCTGGAAGCCTCCGGAAATCTCAGGAAAGATCCCCAAGCCATGACTTACAAAGAATCCAAGATTATGCTGTTTCAGGACTTTTCCCCAGCTTTGGTCCGCAGGAGGAGGGCGTTTGATGAAACAAAGAAAGGTTTAAGGGATTTAAACATTCAATATGCACTGTGTTACCCAGCAACACTACGTTTTAGCCATGAGGGGTCCATCTATAACTTCGGATCACCGGAGAAGGCTAAGGAATTTTTGGACTCTCTTAAATAAATTGTAAGAGTTAATTTGTGTGGTGAATGATGTTGTTCTCTATTTTCCCCCCCCCAAGTTTACTCTTTTTCTTCTCTTATTGCCTTTAATGTTTAATATTATCTCTGGGGGGGTAGGGAGGGAGGCTTATTTGTTTTCCACTTCGCGATTTTCCTTTTTGTTTTTTTATATATATAATATATATAGGCCGGGTGGTCTAGTTGATTCAGGTGAGGAGCGGTGTCTGCCTTATCTTACCTTATCTCTTTTAGAGTGGGGTTGTTTCCCCCTATTATTTTGTGTTACTATACTTAATTATTACCTGCTGAGACTGTCATTTTATAGTTTATATGTTTATACGTGGTATTAACATTACCAAATATATCTAGGTGTGGATGGGGCAGGGGGGTAGGGTACTCACTGTTAACTTTAGCTTTATAATACACTTGAATTTTCTTTATTTTATTATGGGATGCCTGGGTCGAGGTTTGGGAGAGGATATGATGGGTTTTTGGAAAGGAAATGATGCCCCCTGGATACAAGGGGGAAAATCTCCGTTTAAATATTTTTTATATTTTTTATATTTAGAAATAGTTTTTTATTATACCGGTATGAGTGTATTAAAGAATTTCTATTTTTGTGAATTTTCTATGGTCTATGCTTGGGGACTTTTGGATGGGGTTTCTCCTCCCAGGGGGGTCTCGGACTTGCCTGGATGATTATGGTTAGTCATTTGATTAAATGGTGCACCTGGAATGTAAAGGTGAGTAATTCACCAGTCAAAAGGAAGAAAATACTATCAAATCTCAAAAAAGTAAGGGTTGATATAGCTCTCCTACAGCAGACACATTTACTGGATAAAGAACACTTGAAATTACAACAGGGTGGATTTGATCAGGCCGCCTTCTTTCAGCTCAAACAAATTAGGGGGTTTTCATTCTTATTCCAAAGAACCTCCCTTTCAAAATCCTAAGTCAGGTAAAGATGAATCTGCACGATATATACTGATTAAAGCACTTATAAATGGAGAGGAATATGGGATTTTAAGTCTGTATTGTCCCCCGGCACATCCTTTCAAATTTATAATGGAAGTCTTCTCCAAACCGATGGCTCTCGGGGCTTGTCATACAATTATAGGGGGAGACTTTAATTGCATTATGGACCCGGAGATAGACAGGATACCTAATAGTACTGTGGGTGTGTCCCCCAGATCCAGACAATTGGTAGATTTGAATAAAGAATTAGTATTAGTAGATGTGTGGAGGTACCTTCACCCACAAGACAGAGATTTCTCTTTTTACTCTAATCCACATAAATGTCACACTAGAATCGATATGTTTTTTGCCCCCTCGACCTTTTTGAATTTGATATCATCCTGCAAAATAGGTAATACAATAATTTCTGATCACACTGCTGTGTATATGAAATCAAGGCTGGGAACAATGAGGCATCCCCCCCCCGACATTGGCGTATGGATTCCTTCTTAATGAAGGATAGTAAATTTGTAAAATATTTGTAAAATTTAAAACTTTTTTGGAAATTAATTCAGGTACGGCTAGTAACCCATCAGTGATGTGGTAGACCATTAAGGCTTATGCGTGAGTTCTGATCATTTCATACTCGGCGACCCAGAAAAAACTAAAGGGAGAACAATAGCGTCTACTTGAGGCTTGCTTAAAAGCAGCTGAAACAGCGTATGTTGATAGACCTTCTATTGCTAAATTACAAAGGATTACGGCCCTTTTTGACAGCCCTGAATACTGCGCTTACCCAAACGGCAAAGAGGGAAATATTATTTGCAAAGCAAAGATTATATGAATTTGGCGATAAACCTTGTAGATACTTAGCATTTCTCACAAGGCAAAAAAAAAAGGCCCCTCAAGCTATCACTTCTATCAGGGAAAGTGCTAGTACTCTGACTCATGATCAACACAATCTTCAGAAAGTTTTATTCTGATTTGTATAAATCGCTGTTGTAAAGATAGAGCCAGGAGGATGCAGTTCTCTTTTAAAAGCCTGGCCTTTCCGGACTTAACTCCGGAACAGATATCGGTCCTGACTGCTCCCCTAACAAACCAGGAAATACTTGACGCAATCAGGCAGCTTCAGAATGGTAAGGCACCTGGCCCAGATGGATTTCAGGTTGAATTCTACAAAGTGTTTACTGGAGTTTTAGCTGGTCCACTTATGGACATGTACAATTACTCAGAGTCAGGGCTGCCTCCCGCCTTTGCTGGAAGATGCGAATATCTCCCTTATTCTCAAAAAAAGGAAAGAACCCAGAAGATTGTGCATCATATCCTTGCTAAATGTAGATTTTAAAATTCTTTCTAAAACATGAGCATTGAGGCTGGAGAGGGTATTGCCATATAAAAGAGGATCAGACTGGTTTTATCTAACAGATAAAAATGCCATAGATCATCTAATAATATTAGAAGGGTTTTGAATGTGATTCAAGTCTGTCATCAGGAAAAAATACCAGGAATAGTAGTCTCACTGGACACGGAGAAGGCATTCGACTGGGTTGAATGGTCATACCTGTTCTATACATTGGAAAGATTTGGCGTTGGAAAGGTATTTGCTAAATGGGTCTCAACATTGTATAATGATCCCAAAGCAGTTGTGATCACCAATGGATTAGGCTCTGATAGCTTCAGTGTGGGTAGGGGCTGCTGTCAGGGATGTCCCCTCTCACCATTGCTATTCACGCTAATAATTGAACCACTAGCTGAAGTTTATATGGGCTGATTCTAATATAATGGCCCCGAGGGTTGGTACAAGTAAATATAAAATTACCCTTTATGCAGATGATGTTCTCCTTTTTCTTAGTAATCCTCTGTCCATGCCTCACTTAATCCAAGTTATTGATATAATTAGTGCATTCTCAGGATACAAAATTAATTTCTCAAAATCGGAGGCCATGCCAATGGATGGCCTCACTGCTATGTCCCACTTATTGGATGGATCTCACTTTCCCTTCGGTGGTCTCTAGAGGGTTTCTTATATTTAGGCATTTTTATCACCCCAGTATTTGGCCAGCTGTACAAGGTCAATTTTGTGTATCTACTAGAAAGGATAAGGCAGGACCTTCAACGTTGGGAGGATCTTCCAATTTCCTGGCTAAGTAGAATAGCTCAAATTAAAATGAATGTCTTGCCCCGTCTCTTATACACTATGAGAATGCTCCCGGTGATGCTGCCGAGGCCAGTACTGTGCAGATAGTATGGTTGGCTTGGTTCTTTCATCTGGAATCATAGACGGCCCCTCATGAAGTTAAGGAAGCCACAGCTTTCACAGGCAAGGGGAGGGCTGGATTTTCCAGACTTTAGGAAGTACCAGCTGAGTTCACTATTAAGCTACATAGCCGATTGGGTATTGTTAGACCTGCAATCAATCTGGCTGGATATCGAGGCTTCTCAAGTAAAGTGCCCTCTTATTAACCTCTTATTTTTAGATAAGATGAAAATTGTTATGGACCACTGTAAAAACCCTATAGGATTAAACACAATTTAAGCCTGGAATATAATGCAGCAAAACGAGGGTAATTCACATAAAACATCCCCCTATACTCCTATAGTGGGGGCATGGGGTTTTCAATCGGGGCTCACTGATGCCACATTCAAATCCTGGAGGTCCAGGGGGATCTCCTGTTTATGGGATCTGTTTGCGGAGGGGGCCCTGATGTCTTTTGAACAGCTGCATCAGAAATTTGGACTACCTAATAGAGACCTCTTTCGATACTTCCAAATTTGAGACCACATACAGAAGAAGACTACGCTATTAGATAGTCTTTATAAATCAGATCGAAAACGTAGAGTGTTGTGGCCAATGGGTGTACCCTTGGTCAGCACTCTTTATCATTTATTACATAATGAAGTGTTGGAAGATATGGACCATCTGCTTAGAACATGGGATCAGGAATTGGGGCTGGAAATTTCTACAGAAGTGTGGGATGACATCTGAGAAAATGCCAGAAAAATCTCCATTTGTAACAGAACCCAGGCCATTCAGTTAAAGATACACCATAGGGCTCCTATAGCACCGGAACGATTGGCAAACTTAGGGCAGGACCATCTCCAATGTGTCCCAAATGCAAAACAGAGGTAGGCACTACTACACACTGCTTATGGGCATGCCATCAGATCTGCAAATACTGAAATATCTTGGTAAACTGGGTGGCTGAGGGCCCTCCAGGACTTCCGAATCAGCACAGATTAATCATGGAATGTATTCCCCTTGACATACTTACAAATGTGGTGCACCAAAAAACTGAATTATTCTATAAAATATGGCAGCCCTTCTTGAATTACATAGGTACAGATATTTCGGCCATTTTGTCAAAGGCTTTCATCCAGTTGAGGTAGCGGTTCTGGCTGGTTCAGGGCCCCTTGGGGGACGAATTCCGCATTAATACGGGTTTTATTATGATTTGATGTTAATTCATTCCGAGCATGTACTTCACTATTTAATTACTATGTTATCCTTTTTTTTTCTTGAGTAATGTAAGATATTTGATCATACACTCTGGTTAGTTATAGATTAGATTAGTAGTTAGTTGAGTTTTGTTTTTTTTCTTTTTTTTCCTTTGTATCTCCTCCTTTTGTTTGACAGATTTTGGCTATTGTGTTTTTTTTTATTTGTAAGTTTGTAAAAACATGTTAAATTTTCAATAAAAATATCTATTTTAAAAAAAGAGAAAAGACAAGGCAATATTGCAGTGTAGTGACATAGGTAATCATAACTAAAGTGTGACAGGAGAGATCAGAGTATAATCTGTAAAAATGCATCAGCAACTAAGGTCAGAGTAAGAAAAATGTTCAAAGGGCAAAATTAAAGAACACAAAACTCATAATAACAAGATGATGCTACAAATAGGAATAAAGGACATGGTTGCCAGGTGACCAAGTGAATATTCAAGGATATTTGACATTCCACGAGGAAAGACATAAAGGAACAGGAAGTGGGGTAGCTTTGTTAATTAAGGATGAATCTGTTCACTGGTGAGAAATTAATTTGCTCTGAGAGATTAAGATGTAGAATTAGTTTATTTGGGGATAAGAAATAGTGAGGGAATATTCTACAGAGCAGTAAAGACCTTGGAATGGATGCACTATAAATCAAGAAATAAAGAGACCTGTAAAAAAGACAATACAAAAGTTATGGATTACTGACATTCTCACAGATTGGAGAAATCAACTCAGTAAAGTTAACCTAAAAGTTGATCTTATAGTGTATATTTGAGACAGTTTCCTGGAATAATATGCAGTCAAACCAATATGAGTAAGCTGCTTAATGTTTCATAATGAACTCCATGCAAAATGATCACCTGGGAAATGTTCATCAAAGTATTAGATTATCACTTTGCGAGTTGGAAACTTGGGTCTAAACTTTTAATTAATGATTGTAATTATTTTTATTTATGTTAATGAAGACAGAATTGGTTAAAATATACTTGAGAAATAGATTAAGATGGTCAATAAGCAGTGGCTGGTATTTAAGAGGATATTTTTGAATTCGCAACGTAAATATTTTCCATTGAAAAACAAAGACTCAGCAAAAGAATGAAGCATCTGTGGCCAATGGGGAAAGTCAAAAAGGTATATTCAAGATTAGTAGTAAATCAGAAGAGTGGGAAAATTTTAAAAACCACCAACAGGTGCCTTAAATAAAGTAGCAAAGATGGCGTAGGAGAGTAAACTAGAAAAAGTGGTCAAGAATAGACAGAAACAGCTTCTATAATTTATATTAAAAAGAAATTGAAACAGAAATTGCTGGAGAAGCTCAGTCAGTCTGGCAGCATTTGTGGAGAGAAATTAATTAACGTTTTGGGTCAAGGGACCCTTCCTCAGAACAGATGTATTAAAAAGAGAGTTGCTCAAACAAACAGTGACACTAAAAATAGAAATGAGGAAGTATCAGAGATTTTGAATAAATCTGTGCATCTTCATTTAGAAGAATGAAAGGTGATTTTATTGACGTATAAGATTCTGAGACGGCTTTCTTTAAATTACAGAACCCCTACAATGTGGAAACAGGCCCTTCGGCCCAACAAGTCCACACTGACCCTCTGAAGAGTAACTCTCCCACACCCATTCCCCTACTACTCTACATTTACCAGATGAACGCACCTAACTTACACACCCCCTTAACAGTATGGACAATTTAGCATGGCCAATTCACCTAACCTGCACATCTTTGGACTGTGGGAGGAAACCAGAGCACCCAGAGGAAACCCACGCAGATGCGGGGAGTGTGTGCAAATTCCACACAGACAGTCGCCTGAGGCGGGAAACAAACCCAGGTCCCTAGCGCTGTGAGGCAGCAGTACTAACCATTGAGCCACCGTGCCACCTCCTTGGTGAGGTGGATGCTGACAGACTGTTTCTTCTTGTGAGGGAGACAAAACTAAGCGGCATAGTTAAAAGGGATCTTACATAATTTGAAGATGAATAGGAATTTGGTCTGAGAATAATAAATATCTGTAATTCTCTATTCCCATAAGGAGTGGAGGTTGAGTTCTTGTATATATACAAGGCTTTGATTGCCAGTTTTTTTAAGTTTAGGGGACCGAGTAGGAAAGTGCAATTTAGGCCAAGTTGAGGTCACCTAGAATCTTGGAAGAGCAAATTACTGCAGATGCTGGAATCTGTGCCAAAAACAGAAAATGCTGGAAATCACAGCGTGCCAGGCAGCATCCGTGGAGAGAGAGCAAGCTAACATTTCGAATCTAGATGACTTGCCATCAGTGCTGACGTGAGAGGGTGAGACACAGCACTTATGCAATAGTTGGAGGAGGAGGGGGCTGGAGTGCTGGGGAGAGAGGCTGTGCAGATTGTGTTCGGAATGTGAGAATGGTAGAACAATGGTGTGTGTAACTGCCAAACTACAAAGAACAGACAGTCCCATTTGAACAAGAATCAGCCAGAATTTTATCGCGTAGTGGAGCAGGAATGAGGGACTAAATGAATATTCCTTTCCCTGTTTCTTATGTTTATTCTTTAACTTCCCCGTCTACTACTGAAACCCTCAACCATGTCCTTGTTATCTCCACACTCCACTACTCTGCACTTCTACCCAGCCCTCCTACATTAAACCTTTCAGAAAATTAAGGTCATTCAAAATTCTGCAGTCCGTTTTCTTATTCACACCAAGTCCTTTCCACACTTTTTACTCATGTGCTCGCTAAACTACGTCGACGTCTGGTCAAGCAGCATCGGTGTTTCAAAATTCTCGATCTTGCTTTCAAATCTCTGTGGTCTCACCCTTCACTATTCATGTAATCTCGTCCAGACTCTCGATCCTCCAGTATCTACCTTCCTTGACTTTTACCTCTTTTGCATCCCTCATGTAACCCCACAGTCCGAACTGTGAAATTCTCTCCTTAAATCTCTCTACTTCTCTTTATGTTCCTTTTAAGAAATTCTTCAAACCTTTCCTCATTAACACAGTTTTTGGCCATTTTTCCTACTTTTACCTCAAGTGGTATAGTGTCAAATTCGTCTCGTAACACTCCTGTGAAACATCTTAAAACATTATATTAAGTTAAAAATACTTTATAAGTGCAAGTTTTTGATGTTACAACTATCCTGTTTTTGTTTGCAACTTTTTCTGTCTGGTCATGGCACAATATTAATGGGAAGAATCCATCACCATACTTTGTGGCATTTGTGTTTCTGGGCTGCTGACATGCAATGTCAGTGATCTTTGAGGACACTGAGTAATTCACGGCCAATGATCACTAAATTCAGAAGTGCTTGCAATCTTGTTATGTACTGGGGAACAGGAGAAAGCAGTTGGAGTGCAATGTAAAATAATTGTTAAGGAAGCAACAGACTTGTTAAGGAAGCAATAAGTTATTGTTAAATTGAGTAGTACAGCACAAAGAATAGGAAAGAATTGTAATGACACTGGATTAATTAAGAAACCATCAGTACAATGTATAATGCTGCAGTTGCAACAGCAAATGGACAGAGTGTATACCGTGTATCTTGGCTGTATAAATAGTGCCAGCTCTTTTCTGAAACATACTATTCACTTCTAATCATTGCATCAGGATTATGAGTAGGAGACTTGGGCTATCTGGCTTCACTAGCAGCAATAGGGAACCTCAGTGAAATATTTGAATAAAATGAGTGGAATTGATTAATCTGGAATGCTGTCTCAAACCAAAGAATGATAGGGCTACAAAGGAGCTGTTGGATCAAACTGTTAATAGGTAAATTCAGAATGAGTGTGAGCAAGTTCTTGAGGCATCAATTGATCAAGCATGAAATGTATCTCCTGGTGAGGTAATTCATGCAAAAGTTATGGAATCACTCAAAGAACTGAAGAACTAGAGACCGTGATAATAAATTATAGGAGCCAGCATAACAAGGGATATGGGTAAGACTTTGTAATGTATATTTTGTAATTACCTTTGGGCAATTACAGAGATGGGAGGCAAAGATATTTGAAATAAGAATTTTGGCTGAAGAAAGTGCCTGGTGTTCTGAGATTTTGAGGCTGTAAACATTGCTGCCATATCTCTTCCATATTGTTTTTCTTTAAAAAAAGGTACTTTTCAGGTGATTCATTTGAAAATAAAGTCAATCAATAAAATTTGTTAACGCAGAATGTTCAATGTTGTGGAAGGTTCAAATGGAGACCATAAGTTATGGTCAGCATGTAAAGGTACTGTACAATTTAAGACTGAGCCAGCAGGAAGGCAAAACCAGATTTGCAGCTTGGAGCTTTACTTAGAGTTAATACTGCAATTTAAAATGAGATGTGAACGCTTTGTCAAGTTTGCTCAGTATATGATATTGAGCAGATCATACTGGTGTGTCACGGACATTTGATCAGAGTTGGAGTGGCATCATGTACATGGTGCAGGAAAAGACTCATTCATATGCCTTACTTTGTTCATTTGTACCCTCAGCTCCATGACTCGAAACCAAGTTGGAAATGGAACAGCCAAAGAAAGTAATCCAACCACACAAAGCAATGGCTCTGGCACAGAGACCCGTGAGAGACGCAGGTACCAGTTACCAAGTTATTTTTGTTCCTTTTTGGGATGTGGGCTTTGCTAGCTGGGACAGCATTTCTTGCCCACCTCTCATTCCTCTTGAGGATGTAAGGAGCTGCCTTCCCGAACTGCTCCTGAATTGCCGTAGGTACACCCACAATACAATTAGGGAGGGAGTTCCAAAAGTTTAATGCAGTGACAGTGAAGCAACAGTGAAGTATTTCCCAGTTACAGACCAGCAAGAATACACGTTGAGGTGAGATTTTAAGCTTATAGACCCACAGTGACATATCACTGGTCTGTGGAATGTTGGCCAGTAATCCAAGAAGTTGCGAGCCACTGGAGCGCTGTCCCAAATGCCCCGATTTGAAAGGCAGTTCTTGCTACCACCATCAATAGCTTTTGCTGTTGACTGGGTAGAATCCCAAGTAAATAATTGTGGATTCTATTTAAATGCTGTCAAGTTTCTGTTT
This sequence comes from Chiloscyllium punctatum, assembly GCF_047496795.1. Classification (NCBI taxonomy): domain Eukaryota; kingdom Metazoa; phylum Chordata; class Chondrichthyes; order Orectolobiformes; family Hemiscylliidae; genus Chiloscyllium; species Chiloscyllium punctatum. The sequence goes on along the minus strand of NC_092760.1, from coordinate 36,905,058 downwards.
GGAGTTCCTAGCCCATGAAATAGTGCGTCATGCGTAGGAAGAGTGCAACCCACTGCAATAGTTCTATGTGCCCTTTGCCTCTCGCTGGCGACTGACAGACCAAGGGATGTTTAACATTTTTGATCTCATTTTTTGCAACGTATGGTTCATGTGTGTGTGGTGTGTGTGAGAGACATATAGAGTGTGTTGCTGGGAAAGCATAGCAGGTCAGGCAACATCTGAGAAGCCGGAGAATCGATGTTTCAGACATAAACTCTTCATCAGGAATGACATATGAATGAGCAGGAAAATAGATAGAGAGACATTATATGAATAAAGGCATATATTACACACGCTGGAATCTGAATCAAACACATACTGCTGGAAAACCTCAGTAGATCTGATTGCATCTGCGAGAGAGATTAGATTACTTACAGTGGGGAAACAGGCCCTTCGGCCCAACAAGTCCACACCGCCCCGCCGAAGCGTAACCCACCCATACCCCTACATTTACCCCATACCTAACACTACGGGCAATTTAGCATGGCCAATTCACCTGACCTGCATATCTTTGGACTGTGGGAGAAAACCGGAGCACCCGGAGGAAACGCACGCAGACACGGGGAGAACGTGCAAACTCCACACAGTCAGTCGCCTGAGGCGGGAATTGAACCCGGGTCTCTGGCGCTGTGAGGCAGCAGTGCTAACCGCTGTGCCACCATGCCGCCCAGAGAGAGACTGAGTTAATGTTTCAAATCTGGTATGATAATTTCAGGGCTGTGGCTCCTCTCCCTGGGAGTGTTCTTCTTGTGAACATTGCAATGTCGGCCTTGGAGTGATGAGTGTTATGCCATGTTTCACTGTTTCCAGATCCTACCTCACTCCAGTCCGTGATGAGGAAGCTGAAGCACAAAGAAAGGCACGCTCGCGACATGCCCGCCAATCTCGCAGATCAACGCAGGTGAGCATGAGACGGTTCACATTTTCCAGCACTGGTAAAGTTTCCACTTCCTTACTCCCCAACTCCTGTTGTCCTGATATTCAGTGACAGGTCCAGCAATTTTTAAAATGCCATTTGGTTGCCAAAAAGCAGGATATTTAGCAAAACAAAAAACAAAGAATTCTGGCTCTGAAACAAAAAATAGGTTGCTGGTGAAACTCAGCAACATCCATGGGGAGGAAGCAGAGTTAACATTTGAGTCAGATTACTCTTCATCGGAACACATTCAGCATCCCCCACAGATGCTGCCAGACCTGCTGAGTCTCGCCAGCAATTGATATCACTAAAATAAAATGTTTATTTTTACACCTGAAGAAGTGTTGGAATAACATTGCCTTCGGATGTTTTTGGTTGTCCTTTGAGCCTTATCACAGATGCAGATGGCTGTATGTGTTCAATCTCACTTCAACAGCACGATAGCATTTCACACACTGTGTCAAAGTCCTTCTCGACACATATCTTGCTGTGCCATACCAAGTAGCTCTTCTTTATTCCCGATTTCTGTGGTACAGGGTGTGACACTGACAGACCTGCAAGAGGCTGAGAAAACAATTGGACTGAGGCGTGACAAGAAAACTGCAGAGCAGGAGAAAGACAGAGAAAAAGAAAAGGAAGAGAAGGAAGCAGAAGCAAAAGATGCAGCATCCAAATATAGATATAGTAGGACCAGTCAAGATGAGGTAAGATCAATTGCTGTCAGATGGCTGTACATGCTGCTAAAATTCTCTAGAAACCTCCTTCATTGCTATAGACATCAGTATTTCATGACGGTCTGAGCTACATTCACTTATCATCACTGTACTTACTGGCCTAATTAGCTCCTGTCTGGCAATGTCTCTGGTATCAAATTGTTATCCTTGCATTAAAATCCCCTGTCCCATTACTGACCATTTTCTCTGGCCCCATAGCACACTGAGGTATCTGACCTCCCGATTTTAGCTCTTTGAGCATCCTTGAATTAAATTGCTCCATTTTTGGTGCCCATGTTTTCAGCTACCTTAACCCGAAGCTCAAGAATTATCTCCTTTAACCTCTGAACTTCTCTTTCCTCCTTAAGCTATACCTTAAAATCTGCCTCTTACATATTTTGCTATGTAGCTCCATGTGAAATGTTCTTTCATAATTCCTCAGTGAAGGACCTAGGGATATTTCACAATCAACATCTTAGATTAATGCAAGTTATTGCCAATGTTTCATTATTTATTTTGTAATGATTTATGATTTGGATACAGAACTGGCTCAAAGGTAGAAGACAGAGGCTGATGGTGGAGGGTTGTTTTTCAGACTGGAGGCCTGTGACCAGTGGAGTGTCACAAGGATCGGTGCTGGGCCCTCTACTTTTTCTCATTTACATAAATGATTTGGATGCGAGCATAAGAGGTACAGTTAGTAAGTTGGCAGATGACACCAAAATTGGAGGTGTAGTGGACAGTGAAGAGGGTTACCTCAGATTACAACAGGATCTGGACTAGATGGGCCAATGGGCTGAGAAGTGGCAGATGGAGTTTAATTCAGATAAATGCAAGGTGCTGCATTTTGGGAAAGCAAATCTTAGCAGGACTTATACACTTAATGGTAAGGTCCTAGGGAGTGTTGCTGAACAAAGAAGACCTTGGAGTGCAGGTTCATAGCTCCTTAAAAGTGGAGTCGCAGGTAGGTAGGATAGTGAAGAAGGTGTTTGGTATGCTTTCCTTTATTGGTGAGAGTATTGAGTACAGGAGTTGGGAAGTCATGTTGTGGCGTACAGGACATAGGTTAGGCCACTGTTGGAATATTGCATGCAATTCTGGTCTCCTTCCTATCGGAAAGATGTTCTGAAACTTGAAAGGGTTCAGAAAAGTTTTACAAGGATGTTGCCAGAGTTGGAGGATTTGAACTATAGGGAGAGGCTGAACAGGCTGGGGCTGCTTTCCTTGGAGCGTCAGAGGCTGAGAGGTGACTTTATAGAGGTTTACAAAACTATGAGGGGCATGGATGGGATAAATAGACAAAGTCTTTTCCCTGGGGTCAGGGAGTCCAGAACTAGGGGGCATAGGTGTAGGGTGAGAGGGGAAAGATATAAAAGAGACCTAAGGGGCAGCTTTTCACGCAGAGGGTGGTATGTGTATGGAATGAGCTATCAGAGGAAGTGGTGGAGGATGGTACAATTGCAACATTTAAAAGGTATTTGAATGGGTATATGAATAGGAAGGGTTTGGAGGGATATAGGCCGGGTGCTGGCAGGTGGGTCTAGATTGGGTTGGGGTATCTGGTCGGCATGGACGGTTTGGACCGAAGGGTCTGTTTCCATGCTCTACATCTCTATGACTCTACTAAGTTTATAAACTCTGGATTTGCAATGGGAAATTATTTTTTAAAGATGTTTGTTTATCTGTAGCATTTAAATTTCTACTCTGTCCCTACTTTGTACTTCTTGTGTTGCCCATCCCTACAGATCTTTATTTTTGACATCACGTTATGTAATTCAGTCTATTGTTTTCTCTTCTGTTTTTCCACATCCGTGTTAGTGTTTTGAGAGGTAAAAGTATAAAGTTATATGGATCATTGGCAGCTGGGATTCAGGTGTAGCTCAGCCATGATCTGCAAGAGTGGCAAAACACTTGGAGAGTGACAGTTAGCTAAGCCTATCCCTCTCTTTTTTCAGAAGGGTTCAAAATAAACTAAAAACTGAATTCTCAAAGCTCTATCTCAGACAAGTTTCTCATTAGCAGCTAATTTCCATCTATAAGAAACTGATTAAATCTATCTTTGTCACAGGAACTTGATTCTCATCTCTCTCATGCACTCACTCTTGTCTGTTCAAAGTTTGTGAGAAGATTGACTCTTGTCTGTCACTGTTCCTTTCTTGTCTTACATGTACTTTTTCTGTGCTGGTTAATTTCCCTTCCTCAGCATTTAGTGTTGTAAAATACAGGCCATGCCTCAAAGTGCTAGTGATTAATCACCCAGTGTTCCTTTCCCAATGCAGGAGAAGAACTGGCGGTCAAGATTAGCCAACCTACAAAAAGCAGATCTGCTGGGCCTCACCTCCTCTACAGATTCCAATCGTACCAGTGTTCCTGCCTACACCTGCCACAATGCTGTGGAGCCACTGGACAACAAAGGTATCTCCAGACTCCTTGAGTGTGTTAATTTCTGTGCTTGATGCCGGTCCAAAACTCAGAATACCAAAATGCCTCACCAAATTGTCATTGCTGCAGCAAGAGAAAGAGAGAATTCAGAAAAGGGCTCAAAAAGTCTTGCAGTACTAAAGGCCATTAATAGTATATTAGGAAAACACTCTGCTTTCTTACAACATTCTCAGATCTGTGAACACAGTCTGAAACAGAGAAAGCCTTTTTGCTAATTCTGACAGCTGTATCCTAATAGCATGTCAGGTTATCTCCAAATCTTCCATGTTGGCTATAATTGAATAAAACTAACTGTGAAAACGTGTATGACTAAAGGGCTATGGTGTGATGTTAGGTTTTAACAAATTCATCTGCATTTCCCAATGAATAGTGAATAGTCATTTGATAGTAACTGTCAAGGTTCACATATGAAGGCTGGCCATTTGGTCAGATCACCAGAGGATACCAATGCATCTGCACCAGAGCCAAAGCCATTAACTTCAAGTATGGGTTGTCATTACTGAATTTGCACTAGTATAGATTTGGCGCCACATGTGATTACTGATTATTGTCTCAGGATTCTGCTAGTCATTGTTGTGTGCTACTTTACTTCTGGGTGGCATATACTAACTAGGATTTGCTTTATTCTTTTGTATCCTGATTATCACCACAAAAGGAGAAAGTGAGGACTGCAGATGCTGGAGATCAGAGCTGAAAAATGTGTTGCTAGAAAAGCACAGCAGATCAGGCAGCATCCAAGGATCAGGAGAAGGGCTTATGCCCAAAATGTCGATTCTCCTGCTCCTTGGATGCTGCCTGACCTGCTGCACTTTTCCAGCAACACATTTTTGAGCTATCACCACAAAAGGTAGTTTGTCTCTGGGATGAGTGACATTGGTGTTTGCTGTTTGTCTCCAGTCAACATGTGTTCTCCCTGAAAGTAGCTGGGGATTGAGTGCTGACACTGGCATCCAAGTGAAGTTCCTGAGTTGTTTGTGAATGAATGGTTCGTATCTCTCCCACAGAATTGGAGAAAGCTAAAGAGGAGGAGAAGGAATCGGATGACTCATCATTCAAGAGATCTGGTACCAGGGACCGGAGACGGCCAAGAGGAAAAAGAAGATCAACAGGTGTGCATTCCATATCACAAGATGTAAGTATTCAGAGTACTCAAGAATCTTAAGCTGTTCAGGTATGCTGTTCAAAAGAAATATTGCTAATAGATCAATACAGGCCATTGCAATTCTTCACACTGAAATCAAATATTCCTTTTACTTTCTATCTCCTTAAATCTCAAGGTGTCAACACATACTTGCAATTTGCCTATTGTATTCTCTCGGTGGCCAGTTAGCTCAGTTGGCTGGATGATTAGTTTGCAATGCAGGGTGATGCCAACAACTTGGGTTCAATTCCTGTACTAGCTAAGGCTACCTTGAAGGATTCTTCTTCTCAACCTCTCCCCTCACCTGAGGCATGGTCATCTCTCTCTCTAACAAGAGAACAGCACTATGGTCTGGTAAGACGGTGACAATTTTACCTTTTACTATACTTTCTGCTCGTAATCATTCTGCTTTGTGCTAGGGAGATCAAATGCAGATTTGGTGTCTGCTGCTATGCACGACATCTCCATTCAGTACACAAGTGCTTCCCCAGTTTTCAGGTTGCTTGCCATTTTAATTCCATCTTGCTCTCATGTCATGTTTCTTTTCTCAGTTTGCTACTGTGCTCCAGTGAAGGCTAATGCAAACATGAGGAACAACACCTCATCTTCCAGTTTGGCACTTAATAAATTTCTGAACCTAACATTGAACTCAACAACTTCAGACTTGTGTACTCTGTCCTCCATTTGATTTTATTTTACTTGCCAAGTGCAAATGTGTAGTGTTCTTATATTTATGCTTTCACAGCTGCCTTTTATTTGACTATTAACATTTAACTGCAGATTAATGTTTTGTTTCTTTACTAAATCCATTATAACTATTATATTTAAACTCATCTGCCTCTTACCCTGATCTTCCTATTTGTTCTACGTAACCCTCTTCACCTCTTTTCAAAAACATAAAACCAATCAGATTTCTACCTCTCTTCATTTCTGAAGAAGATCTCAATGGGCTTGAAACATTTCTTTGTTTTTCTCTCCACACCTGATGAGATTTTCAGTGCTCTTTTTACTTCAGACATGTGTTTTGATAAGCAATCTTATAAATATTTCCATTTAAACCGTGGTGCCACTGGAGTGCACAAAGAGGAACAAGATTAATATCAACGGAAAAACAGTAAGTAGAAAAGTCTGCCAGCTGAGGTATCTGAATAAATATTTTGTCCAATTCAGTAGAAAGAATGCACAGCGAAAAGGGAAAGACCAAAGAATGGCCAATGCCTTCAAAATCGTGCTAGAGGTGCTAGAAGACTGGACGTTGGCTAATGTGGTGCCACTATTTAATAAAGGTGATAAGGACAAGCCAGGGTACTAGAGACCAGTCAGCCTGATGTTGGTACTGGGCAAGTTGTTGGAGGGAATCCTAAGGGACAGGATGTACATGTATTTGGAAAGGCAAAGACTGATTAGGGATAGTCAACATGGCTTTGTGCGTGGGAAATCATGTCTCACAAACTTGATTGAGTTTTTTTGAAGAAGTAACAAAGTGGATTGATGAGGGCAGAGCAGTAGATGTGATCTATATGGACTTCAGTAAGGTGTTCGACAAGGTTACTCATGGTAGACTGGTTAGCAAGGTTAGATCTCACGGAATACAGGGAGAACTCGCCATTTGGATACAGGACTGGCTCGAAGGTAGAAGACAGAGGGTGGTGGTGGAGGGTTGTTTTTCAGATTGGAGGCTTGTGACCAGTGAAGTGCCACAAGGATCAGTGCTGGGTGCACTACTTTTTGTCATTTATATAAATGATTTGGATGTGAACATAAGAGGTATGGTTAGTGATTTTGCAGATGACACCACAATTGGAGGTGTAGTGGACAGTGAAGAAGGTTACCTCTGATTACAATGGGATTTTGATCAGATGAGCCAATGGGCTGAGGAGTGGCAGGTGGAGTTTAATTTAGATAAATGCGAGGTGCTGCATTTTGGGAAAGCAAATCTAAGCAGGACTTATGCACTTAATGGTAAGGTCCTAAGGAATGTTGCTGGAAAAAAAGAGACCTTGGAGTGCAGGTGCATAGCTGCTTGAAAGTGGAGTCACAGGTACATAGGATAGTGAAGAAGGTGTTTGGTATGCTTTCCTTTATTGGTCAGAGTATTGAGTTCAGGAGTTGGGAGGTCATGTTATGGCTGTACAGGACATTGGTTAGGGCACTGTTGGAATATTGCGTGCAATTCTGGTCTCTTTCCCAATGGAAGGATGTTTTGAAACCTGAAAGGGTTCAGAAAAGATTTACAAGGATGTTGCCAGGGTTGGAGGATTTGAGCTATCAAGAGAGGTTGAATAGGCTAGGGCTGTTTTCCCTGTAGCATCGGAGGCTGAGCGGTGACCTTATAGAGGTTTATAAAACCATGAGGGACATGGTTAGGGTAAGTAGACAAGGTTTTTTCCCTGGGATGGGGGAGTCCTGAACTAGAGAGCATAGGTTTAGGGTGAGAGGGGAAGATCTAAGAGAGACCTAAGGGGCAACGTTTTCACGCAGTGGGTGGTGCGTGTGTGGAATGGGCTGCCAGAGAAAGTGGCAAAGACTAGTACAATTGCAATATTTAAAAGGCATCTGGATTGGCATATGAATAGGAAAGGTTTGGAGGGATATGGGCTGGGTGCTGGCAGGTGGGACTAGATTGGGTTGGGATATCTGGTCAGCATAGTCGAGTTGGATTGAAGGGTCTGTTTCCATGCTGTACATCTCTAACCCAGACTCGAACAAAAGTCGAAGAAAGCAGCTGGAAAGTCTGCTGAGTACTGAGGGGAAAACCACCATTTCTGAATGACCACTCAAGAGAATATAATTATGGCAAAAAGAATCTAAAGATGAACCTAATTAAATCATTCAAACATTATTCGATCAATATTGAAATTTCTAAGATGCAAAAGAAGTTTTTGAACCTTAAAATTACAAGTTTTGCAGTAACATTTAGCCAGATAGACAATAGGTGCAGGAGTAGGCCATTCTGCCTTTCGAGCCAGCACCACCATTCATTATCTTCATGACTGATCATCCTCAATCAGTATCCTGTTCCTGCCTTATCCCCATAACCCTTGATTCCACTATCTGTAAGAGCTCTATCCAACTCTTTCTTGAAAGTATCCAGAGACTTGGCCTCCACAGCCTTCTGGGGCAGAGCATTCCATACACCCACCACTCTCTGGGTGAATAAGTTTCTCCTCAACTTTGTTCTAAGTGGCCTACTTCTTATTGTTAAACTGTGTCCTCTGGTTCGGGACTCACCCATCAGCAGAAACATACCTCCTGTCTCCAGAGTATCCAATCCTTTAATAATCTTGTACGTCTCAATCAGATCCCCTCTCAGCTTTCTAAACTCAAGCGTATACAAGCCGAGTTGCTCAAAACTTTCAGCGTAAGATAGTCCCGCCATTCCGGGAATTGACCTCATGAACCTACGCTGCACTCCCTCAAGAGTCAGAATGTCTTTCCTCAAATTTGGAGTCCAAAACTGCGGACAATATTCCAGATGCGGTCTCACCAGGGCCCTGTACAGCTGCAGAAGGACCACTTCACTACTATACTCAATTCCTCTTGGTATGAAGGCCAGCATGCTATTAGCTTTCTTCACTGCCTGCTGTACCTGCATGCTTGCTTTCATTGACTGATGTATAAGAACACCTAGCTCTCGTTGTACTGCCCATTTACCTAACTTGACACCATTTGGGTAGTAATCTGCCTTCCTATTCTTGTCACCAAAGTGGATAACCACACATTTATCTACATTAAGCTGCAACTGCCATGCATCCGTCCACTCATCTAGCCTGTCCAGGTCACCCTGCATTCTCCTAACATCCTCCTCACATTTCACCCTGCCACCCAGCTTTGTGTCATCAGCAAATTCGCTAATATTACTTTTAATACCTTCATCTATATCATTAATGTACATTTTAAAAAGCTGCGGTCCCAGCACTAATCCCTGTGGCACACCTCTGGTCACCTTCTGTTGTTCCGAAAGGGAGCTGTTTATCACCACTCTTTGTTTCCTGTCAGCCAACCAATTTTCAATCCATGTCAGTATTTTGCCCCTAATGGATGAGGGAGTCGAAGGGTGGGTCAGTAAATTTGCAGATGATACGAAGATAGGTGGAGTTGTGGACAGTGAGGAGGGCATTTGTCGTTTGCAAAGGGACTTAGATATGATGCAGAGCTGGGCTGAGGAGTGGCAGATGGAGTTCAACCCTGCCAAGTGTGAGGTTGTCCATTTTGGAAGAACAAATAAGAATGCGGAATAGGTTAACGGTAGGGTTCTTAGTCAGGTGGAGGAACAGAGGGATCTTGGGGTCTATGTACATAGATCTTTGAAAGTTGCCACTCAGGTGGATAGAGTTTGTAAGAAGGCCTATGGTGTATTATCGTTCATTAGCAGAGGGATTGAATTCAAGAGTCGTGAGGTGATGTTGCAGCTGTACAGGACTTTGGTTAGGCTACATTTGGAGTACTGTGTGCAGTTCTGGTCGCCTCACTTTAGGAAAGATGTGGAAGCTTTGGAGAGGGTGCAGAGAAGATTTACCAGGATGTTGCCTGGAATGGAGAATAGGTCATACGAGGATAGGTTAAGAGTTCTCTGCCTTTTCTCGTTGGAACGGTGAAGGATGAAGGGTGACTTGATAGAGGTTTATAAGATGTTCAGAGGAATAGATAGAGTAGACAGTCAGAAACTTTTTCCCTGGGTACAACAGAGCTTTACAAGGGGACATAAATTTAAGGTGAAGGGTGGAAGGTATAGGGGAGATGTCAGGGGTGGGTTCTTTACCCAGAGAGTGGTGGGGGCATGGAATGCGTTGCCCATGGGAGTGGTAGAGTCAGAATCGTTGGCGACCTTTAAGCAGCATTTGGATAGGTACATGGATGGGTGCTTAATCTAGGATAGAAGTTCGGCACAACATCTTGGGCCGAAGGGCCTGTTCTGTGCTGTATTGTTCTATGATTCTATAATACCATGTGCCCTAATTTTGCTCACTAATCTCCTATGTGGGACTTTATCAAAGGCTTTCTGAAAGTCCAGGTATACTACATCCACTGGATCTCCCTTGTCCACCTTCAGAGTTGCATCCTCAAAAAATTCCAAAAGATTAGTCGAGCATGATTTCCCTTTCATAAATCCATGCTGACTCTGACCTATCCTGTTACTGCTATCCAGATGTGTTGTAATTTCATCCTTTATAATTGACTCCAGCATTTTTCCCACCACTGAGGTCAGACTAACTGGTCTATAGTTCTCTGTTTTCTCTCTCCCTCCTTTCTTCATTTTAATACCTATTTGGTCAAAACGGCAATATCAGTGCACCGTCATCTCTACGTAAAAAAGTTGAGGTTGAGAGCCATTTTGGTGCAACACAAGGGAGTTTTGATTATCATGTTTGGGATGTGATATTAAAGTGAGGCTCTGCCTGTGTGTTCATATGGACATTAGGGTTCAGTTGCACTATTGCCCATGCTCTGGGTAGCCACTCTCTTCTATCAGAACCAGCTGTTCTAGTCATTGATTTGGTTCCTTTTTATACAATTTATAATTGCTGCCACGTTCGCCAACCTAACAGCGGGCCACGTTAAAAATATTTTGCTTGAAGTGTCATAAGGGCTTGCTTCGGCTCTTCGTAAATACAAATTTTTTTTCTCTCTCTGTCTTTACCTAAAAATCCGAGCCCCTCCAGATGTTCTTGCCTTGCACTTCAGTACTTTTGCTGAGAGCTTATTTAGTTGGAGACAGATCTGGTGGTCTGATATAATGCTTAGAATTATGTGAATGTGTCAGTAGCACTTTGTGAGCTGAATAGATTAAATTCTTCTCTTTCGTTTCTTTGTTGTGCTTATTTCAAGTAATCTGTCTTGAGTACAAGTTTTCAATTGTTTATTCAAACCTACACTGGGAGAAGGGGTAGCTCGAACAATTCAGAGGAATCCAGGAGATGCAATATATTCATACCATTTGTTTACCACATGGGCATCTCATTATTCAAATTCCAATTTTGCACCACACAAACAGAAGAAACAGATGCCCATTCGAGGTCAGATATAAATATCGTTAATGTTTTCTTCACCCAGTCAAGGATCATTTGGTCTGGTACAGTTTTTCCCTATTCCTTATTAGTGTCCGTCTCGTCCTTGTCTCTAGATTGCTTCTAACTCCAAGGCCTTTGTTCAAATATTTTGTCAACGCTAATTTGTTCATACAGATTCCTTTTGACCCCTCTAAAGTGCACAAGGTTCATCAGTACAAGGTTCTGCTCTTTAATTTTACTGCAAATATAAGAACCACTATGTGACCGTTGTAGCCTCATTCACTCACCGTTTTGTTTTAGGTATTTAGCTATTTTTCAAAATTATTTGAAGGAAGTGTGGATTGCAAATTTGAAAGCTTTATTCACAAATAAATTTTGGAAAATGCCATGTGAGAGGAGAAATGATTTATTTCAAACAGGTTAGATTTTACTAATTAAATACCCATTCTATCCTTAAAGGATATGTGGGCCGTAGAGCAAGTTCACAAATTCGTAAGTATGAAATTATAATTATCAGGAAAAACTATGCAGGTTGGGAAAAGAGAAGACCCAGGGGAGAGGCCTTTGACAGAACTTAAGGGTTTGATAGGGCAAATGTGGAAAATGTGTTCGAGATTGTGGGAGAGATCAAAACTATAGGCCATAAACATAGCAGCCAATGGGGAATTCAGGAGAAACATCTCTATCTGCAGTTTTAAGAATAAGGAACTTGCTGTAATGTGGAGTCACTGAGGCAAATAGCATCAACGTACTTACAGAGATGTAAAGTAATTGAATGGGTTAGTATTAGAATTAAATAACATATTCTGAAGGTTGGGTCTTGTGGAGCAGGAAAGCTGGCATAGATACCTGTGCTGCATGGTATGTTTCTGAACTGTGGATAAATGTAATCTTTAAAATCCATGATAATGTTAACTTCTCTGAAAATGGAGATGATTGATTTCTGTGCCAACGCACACAGATTCCAACAGTACTGTGTTAACTCCTCATTACTGTGACTTTGTGCAGAATGATAGGGTACACTCAGTCCTGTTTGAAAATTATTTTAACAGAGTCAGCATTGGAATTCTTTCACCACTGTGTGGGCAATCATTCCTCACTTTGCTGAGATGCTGAAGGGAGTAAAGATTGCCCGGGCTATTGAGTTCAGTGAGTGGAAGAAATTTGAAATGTCTCACTATATCTGTACTGGAACACTAGTGCTGTTCACATAAGGAGTTTTGAATTTGAAAGTGGACTTGGCCAATCACTTGATGCTGTTTCCAAGGATCTGATGATATGCTTACATAAATGCTCTGTCTCTCTAGGATGACAATGACCAGGATAACTCTGGTGACGATGTGGTGGAATCTGAAAAGAGGCAGGTATGGATCAGGCACCCATTCAGGCTGCTAACACTGCAATACAAGACTAACTTAAAGTAGCTGCTACTGCTGTGTGTTGGACCATTCTTTGATATATTAGTGCTCTATAGGGAGGTGTCTGTGTTAAAGATCACGTGCTATCTTATGCTCTGTCTTATTTCATGCCTGATAGTGTCTCTGCTCAGCCTTTCCACCACAGTGATACTTATGGGACTGACCAATCTACAGACAAATCATACACGGACATGAGTTCAAATCTTAGTATAGGTCTCCATAAGAAATTTTAAAGTCAGTCAGTTTTCATATTAGTATCTGTAACGGTGTCTGTGAAATATCCAATTGTGATAAAATTTCATATAGTCTGTTATCTGGTGTAATTAGGCATGTGATTTTAAACCATCTATGTGATGACTGCCCTCTGAACAGGCTGAGCAAGCTATTCCATTTTTCAAACCACGAAAGAACCATAAGAATAAAACCAGACTGCTTTTCCAACTGAAATACGAGACATGACTTTGAAACAAGCCCAGTCAACCGAGCGAAGTTCTTATCACTAACATCTTGGGACTTGTGCTAAAATTGGGAGTGCTATCGAGCAACAGTCTGACATAATCATATTTACCGAGTCATACTTTACACACAACATCCCAAATGTCACCAACCCTTGCTGTGTTCTGTCTCACCAACCAGACAGACTCATTGGAGATGGCAGCACAATGATGTCTAGACAGGAGGAACTTTCCCAATAACGTTTCCTGTTGCTGTGCAGACCTCTGACTTTTGGGCTCAACAATAGCTCCAGCAAGAAAAAGCTGTGTGTCTGTTGATCAGTGTGTGTGGATCTTCCTATTGGCTTCACAATTTTGAGAGAATGTTGGTGAGGAGGGAATGGCCTCGGGAATTTTCAATGTCGATTCTGGATTCCATTAAATCTCATCAGCTCAAATGTGGACAAGGGAATCTACTGATCGCCTCCTACAACTTTCAGCTGAGGTAGTCCTCTGTGCTGAACATCACTTGGAAGAAGCCCTGATTGTAGCAAGGGCACAGACTTCAATTCCCATCACCAAGACTGGCCTTGTAACACTGCTACCGACTGAGCTGGCAGAGTTATGAAAGCCATTACTGCTTGTGTAATGCAGTGGTGGAGGAAGCATTCAGTGGGAAGAAACTCATTGACCTCAGCCTCACCATTCTATTGCATTAGATTCATCTGTCCATACAATATTGGCAGGGTTAACCACTGCATAATTCTTGTGGTGACAACATTTCAGTTTGCAGATGACGCTAAACTTTGAAGGTCAGTGCATAACTCCAAAAGCTCTCTCAAAATTGATTTCCCTTACTCTGGATTATTGTGTGTCATTCCCCAACACCATCCTGAACCTGATGATACAATGATCGCTGACTCTAAATACTCCTCCACTGATACTTGATCCACTCACCACCTCATTACCACTGGCATTGCGTGTCACTTTGGTATTATTGTTAACTGTTTTTTGAAACATCCACAGATGCTGCCTGACTAGATGCATTTCCATCATTTTCTGTTTTTCAGATTTCAGCATGCACAGTGTTTTACTTTTGTATTGTTGCTAAATTGTTAGGATGGGAGTTAATAGCAGTGTGTAGGATAGGATAGAGGCATTTTATTTGAATCATTTTAAGTATATGGAGGGTGGGTTTTTGGCAGAGTGTTGCAATAATGTGGTTTGATGGTGAGTCGAACCTGAATGAGAATTTATATGGCAGATCAGGATGTAGATTGGCAGTGGTGCATTCTGAATACGTAACATTTTCAGCAACCAGTCTTAGCCAAAGGCCTCCTGAGGATTTATAGGAAAGAAATTGTTAAAGAACTAGAAATTATAGCACCCCAGTAACAGTGAGAGATACTTAATAAATTGTATCAATTCAAATGGGGGTCTCAATAGGGATTGTTTCTTGCTCTTAAATTATTATTCACACTTTATTTATTTCTTTTCTTATTCTCAGTTTGTATTCTCTTTTTCTTTTGCAGATTGATTATCTAACCAGGTAAGGATTCCATCTCCTTCATTCCTCACCCGGCCTTCGCCAAGATATATTCTATCCTTACTTAACACTGACAAATATTCTATCAAGTTGGGATCACTGGCTCATGTTTCCACCTCCAAGTGAAGGTTAGCCCAGGTTAACTATAGAATCCCAATTGCTGTGCTAGATTAGTTCCTCAGGCTCATCAGAGAACCTGGACTGAACAGCAGCGAGCCTTTGGGGTCTTCAGCCTTGAACAGCTAATGTAGACTGAGTAGTCTTTCATATACTCCATTATCCTGTAATAGGTTGCTCTGCTTGTGTATTTCAATATCACATTTGGTAGTATATTTAACCATGAGCTCTTGGTGGGGGGATATTTTCACAGTGTCCATGATGGCAAATCTTTGAAGACCTCCATTTTGGTGACCATTAATCAATGAGTTGAAGGCCTACAGAAATCTTGATTGAAGATTTGTGAGAGTTCTGATGGTTTCTGAAATGGTTGGGATTTATACATTGGTTGTTTGAATCCTGATGAGAAGTTAAACTAGCTTGGTTATCTTGGAAGCACACTAGCTTTCGGAGCGACGCTCCTTCATCAGGTGATTGTGGAGGGCTCGATCGTAACACAGAATTTATAGCAAAAATTTGCAGTGTGATGTAACTGAAATTATACATTGAAGAATTGATTGTCTGTTAAGCCTTTCATCTGTTAGAATACAGTGATAGTTTCACTTCTTTCATGTGTAAATCACAAAACCCTTTTTTTTAAAGTTGCATTCTCGGGTTAGCTGTTAACAAGGGTGATAGCTGACAATATGTTGAAGGTGTTAGCCCCCTGTGTTCTCTGTCTATGACCTGATGTTTAGATTGATTCCAATCCAAAAAGTGAGATAACAGAGTTTTACATAAATTCATGCAGTTTTTGAGTTCAGAGTTCTACATGAATGTATGTAGTTTTTGAGCAAAGTGCAATGTAACTCTGCAAGTACAAAAAAATTCACCACACAAAATATATGTGTGCATGTGGGTCTTTGTCTGTGTGTGTCTGTCTGGGGTGGGGGTTGTGAGTGTGAGAAAGTGTGTGTGTGTGTGTGTGTGTGTGTGTGTGTGTGTGTGTGTAGTGAGTGCAGAGTGTCTTAAGTCTGTAAGGGGGTGCATGTGTGGGTGTCTGTGTGTGCATCTATGTGTACCTGTGTCAGTGTGTATGTGTGTGTGTGAAGTGCAATGGTGATCACCTGTAATGTGACATGAACCCAAGGTCCCGGTTGAGGTCCCTATGGGTACCGAACTTAGCTATCAGCCTCTGCTCGGCCACTTTCCTCTGCTGCCTGTCCCGAAGTCCACCTTGGAGGATGGTCACCCGAAGGTCCGAGGCTGAATGTCCTGGACCACTGAAGTGTTCCCCAACTGGGGGGGAACCCTCCTGTCTGTTGATTGTTGTGAGGTGCCTATTCATCCGTTGTAGCCTTTGCTCGGTTTCCCCAATGTACCATGCCTCCGGGCATCCTTGCCTGCAACGTATAAGATAGACAATGTTGGCTGAGTCACATGTACAAGGTGGGAGGTGTTCCCACGCGTAATGGTGGTATCTATGTCCACAATCTGACACGTCTTGCAGCGTCCACCGTGACAGGGTTGTATGGAGTTGTCCTGAGAGCCGGGCAGTTTGCTACGAACAATGATCTGTTTGAGGTTTGGCAGTTGTTTAAAGGCAAGTAGTGGAGGTGTGGGGAAGGTCTTGCTGAGGGGCTCATCCTCATTGATAATGTGTTGCAGGTCACGAAGAACATGGCATAATTTTTCAGCCCTGGGAAGTACTGAACAACGAAGGGTACCCTGTCAGTTGCAGCCCATGTCTGTCTTCTGAGGAGGTCATTACGGTTCCTTGCTGTGGCACGTCGGAATTGGCAGTCAATGAGTTGAGCAAAGTACCCCGTTCTTGTGAGGGCATCCTTGAGTAGTTCCAGGTGTCTGTCACTTTCCTCCTCATCTGAGCAGATCTGTATGCGTAGGGCTTGTTTTAGGTGGAAGCTGGAGAAGTGTAGCATTGTGAGGTTGTCTGTGGGTTTGCGGTAGAGTGTGGTGCTGAGGTGTCTGTCCTTGATGGAGATGCCCGTGTCCAAGAATGAGACAGACAATCGAGAGTAGTCCATGGTGAGTTTGATGGTGGGATGAAACTTGTTGATGTCACTGTGTAGTTTTATCAGTGACTCCTCACCATGGGACCACCAAACCTCAAACAGATCATTGTTCGTAGCAAACTGCCCGGCTCTCAGGACAACTCCATACAACCCTGTCACGGTGGACGCTGCAAGACGTGTCAGATTGTGGACATGGATACCACCATTACGTGTGGGAACACCTCCCACCTTGTACATGGCAGGTATTCATGTGACTCAGCCATCGTTGTCTATCTTATACGTTGCAGGCAAGGATGCCCGGAGGCATGGTACATTGGGGAAACCGAGCAAAGGCTACGACAACGGATGAATGGGCACCGCACAACAATCAACAGACAGGAGGGTTCCCTCCCAGTTGGGGAACACTTCAGTGGTCCAGGACATTCAGCCTCGGACCTTCGGGTGACCATCCTCCAAGGTGGACTTCGGGACAGGCAGCAGAGGAAAGTGGCCGAGCAGAGGCTGATAGCTAAGTTCAGTACCCATAGGGAGGGCCTCAATCGGGACCTTGGGTTCATGTCACATTACAGGTGATCACCATTGCACTACATACACACACACACACACACACACACACACACACACACACACACACACACACACACATATTCCTACACACACAGACTCTCACATACACATAGACACAGGTACACACAGACACCCGCACACACCCTTATAGACACACACACTCCCACACATGCACCCCCTCACAGACTTAAGACACTCTGCACTCACTACACACACACACACACACAGACAAAGACCCACATGCACACATATATTTCGTGTGGTGAATTTTTTTGTACTTTTAGAGTTACATTGCACTTTGCTCAAAAACTACATACATTCATGTAGAACTGTGAGCTCAAAAACTGCATGAATTTATGTAAAACTCTGTTATCTCACTTTTTAGATTGGAATCAATCTAAACATCAGGTCATAGACAGAGAACACAGGGGGCCAACACCTTAAACATATTGTCTAGCTATCACCATTGTTAACAGCTAACCCGAGAATGCAACTTAAAAAAAAAGGGTTTTGTGATTTACACATGAAAGAAGTGAAACTATCACTGTATTCTAACAGATGAAAGGCTTAACAGACAATCAATTCTTCAATGTATAATTTCAGTTACATCACACTGCAAATTTTTGCTATAAATTCTGTGTTACGATCGATCCCTCCACAATCACCTGATGAAGGAGCGTCGCTCCGAAAGCTAGTGTGCTTCCAATTAAACCTGTTGGACTATAACCTGGTGTTGTGAGATTTTTAACTTTGTACACCCCAATCCAACACCGGCATCTCCGAATCTTGGTTAACTTGTTGTGACTAGTCTTTATAATGGAGGAACTGCAGCATGATCTGAACCAGATAGTTCCCCTCATTATACAAAAATTATAAATAGAGCAGCCATGTCAATAATGTGGTCATAGGTTTGGGAGTTAGTTCATTCTAGCACATATCACATGTATTGACAAGATTACAACATTCCGAGGTGATGTGTAAATGGCAATAAAATAAATGGTACAATTTTAGAAGGTCCGTTTTAGTAGGAAATATATAAATAGTTTTGAAGTTTGCACCTGGCATTGGAACACCTTATACTTTTGATTCCTGCTATTGTCAAAGTTTGGAGCTCTACAGTGAAGAAAAAGCAGGAGATTGGCACTCAGTAATGATGCCTGTTTGAAGAACCAGTGGAAGTACGATCGACTGACTGCACCTTAAAAGTTCTTTGATTCTGTTGCAGTTTTTATAATCTGGTGACCAGATCCACTGTCAGTAGTCTCAACAGATATAAATGTGGGTTGAGAAAGTATATTTAAGAAGTTGCTACTTTATTTCTGTCTCTCCTGCCTTCATTTATAGGGGATATACCTCAGGAAGCAGCCAAGGGCATCTTGCAAACAAAGAAGGATCTTCATACTCTGACACTAGCTTGCAGCCTACTCAAATAGGTCAAGGGGAGATTGAGACCGATAAAAGAGGCTACAGAAAGGTAAATCTGGAGCTTTGACTAAATCTAATTCTGCTCAAGAGGCATCCCTGATGTAATGTTGTACTATGTTGCTGATCAAAAATGTTGTTTAGAAAACCTCATCTCTGTTTTTCTATGTAACAGCTGTATGAAGAGCTTCAAAGAAAGAATGTCCAACTTCGGGACCAACTGCAGGAGGTGCAGATGCAGATCGCACAGACAAAGCTGGAGCTAGAGAAGGCCATGCAGGTATGAAACCGTCCCCTTAAAATGTACCCATGGATAGAATTAATTGTTAAGGGTCAGTGTGATTAATGCATCGTCAATCAAATCAGGACACGATTAATGAATGCTGTGTTTTCAATGTACATCTCCAGAATTGGTGGGGGGTCACTTTGCACCAGCATTTCCAATTTTTTATGAACTGTCAACACACAGTTTTGATAACTTGTGTGTGTTTGAAACATGTCCAACCTCACCAATTAACTCATGCACTTAAACAGCTTCCTTTTCTGAGCCCAGAATCATGCTACAGTGAAGGAATATACTTCCTTTTTACGTGCAGTGATCATAGAATTACTTTCTACTTTGGAACATATGGAATTTCTAGGGTTAAAGAAGTCTTTAGGTACTGCCAGAATTGATACAGATGCTGCCTTGGAGATGCTGGGCTCCAATTTCTTTGATTCTCATACGGAGGGTGGATTTGACAGCAATTTGATTTAAAGCATCTGCAGGGACGTGGCAAGTACAGAGCAGGTTCTTAAAAGACACACTTCATCCTTGCCCCGTAACCATCCTACTCAGGGGAGGTCACAGTTTCCAAAAACCATGCACTTTCAATCCTTCTGAAGGAGGAAACAAATCCAGGAATCTTTAAGAAAAGGCAGCAAGTTGTCACCCCAACACCTTGGACAAAAAATAACAGAACATAGAACATAGAAAAATACAGCGCAGTACAGGCCCTTCGGCCCTCGATGTTGCGCCGACCGAAGCCTACCTAACCTACACTAGCCCAATAACCTCCATATGCTTATCCAATGCCCGCTTGAATGACCATAAAGAGGGAGAGTCCACCACTGATACTGGCAGGGCATTCCATGAACTCACAACCCGCTGAGTAAAGAATCTACCCCTAACATCTGTCCTATACCAACCTCCCCTTAATTTAAAGCTGTGTCCCCTAGTAACAGCTGACTCCATATGCGGAAAAAGGTTCTCACTGTCAACCCTATCTAAACCACTAATCATCTTGTACACCTCTATCAAATCTCCCCTAAACCTTCTTTTCTCCAATGAGAACAGCCCCACGTGCCTCAGCCTTTCCTCATTCGATCTTCCTACCATGCCAGGCAACATCCTGGTAAACCTCCTCTGCACCCGTTCCAGTGCCTCCACATCCTTCCTATAGTATGGCGACCAAAACTGTACACAATACTCCAGATAAGGCCGCACCAGAGTGTTATACAACTGCAACATGAAGCAGATAGCTCACTTGCCCCATCCTGGGAAGAACAGTTGGCAAGTTGACAGGCCAACAAAAAGCCTTCTCCATGGCCATAAGAGTGCTGTAAGCATGCTCAATTGAAGCAGAGTTGGACATCTGCCCCTTGCTGGAGAAAGGCCCACTGTATGGAGCTGCCAGTCAATCAGATTGGCCGGCAGCTCTTGAAAGCCCAGCAATGCCCATAATGGGCATTGCAGGGATGTAGGCAGGCAGGCCAACAATGGAGGCCCAATGGATGCTAGAGTGATGTCAGTGAGGGGGCGGTTTGCGCTGGGAGGTGTTTGGCATATAAGAACGAGGGAGGTGGGATTTTGGGTTTTAAATTTCATGTCGGAAGGAAAGAAGGGGTTTACTTCCATCAGTGTGTGTCACTGTACCCCCACAGTACAAAGGGCACACAGCCCCTCACCTAGAGGATGGTATCTCCTTCCTTTGATTTTAAATACTGTGTTAAAACAAGAGGAAACCCCACTTCCAGCCACCTGTCCGTGCCGACTGTATCATGGATGAGCGTGAGATGGAGATTAATATATAAATAATTGTTTGTTTACCTGTAGTGGGAAGGTACCGATTTTGGAGCCCACCATTTTCTGTTATGAGACTGAGCTCAAAAGTGGTTAGGAAGCTGGTGGGCTGGGCACCTGTCCTGTATCACATGTCCCCCATGCCAAAAGCACATACTGTGAGGGTATATAAAGTCAAACCATTTGAAAGAGAAGTAAGATATTGTTGAGAAATATTGTAACTAAGAGAATACACTGGAATAAAATACAATTCTAGACCCATACAAGAGTAAAAGAGGCTCATACCGTTTAAAGTTGAGAGAAATGAGAAGTGACCTCATTGAAACCTCTAAGATTCTGTACATCTTTGACAGGGTTGATACAGAAAAACTGGTTTCCTTGCTGGAGAGTTTAGAAACTGGAGCCACACTCTGAGTTCGAGACTGAGGTTAGGGAGAATTTAATTCCTCATAGGATTATGAGAATCTTTGGAATTCTGTATCCCAAAGTGTAGAGGATATTCAATCATTGAATATACTCACAGATGAGGTCACTGTATTTATGGAAAATAAGGAACGTGGGATTGGTTGGAGAGTAGAGTTGAGGTTAAAGTTGTGAATCCTATTAGTTGGCAGAGCATTCTCAAGGGCTGTCTCGTCTATTCCCATCTTGTTTCTTCTTAAAAAAAGCAAATTACTGCGGATGCTGGAATCTGAAACCCTGGGTGGCAGAGTGAAATGTGATGAGGATGTTAGGAGATTACAGGGTGACCTGGACAAGTTAGGTGAGTGGGCAGATGCATGGCAGATGCAGTTTAATGTGGATAAATGTATGGTTATCCACTTTGGTGGCAAGTACAGGAAGGCAGATTACTACCTCAATGGAATCAATTTAGGTAAAGGAGCAGTACAGAGAGATCTGGGTGTTCTTGTACACCAGTCAATGAAGGCAAGCATGCAGGTACAGCAGGTAGTGAAGAAGGCTAATAGCATGCTGGCCTTCATAACAAGAGGAATTGAGTATAGAAGCAAAGAGGTGCTTCTGCAGCTGTACAGGGCCCTGGTGAGACCACACCTGGAGTACTGTGTGCAGTTCTGGTCTCCAAATTTGAGGAAAGACATTCTGGCTATTGAGGGAGTGCAGCATAGGTTCACGAGGTCAATTCCTGGAATGGCGGGATTACCTTACGCTGAAAGACTGAAGCGACTGGGCTTGTATACCCTTGAGCTTAGAAGACTGAGAGGGGATCTGATTGAGACATATAAGATTATGAAAGGATTGGACACTCTGGCAGCAGGAAACATGTTTCCGCTGATGGGTGAGTGCCGAACCAGAGGACACAGCTTAAAAATACGGGGTAGACCATTTAGGACAGAGATGAGGAGAAACTTCTTCACCCAGAGAGTGGTGGCTGTGTGGAATGCTCTGCCCCAGAGGGCAGTGGAGGCCCAGTCTCTGGATTCATTTAAGAAAGAGTTGGATAGAGCTCTCAAGGATAGTGGAATCAAGGGTTATGGAGATAAGGCAGGAAGAGGATACTGATTAGGAATGATCAGCCATGATCATATTGAATGGCGGTGCAGGCTCGAAGGGCTGAATGGCCTACTCCTGCGCCTATCTATTGTCTACTGAAACCAAAACAGAGAAAATGCTGGAAAATCTCAGCAAGTCTTGCAGCATCTGTAACGAGAGGAAAAAAGCTGACGTTTCGCGTCTAACTGACCCTTTGAGATTTTCCGGCATTTTCTCTTTTTTTGTTTCTTCTTAAACTCATTTGCTGATCAATGAACCTGGTGTTGGGTTTTCATTTAAGCTGATGACTGGATGTGCTGTGATGGTGGATACAGTAAGGCGTCACAGTAATTGTAGAGCCACTTATGAAAGTTCAAAGGAACAGGTGGGAAACTTGCAAATTTTAAATAAAATCTACCATTTGTAGATTGAAATTGGTGCATTTACAGGCTCCACCTT
Source organism: Chiloscyllium punctatum (assembly GCF_047496795.1). Lineage (NCBI taxonomy): Eukaryota > Metazoa > Chordata > Chondrichthyes > Orectolobiformes > Hemiscylliidae > Chiloscyllium > Chiloscyllium punctatum. The sequence goes on along the minus strand of NC_092760.1, from coordinate 36,882,268 downwards.
ATTCTTCTGACCTCTTTTGACTTACCATGCAGGAAATTACCATTGTAGAAACTTTGTGGGATTGTACAGAATCACAGCCCTTCTCAGACTCCTAGAAGATATTTGATTAATTGATTTGAACAATCCAGCAGTGTGTTTTATTGAGTTCCATGCAGTGCTGCATGTCTATTATATTTTCTCCTGAAGTGCTGTTCTGACATGACACATTTTGTGATCCTTGACTGATGGCACCAGTGTCTTTGGTTGCCCTCAATCTATTCATCTAGTTATTCAGGGTCAGTTGCCCTGGGTCCATCTGCCAGACTAGTCAGAACTAAGCCATTGAAGGGATAACAAAATATTGTAGATGCTAGAAATATGAAATAAAGCAAAATGCTGGAAGTACTCAGCATAGGCAGCATGATGTGGATAGAGAAACCAATAAAGGTTTTTGACAATTTGTCCAAGTTGTGATAAACCTAAGTCAAATCAATGACTGAAATGTTGACTTTTTAAAAATTATCTTGGAAATAAGGCTGGCCTGCAATCCAACTTCCAGGCCTCTTAACATCCACCTCCATGACACAGTTGTGATGGCCTATAGTGCTGCCAAGTTAACGAATGAAATATTTTTGTCTTCACAAACTATGGTACTGTTGAAAAGAGTTCATATGGGTGGAATCCTTGCATTTTTGAGAATCTACCACTTCAGAGGAAAGAAACAGAAGTCCTTTAGGTATCAGCCATAATTTATTTGATAGCATTCTTATCTCTGAACCAAAAGATTATTGGTTCAGGCCTCATTCCAGAGACTCGAACACAATCGAGGTTGCACTTTTGGCAGTGCTATCATTTGAATGGTTCATTAAACAAGCCCTGCCTATCAGCTCCAGGCAGACAAGCAAGATGCCTTGGTACTTTTGCACAAGAATTGACAAATTCTCCTTGTTGTCTTAGATAATATTTGTTATTCATCCAAATCGATGAAACAAGACTGTCTGGTCACCAACCTGTTGCTTTGTTACAGCTTTGTGTTTGCAAAGTGGTTGCTGTATTGCCCGCAATACAGGAGTTACTATGCTTCAGAGCTTCTTAACTGACTTGGGATGGCCTGAGGTTATAAAGGGCACTAAATAGAAGGCGCTTTTTCTCCAAGACTTTGTGTAAATCTTTATCCTCCTTCAAAAATGTTTTGAAGGCAAACAGTATCTTAATCACGTGGGTTCTTTGCTTATAGGTAGATGTCACCCATGAAGAGAAGCAAATGGCATGATGCTAGAAGATAGCGGCAGGAAACAGCAATGGCAAACTGAGCTGCTAAAGGCTTCTGCCATTGATGTTCTCCCTTGCAAGAAGTTTTACTATCCAGAACACTAAATCTAAAAATAAAATTAAATAAACACACCATGTCCTCATTATTGCTCAGACTGTGTTAAATAGAGATGACTCTGTTCTCATACTTACACTATGACTTTTTTTGATTTGTCTATTTATTTGATGGGTTTATAGATGCAAGAAAGGTTCGCAGACAGAACTGTCCACTTGGAGATGGAAAAGAAAGTGAGTAAAGGATCCCCAAAGTAATACTGGGAACAGATACGGAACACCTGTAATTACGAAAATGAGTATTGGGTGCTGGCTGATGTTGGCAATTAGTCATCCTGAGAACGTTATAAACTAAGAGATGATGCTACACATGTACATGAAGAAACAAAAACAAAATACTAGATTATTCAAAATAAGAAAAACTAAAACAGAAAATGCTTGAAATACTCATCAGATCAGGCAGTCTCTGTCAAGACAAACAGAATTAACATTCAGACTGATAACTTTGTTAGAACTGTTAGCTGAATTGTCTCTGAATCCACTTCCAATCCACATCAGAAGCTGATCTAGAATCCTAGAATAGAATTAGAGAATCCCCACTGTGCAGATAGGAGCCATTCGGCCAATCATGTCTTCTTCAACCCTCCGAAGAACATTCCACCAAGACCCACCTTATCCTGTAACCTTGCATTAACCATGGCTAATCCACCTATCCTACACATTCCTGGGCACCATGGGCAATTTAGCATGGCCAGTCCATTTAAGCTGTAAATCATTGGATTGTGGGATGAAACTGGAAGACTCCTGCACAGACATGGAGAGATCGTGCACACTCCACACAGGCAGTCACCCAGGGGTTTAATTGAGGGGCCAAATAACTGATTCCAGCTCAAATTTATTTGCATGTATCTTGTTAGAGGAAACTGAAGGGCAGAAGTAAATTTTATTTTTAGATTAGCAAGATGTTATGAGTGGTGTACCTCAATCTCATCTGCATAAATCATTTGGGCAAATTACTAGAAGTTAGGAGACTTGGCAGACTTAAAAGAAATGTTGAAGAGTACAGACGTGTAAGAAGGTGCATGACAAATATAGTTCGCAATGGAGAAGTAAAAAGCAGAACATTTTGAGTGAATAAGTATACCTTAAATTATGTTCCGAGAGCACGAAACAGTTAATTAGACATGTTGATCTTTAAAAGTTGGAAAACAAGAAAAAGTAATTTAAAAACAAGAAATAGGATTTAGTATTTATGGATATTTTCTAACTAACCTATTCAGTGATGTTATTGTATGCCTCTAGAGCAGATGGGACTTGAACTCAGGCCTCATGGTCCAAGATAGGGACACTACCCATGTAGTACCCCTATATTTATGTAAAAAACATAGAAAATCTAAATATCAAAGCAAGGAATTGATGCTGAATTTGTGCAAGAAATTGAGTAAGGCCATGTTTAAATGTAATATGTACAGTTCTGGACAATCTGTCCTAGAAAGGAGTCATAGAAAAGGTACACCAAAAATTCACCAAAGTGGTGTTTGTCGTAAAAGTGTGTGTGTTTGGGGAAGGGAACAGGGTTGCTGCAGGATTCAGGGAGGTGGTGATGTTTTTCTGCTTTTTAAGTAGCAGACATGCTAAGGTAGATCGTGTTCGCCTTTGACAATATTGAAAAGCTACAAAAGGATGAATTTGATTTCCATTGGTTGGTACATTGTAACATATGGAATCATCATGGGGGGGTTATTAGAAATATATAGTATTTTACCACAAGTCAAGACAGAAACTGGCAGGCAAGTTAAATGGGAATTGGATAAACATTCGTCATAACTAATATGTAAAATTTATGGTGCATGGGCATAGAAATGACATTAGAATAGAGAGTTCCATTTGATCAGCTAGCACCACACACAGACACAGTGGGCTGGAAGGTCTTTATTTCTACAAGACTACTTATTGACTTAATGCTATTCATGCCTCTGCATTGATTCAGACTTCTTTTAACAGGAGCGAAAGGCTTTAGAAAGAAGAATTTCAGAACTTGAGGAAGAATTAAAGGTTTGAGGCTTTTTCCCCTCCCTGTTGCACATTTATTTTGAAACAAATGGTTCTTGTTAATGGTCAATACCCTAAACATAAGCTTTTTAAAAAATATTTTTCCAGGTTTTAACAGATTTGAGGGCTGACAATCAAAGACTGAAAGATGAAAATGGTGCACTGATTCGTGTCATCAGCAAACTCTCCAAGTAATTGGCGTTCACGTCAACACTTGCACAAAGCTTTCCAGAGTGATGGGATGTACTCCACAGGTCTCCATGTCTAGATGCTTGCCTCACCTTCTTTACCTGGAGGGAATGCTAATCAAGCCACGCCTATTGCTGTTACAATAGCACCTGGACTACTGCCCCCGGATAGTTTTGAAAGGCATGTTCAATGAAGTCTATAAACGATGCTCATAACTGGTACATGTATCGACACGCTGCTGAGGGACAGTGAGGAATGGTTATTTCGGGAGCCCATGATAAATCAGCTGTCCCACTCTCCCCACAAGGACATTCTACATTTACCTGACTTTGCTGATGAGATTATAAAAAGGGCGCTTTGCTTTGCTCATTGTTTGTGAGCAGTTGAAGAAATGGATATTCATGGATCAGATTCAGAGCAAGGCAGGTCTGCTTGACTGACTCTTCCTTTTGCATTGTTTTATAAGGGAATAGAACAGAACAAGACTTAAAGCCATTTTTAAAAAATTCCTGCAGTATTTTTTGGATCTTCCACCAAGAACACATTTACCAAAAATTCATCTTCACCAAAGATTCCGACCTAACATACAAAACTTAACTTTCCTGGCATGCACAGTCTTTCATTGATGAAATACTCTGCAGAAGTGGACTTAAAAGAGGTGGTTAAGATGCCCTTACGCCCTTGTCAAGAACCCTTTGCCTCCCAAAAATAAGATGCACTTAGATTTGTGATCCCCCTTAGTTGATCATTAGCCCTGCTGACTATAAGAGAAGCAACAAAAAAAGAAAGAGAGAAGAAGAGACAGCCATTGAGAGTTACTTTTTAACATGAGGGGTTGAACCCAGGCAGTGGCACCATACGTAATCGAGTATAGTTTAAAAATAGCTTGAACGTCAGAGTCATTGTTTAAACTCTGGTATGTGGGTTTGAAACTGCAATAGCATAAGAGCAGCAACAGTTGAAGGAATCATCCTAACATGGAGAGATTGTGAAAGATGTGATACTATCACTGGAGCAGTTAATGCTGCTGCTGCTGCTAATTGTCAAGGCTTTCCTTTTTTATCGGGGGATGTAGAAAGGGGAAAAAGCTGCACCTACATCTGTGCACGGAAATGTTTCTCAGTGTGAGCACTCAGAGTTTGAATTGCACTATATTTTTCTGCCTGCTAACTGGTTGGTTTTGATCTCTCCCTGTTTCTAAAACAAAAAAACTGCCCCCAATTTTAAAATCTTTCTCCTGCCCCTCTCTTGCCAAAAATAAATCTTCTCAGGTCTTTCCTGTATCCTGTACCAAAATATCAGCTATTCTGAACAATCAGCACGTTCCACTTTCTTTGCCAAAAGAAAGAAACACAGAATGAGCAATATAAACAAAGTAGTCAGAATCTAAAGTACCATGGTACCAAAGAAGTATGTGTGTTTACAACAGTATATAATTTGCAGATCCTTTTATAATACAGCCTTTCGTACTGGTGCTGATAAAAAAAACCTTCCTTGTGGTGCTATTGAAGAGCAAATGTCTACAGTCTGGGCTCTTACATTGCTCCACTTGTAAGGGAGACTACAACCCTTTCCACTTCCCTCAAAAACATCTCAAATTTCTGTGGTTATTATTGAAAGCGTGAGATAGTAAAAGCATTAACAAGAGAATTAGTTGGTTATTCTGCTTTTGGTGTTGACTAAGGAAAGGATGCAAATCAGGGCACCAGAGAGAAGTATATTGCTCCTCTTTAGAAGTGAATCTGGGATCTTAATCTCCACCAACATAGGTGACTACATACTTGGTTCAGTATTTCATGCTCAGGATGGCTCTTTGTCAGTGCAGTATTTCCTCACTATTGCACTATTGTCCGCCCATATTCTGAAGTCCTGGAGTGGGGCTTGAAGCCCAAGCCTCCAGACTTGGACAGCAATGCTACTGATCAAATCAATGAATTGGAATATAAGTAAGAGACATTTTTTTAAATGCACAAATATCTGTGATATGAGTATGGTGGCCTCTTACCCAAATTGGTTACCTGCCTCCACTAGGTGATTTTCTTCAATATTGGAGTAGGCCTCACTATTGCCAAAAAAAGCCACAACCTCATTGATGCAATTATTTGATGAAAATGTTCATGGAATCCAGTCAAAAGATTGATGATCAATCTGATTAAGGATATTGTTTCCTAAATTATTCCTTTTGAAGATGCATAAGTCACAGTTACATCATTGCTAAACCCCAGACTCATTGCATAGCCAGCAAATCATTTTGGTAGATAAGTGCAGGGATTCCGGAGGACAAATGTTTAGATGCTTGCTGTTACTCTCTGCACTTTAAAAACCTGAAAGCTCTTAGGCTGCAGTCACTGACATTCCCCTCAACTGAATGGGACATTCTCTGGTCTATTTCTGATGAGGATCCAAGCAAGCACTTGCTCCTGAACTGAGGAATCTGCTGTTGCAAATAGAACAGTGACTAACTGATCTGAAAATGTAGTGACCAAGCAATATTGTGACACTTCTGTAAATTTGGCAATTGGCTGGGTGTCTCAAGAAAGTATTGTCCTTTTGCTTTGGAAGACTGAGCATTGCTGCCCCAAGGCAACACCAGTACATTTACATGACCAAACTGTCTACACTTGTCCACTGAAACCTTGTGGACTTTCCCAACATCACCTATAACAAGTTGTCATCCTTTGTCTGTTCCTTGGTTGGTGATCTCACAGAAAGTTGGAATATTCATTATGTTACTGTACTGTGAATGGTATGCTGGCAGATTTTAGTTGCAAGAGATTAGGGTCAGATACAATACAATGTAATACAGCACAGGAGCCGACCCTTTGGCCCATCAAATTTACACTAATTCCTAATCCTTATTTAGACCCGCTACTTATTGCCCATATCTATCCTTCTGTTTGCTTCCCAATCATTCGTCTATAAGATACACCTTAAATGTTGCTAATGTGCCTGCATTCTAGGCACCTACTACCCTCTGTGTGAAAATTTTTCACCGCACTTCTCCCCTTAATGTTCCTCCTCTTCAACTTGTGCCCACTTGTAGTTGACCTTTTCACCCTGAGAAAAAGCCTCTGACTATCCAACCTATCTATGCATCTCATACTTTTGTAGATCTCTATCAGGTTGCCCCTCCATCTTTCCAGTGAAAATAATCTGAGTTTATCCAACCTTTCCTCATTACTAAAAGTCTCCAGACCAGGCTGCATCCTGGTAAACCTTCTCTGCACCCACTCCAAAGCATCCATGTCCTTCTGGTAGTGTGATGACCAGAATTGAGACATCCACCATTCAAGAGGTCTTTAGATTTGTACAGCAATTACTTTTCTTCAGCATGTACACATTAAGATCAACAAGAGTTGGAACAGCCAGACTCTGTAAAGTTAGATTGAGGAAGTAGTTGAGTAAAAGATAGAATGGATGATCATTGTTTGGCACACTTGGAGGCAACAGAGGTGAACTGAACCATTCAATATCTCAGTCTTTCTTTGAGTCAATATGAAGGAGCAAATTCCGAGTTATATTTTGATGGCCAAAGCAAATGGGTTATATTAACAATGATCTTGCAAGTCTTTTATTTAATTTGGTGAAAGGATGACTGTACTTATGTACTTGCCAAATATCGGAATGAAACTGCGTAAATTAACAGTATTTCAGTAAAGGTGCTCTGCGAGAATGAAATGCCACAAAAATGAAATGCCCCAAAAATGAGAAGGAAGTATTTATTCCCACATCTGTGCATACATACCTCTTGGTGCTTCCCTGCTTATAGCCATTGTCCTCTTGAATTTGAAAGCAGAGAATAGATTTGTACATTTAGGAAAAGGGAGCAGGAATGGGGCAGGGGCTTCCTTCATACTGTGTACCTAATGGGTGAACACAGTGCACGTGCTCCATCACTTGTGCAATAATGCTGAGTTTTGTCTTTTATGCAATAATGTATAAGTTACTTTTCTATATGCTTGCCAACAAATTGCACAATGTCTTATTGTATAAAATCCACAAATGTGTTTGAAATGAGTTCTATATATTTCACCTTCCTCTCAAATGTAAACTTTATATTCTTGTACATTTGTATGTTAATATTTAAAAGAAAATTGTTGCTCACCAATTCACATCAACCACTGGTTAAAATTTGATTTGCTCTTGGTAAATATGAAGTGAGACAAGCTTCGCTATAATGTGTCGTGGTGACTGTGTTTTCCAGAGCTGTTTAGCTTTCTAGCTTTACCATCAGATTTGATCATGGCCTTCATTTTGATTCACCCTTCACTTTTGTACCCAGCCTTCACTCTCAGACCTCTGAATTCTCTTGTTTGATCCTTGTTAACACACAATGTCACTGTCTTTACCAGAATTCCCTCTCAGACCTGGATCTCAGTTTGGGATTTAGGCCTGCATCTCAGTTCTGACCTTCATTTTTGTAATTCTTCTGGAAAAAGAAGTTTTGAAATTCTATTTAACATTGAAAGAATGACATAAGATTTAATGTGTGATAGTACTTCACTTTTATTAGCACAACCAAAAACATGCTGCAAAAAATGTAGCTTACCCTGTCCTTTTAAGCAGATATTCAGTTCTCCCAGGACCTGTCAAAAATGATTTTTAAATACCGCAGAGATTCGTTCTCTACTACAGGCTATACAAATCATGCGTTGTCTTGCTGCATCTCCCAGATCCTCTCAAATTAACCTTTTCTGAGAGTTTCCTGGGTTAGTTTAGACTCTTGCTCTTAGCCCATCTCCATGGCAATGTGAATCAGATGAGCCTTGCGTCCTGGTGGAAATGTTGATTAGCTATCCTTGAGACCTGACCTTTTTTGCAGCAAATGGATTGGAAGTAAATGGACAGTTTGGAGCACAGATGTTTACAACCTGACTTCTTTCACACTTTTCAAGGACTTTGGAGACTAATTTTGTCCACTATTCGGACACACTCTGTGGCCATTTTCTCCAAGTGTAAGCAACTTGCCCCTTCTTCCCAGAAAAAGATCTGGGCCCTGTTTAATCTCTAGGCAGACACCAGAACAATTCAATTAATCCAGTCAATTTATTTTAATGAGAAGAGGCCATCCAAAAAACATAATTTCATAATTCTAACACAGGGCATTGCCTGTCTGAGATGACTTGTATGAAAAATAGAAATGTCAAAAGCCTTTATTTTGAGAGGGGAGAAGGTCTCAATTTCAAAACGTTAATTAAGATAATTTCTCAACAATACCATGTGTTTTTCTGGGAGTAGATAATATTGATACTGGGTATAAAAGTGAAAATATATTCAGATCTCAGCACTGCCATCCTTCGTATTGATGAGCACAATATGCACCAAAAATAAAAATATATATTTTACAAAAAAAAGGAACAGATTCATGTCATGTCCTATTAGCTGTCTTGCTGCTTCTAGACTTCCTCTTTCTCCTTTCTTCTGTACTTTGAATTTACATTTTTTCAGGTTTTATATCTGAAGGGATATTTGGGTACAGAACTCATTACAAAGAAGCATCTCCTTTAAGGATCCTGTGCTGTTATTGAGTGGAGCCCACCTGGAATATAGGAAAAGTGTATTTGCTTGGCTGAAGTAAGATGTTTGGGTTTTTCCAAAGGCTGGTAAGTTACATGACTCTGTTCATTGTGGAATGATGAATGGTTTTTTGACTTAATTATTGCATTCCACAATTGGGTGCCATCAAGATGCTCCCAATAATTCCAGATTTTAATCCAGACCATATTAAAGAATGGATTTGGTCTCTGCTCCCTGCTATAAGAGTATGTTGTCAAATGAATTTGTGCAGTCTCAATTCAGCTCTGTGATGATGCTGTACAATACAAACCATCGTTAGTCTCACTCAGAAGCTGTAACAACATTGGGTAAAAGAAGCAAATGTGGCACTGACACTGCACATGCTACAAAAGGAAGTCTTCATTTATAATTGCCAAATCGTGATTCGCAACAACATTTGGAAGTGCCTTTCTCAGTTAATTATGTTGAAATTGTCATTTTTGAATATTTCCAGTTCGCACTGTATCAAGAAAACAAAATTGACGTAGAGGTGAGTGAGGTTTGTAGCTGAGGTTATTAACCTTCAGAAATCATTCATCAAAAAAGCATCCCATAATGCATTGGTTCAAATTGCCAAATTTCTTAGCATGGACATAAACAGCAACTGTTGGCAGATTGTTGACAGTGGGGAAAAGATGATATCTAAATCTGATATTGCCCCTAATGCCCATGGCTGAGAGCATGTAACTCAACCATCTGGTCTACAAATGCTATGATTGACACTACAAGCACTAAGGTGGTACAGTGTTCTATGAGGCTGCAAATTATAGTATGATTACAAAGATTGTTTCTCGGTGACATCAGCTATATATAGACAATGTAAATTATTTTTAATTCGCTAGTTTTAAGATGGTGGCTATCTTGGCCTATTCATTTCAGTTGGGGTCAGTGAAGCTACAGAGAACAAACCAGATAATTTGGTTTGCAAATTACTTGGGATACAGGTTCTTTTTTGTATTCTCCCCAGCAGAATGTAAAACATGGGACAGAATTTGCAAGGTTGGGAGATTCTACTGGAAAAATAGATTTTGATATGACCCAGTTTAATTGCTTTCAAGGTAAAGATTTTATGATGAGGGAATGTATTGTGCAAGCTGTTGGCAATTTCATTTATTCTAGCTGTTTGTTTTCCAGAGAGCATGGTCAGAATTTTGAGAGAATTGGCATGTTTAGATAAAAAAAGATCATAGAATGATCCACTTAAGTTTCAGGCAATGCTGTAGAGGCGTATTAGTAAAGGACACCATATTGATTGTAAGAAAGGATTATTTTCTCTGAAAATCAGGAAATATTATTATGGTTGGAAACTAGGACACTCCAGGATTAGAAAATGCTGGTGCGACTGGCTTCTAAGTCACCTGGCAGTAGTTATAAATGTTACACAAAGTATTATGCAAAAGAAAACAGAGGCATATAACAAAGGCAATGTAATAATTGTGTGTATTTTAATTCATATGAGCAGAACAAACCAAATTTGTTAATGTGGCCTGAGATATGAGTTTACAGAATGATCCAGTGAAGCTTTCCAGGAACAATATGTTGGAGAACTAACCAGGGATAAAGCTACTTTAAATCTTGTAACGTACATTTGAGGAAGGTTTGAGAAGTAATCAAATATACTGTAGTAAGTATCATCTGGAGGAAAAGAAATAATGCAATTCAATTCCATATAGGTTTGAAAGCAATGGACTCAGGTATGCTAAACTTCAAAATATCAATTCTATAGATATGAGAGGACAGCTGACTAAGATTGATTGTATACTGAAAGATATCAAATATATCTCTGTTTATTTTCATCTATAAGTGGTTAACCATGTTCAGTAGAGCTATTCTAATAAAACCACAAAAACTCAGGAAGATCCATTGACTTAGGAATAGTGTTAGATTGTGTGAAAAGTTTATGTTACAAAGGATAATAGCCTGAGATTCGGTGTGTTTTGGAAACTAGCAAAGGGAACTAAAAATTACATAAAATGGGGTAAAATAGAACAAGTATCAACTAGACAGCAATGTATACTTTTAGAAGTTGTAAGAGCTTGTATATGAACAAGAGGTAGCCAGAAAGCCTGGGTTCAAGTGCCAATTGCCCCAGGCAAGTGTTGTTACATGTCAGAACAGGTTAATTAAAAATATCTATAAACAAAAGATAAGTAGCTAAACTAGACATTTGTCCCTTAGAGGTAAAAACAATGACTGCAGATGCTGGAAACCAGATTCTGGATTAGTGGTGCTGGAAGAGCACAGCAGTTCAGGCAGCATCCAAGGAGCTTCGAAATCGACGTTTCGGGCAAAAGCCCTTCATCAGGAATAAAGGCAGTGAACCTGAGATAAGCTAGAGGAGGGTGGGGGTGGGGACAAAGTAGCATAGAGTACAATGGGTAAGTAGGGGAGGGGATGAAGGTGATAGGTCAGGGAGGAGAGGGTGGAAGTGGATAGGTGGAAAAGGAGATAGGCAGGTAGGACAAGTCCGGACAAGTCATGGGAACAGTGCTGAGCTGGAAGTTTGGAACTAGGGTGAGGTGGGGAAGGGGAAATGAGGAAACTGTTGAAGTCCACGTTGATGCCCTGGGGTTGAAGTGTTATGAGGCGGAAGATGAGGCGTTCTTCCTCCAGGCGTCTGGTGGTGAGGGAGCGGCGGTGAAGGAGGCCCAAGACCTCCATGTCCTCGGCAGAGTGGGAGGAGAAGTTGAAATGTTGGGCCACGGAGCGGTGTGGTTGATTGGTGCGGGTGTCCCGGAGATGTTCCCTAAAGAACTCTGCTAGGAGGGGCCCAGTCTCCCCAATGTAGAGGAGACCGCATCGGGAGCAACGGATACAATAAATGATATTAGTGGATGTGCAAGTAAAACTTTGGATGTGGAAAGCTCCTTTAGCGCCTTGGATAGAGGTGAGGGAGGAGGTGTGGGCGCAGGTTTTACAGTTCCTGCGGTGGCAGGGGAAAGTGCCAATTGGTCCCTTAAAGACAGAAATGAGAATTATTATAGAGAATGAGGAAAGGTTAAATATAATGTTGGACAGATATTTTAGGTGAAATGTCCTGGAGAGCTAACTCAGAAATGTGTTTGTGCTCTCTTACTCTTTCTTATTTCCTACATAATTCCATTAAAGTCCTAGCAATATGCAGAGAAAAAATGTGATCATGCAGTGGGCAAAATGTGTCAGTGGTGCCAATTGCTCCAGGCAAGTGTTGTTACATATCTGAACAGGTTTATTAAAACTATTTATAAACAAAAGGTAGGTGGCTAAACTAGACATTGATCCCTTAAAAACAGAAATGAGGATTATTGTAGAGAATGAAGAAAGGGTTAGATATAATGTCGGACAGGTATTTTAGTTGAAATGTCCTGGAGAGCTAACTCAGAAATGTGCTTGTGCTCTCTTGCTCTTTCTTACTTCCTACATAATTCCATTAAAGTCCTAGCACTATGCAGAAAAAAATGTGATCATGCAGTGGGCGAACTGTGTCAGTGGTGCAACCTGTCCTCCACCTACAATGCAGCGGATACATGTAGTTGTAATCGGACCTCATGGAAAAGCAGGAGGACCTCAGAGTACAATGGGATCTGGGTCAGATGGGCCAATGGGCTGAGGAGTGGCAGATGGAGTTTAATTTAGATAAATGCAAGGTGCCACATTTTGGAGAAGTAAATCAGAGCAGGACTTATACACTTAATGGTAAGGTCCTTGGGAATATTGCTGAACAAAGACCTTGGAGTGCAGGTTCATGGCTCCTTGAAAGTGGAGTCACAGGTAGATAGGACGTTTGGTATGCTTTACTTTATAGGTCAGAGCATTGAGTGTAGGAGTTGGGAAACCATGTTGTGGCTGTACAGGACGTTGGTTAGGCCATTTTTGGAATATTGTGTGCAATTCTGGCCTCTTCCCTATTGAAAAGATGTTGTGAAACTTGAAAGGGTTCAGAAAAGATTTAGCTATAGGGAGAGACTGAATAGGCTGGGACAGTTTTCCCTGGAGCGTCACAGACTGAGGGGTGACCTTCTCTAGACTTTATAGAATATAAAATACGAGGGGCATGGAGAGGGTAAAATATACAAGGTCTTTTTCCTGGGATGGAGGAGTCCAGAACTTGAAGGCATAGATTTAGAGTGAGAGAGAAAGATATAAAAGGGACCTAAGAGGCAACATTTTCACATAGAGGGTAGTGCATGTATGGAATGAGCTGCCCGAGGAAGGTATCTGAATGGGTATTTGAATAGGAAGGGTTTAAAGGGATATGGGGCAAGTGCTGGCAAATAGGACTAGATTAGTTCAGGATACCTGGTCAGCATGGACGAGTTGAACTAAAGGGTCTGTTTCCATGCTGTCCATCTCTATGACTCTCTGACTCTACAACATGTGAATAATGTCAAGACCAAACAGCAGTACCCACCTTCGACAATAATCTCCCAGGGTGGCTGCTTGGGAGGATAGCCTCACCTTCTGCAGCTGGCATGACAGCCTTTGTCTTTGACTAGCAAGAGCTCTCTTTTTATTCTAATTTATGGTTGCACGAATATGGGTTATATGAGATCTGTGTTCCCTCTAATTTTGTTTCCTTCTGTGTGGACATCCAAGGTCTGTGTGTGGTACTAACTTCCAAACCAGAAATCAATACTGGGAATGATATGGATTATTGGTCACACATCTGTGCAACTTCAAACATTGTGTGAGATCCATAGTTATTCCAACTATCAAACTGAACAAATTATGTTGGAAATGAGATAAGAACTTCTTGTCCTTGGATTTCACCTGAAGAACTGATAAGCAATGAGATTGCCACCTCCTTCCATTGTGCATAATTAAAGCTCCATCCGACAAACACTGGGCTCCACCACTTCAAAATCCAATCCTGACACAGCACATACATCTGGGGGAAATATGGTTATTGTAGGTTTGTGCTCAAAGCCATTACTCTCTACATTCCTCCTGCCAGTTTTACACTTGTCTCTATCACTATTGACCTTTCCAACATTACCTTGCAGCTTCTCTCTACATGGTCTGCAGTTATGTAGTTACAACAGTTTCCTTCTCTGAAGAACATTAGAGAACCAGAGGGTTTTTCCTGTCAATCAGTGATACCATCATGATCATCATTAAACTCGTAATTCCAGTTTTCTTTTGAACCCATGTTCTAAAAATATTACCTGGGTATCTGGATTAATAGTCTAGCAATCATAACAGTATGCTACCAACCCCCATGTAGGTTCAGTTAGGAAAGCAAATAGCATGTTGTTTTCTATTGCAAGAGGTTAAAGGCAATGAATAAGATTTGTACAGGGATTAATTTGTCTACCCCAGCGGGTCATAAATGTTCCATCATTGAATATACTCAAAGTTGAGGTGGACAGCTTTTTTGGTGCCTTGGGTTGTTTAGGGATATGATGAGCAGGAATAAAATGGAGGTGAAATAGCAAATCATCCATGGTTGTATTAACTTGCAGAATGGGTTCAGGGGAGCTTTGTCATCTACTCCTATTCCTGCTATGTTCTTTACAAGAGGATCTTCAACTGCAGAGGAGTATCTCAAAGCAAAAGGATACAAATTGTAAGTGTGAGAAAAGCAAATAACAATGATAAAGCAGGCAGAGGAAGCCATAGACATGACACTGATGAAAGGAGTGAAAATAAAGAAATTCAGCAAAGGAAAGCAGCACCAACATGCACTTGAATTGATTGGGGAAGGCTGATCAGCTACAATAATTGAGCATCCAATCCATAAATATATGCTGAACAATTTTACCAAAATATAATCTGCAAAATCTTAAATAAGGATTTGCAGCATTATAGCCTTTGTGAGTTATAAACAAACCATCAGAAATTGAAAGGTGTGCATAAATAGTTGAAAATATAGTTTAGAAATGACGTAGAATTTTAATGAATTGTGCTTATCATAGAGAAAATCTTGAGCTTTTGTTGTAGGAGCACATCAGCATAAATTTAAAATGTTATGGAAAACTAGACTCATAGCTAAACGGAACTGGCAATGGGTATATACATTACATCAATTGTAGTTAGAGGGAAATGTAACATTAGTTCATTTGTTGAATTCCTAAATGTGAGACACAGGTCTCTATTAACCCTATCTCTACCCTAGGCCCAAATGATGATCTGGAGAATTTTGGGAATTAAAGTGATAATGGTGAGGTATGTGTATTTTGATGAGAATACATAAATGTCCTTTTTTTCCACAATGGATATTAAGACAGCCAAGTTTCCCAAAGTGAAGAGGTAAGTAATAAATGAACATCTTTAAATCGGGCTCCCATAGTGAATTTGGGATCTGAATTTAAAATTGCTTCAACCATGAAGCAACATATATGAGGGGTTTAAGAACAATTCTCATCACTAATTTTTATTTAACTTGGCAACAGAGCTGTTGGTTTTGTGGTTAGGTGAATTTTCATTCCCTGAGCAGGCAAGCAAATTTATATTGACAAGGCTGTTTTTCATATTTATTATGAAATGCATGTACAACATACAATTTTAAGAACCAAAGTTATTGGAAACGGAATATCATACAATGCAATTTATTCAGAAATGAATCTTATTTGATATGTATTATAGCGTGTTAAGAGCATAATGATGTAGATTATGTACAATAATAGTCCTGGATGCTACAAATGCACCACGATAATTGCTTAAAGATGTGGATCATACCAATATGAAAATTCACATGACATTAAGTGTTTGTATTAGATTCTATGACGTACAGCACCTGTGAGTTATACAGTAGTATTGCATTTCATTATCTCCAGTTTCAGCTACTCCTGTGTATCCTTTAACAATTTATAAAATTAAGTTCATGCAAATCTTTACTGCTGATGTCCTAACTCTCACTAAATTCATCAATCACTCCCATATTACAGGCTCCTGGTTCACCAGTGGCTCGATTTTTATATCATCATTCATGTTCAAACCCACCCATTCCCTTATTATGTTCTTCAGCTCTTCTACTCTTTTGAGAACTCTTCATTCTGTAACTTGGATCAACTCTTACTTTGGTAACTCTTTGGGAACAGTAACTCTTATCTCAGTTGTGTAGATTTGTTAGGTGGGAAGTACTCAAAAGGGCCCTGCAAGCATTTTACTAGTAGAACCTGGTGAGGATGGAGAAGTAGCGAATAATTAGCCCAATAAGGAGAATGAGGTGGTGAATTGCAAAATATGTATTTAGAAGGAAACGCGGATTCTTAAGGCATAAAGTGGTAGATGACTCATTAGTAAGGTCAGTGAAGAGTTGTGAAAAGAAGAAAAAACAGAAATGAAAATGGAGATTCATTCAAAAAAAAATTGTTCTACAACCATGAGTTCATTGAGAAGATTGGAAATTGGAGTAGCTTTGAAGTTGATTATTTCTAGCTGCCATTGGTTCTTTTCCAGTCAGCTAATTAAAGTAGAATATAATGTGACTTCATCTTCATCACATAACTTGTATTGAACATGGAATTTTGACAAACATTCAAAATATCAACAAACAAAAGATGTTGTGTTGAAGATTCACAATATAATATTTAGGAACTTAGTTTTTTTATGTAGAGGAAAATGGATTTTATTTTCAATTCGGTGAAGATCCAACTTTTTTCAAAGATCAGTAAGTAATTTTGAATGGTAAGTTACAAATAACATTTTTGTGAAGTCATGTGATTTTAGTTAAAAAAAAACTGGCCAGCCACCTGGCAGGTTGTTGCCAATATGTTTACTGACAAGTTTAACAATTTAGAGAGAGAGAAAGAGGCCAGGAGCAGGTGGTATTATTGCTGGATTGTTAATCCAGAGACCCAGGTTCGAATCCTGTCATAGTAGATAGTAGAGTTTGAATTGAATACAATAAAATTTGGAATTAAGAGTCTGATGATGATCATTGTCAATGGTCAGGAAAAACCTATCTGGTTCACTAATGTTCTTTACGGAAGAAAACTGGCATCCTTGTCTGGCCTACATATAACTCCAGACTCATAGCAGTGTGGTTGACTCTTAACTTCCCTCTTGGCAATTAGGGATAGGCAACAAATTCTGGCATTAGCCAGTGACATCCTATAAAATTAACAAAACAAAGGGTTAATTCCACATCAGCAGAGTTTCTGTTAGTTACAGTCTCCAAGCAGTCAGGGCTGGGGAGAGTTTTTAACTTGTTTAAAAGTCCAGAAGATAATGGAAGATGAACTATAGAGAACCGTATGTTCTTCTTAGGATGAAAGGCAAGGATAAGTAGGTGTAGGAAATGCTGGATGACTGGAGAACTTGAGATTTTGGTGAAGAAAAAATAGGAAGCATATGTCAAGTATAGGCAGGAGAGATTGAGTAAATTCTTTAAAGAGTATAAAAATAGTAGGAGTATACTTAAGATGGAAATCAGGCAGGCAAAAAAGGGGAGGAGACAGCTTTGGCAAATACAGCTAAGGAGAATCCAAAGAATTCTATGAATACATTAAGGACAAAAAGGTAATTAGGGATCAAATAGGGCTCCTCAAAGAACAGCAAGGCACCTTATGTGTGGAATCGCAAGAGATGGGGGAGATACTAAATGAGTTTTTCGCAACAGTGTTTACTGGGGAGAAGGACATGGAAAATAGAGAATGTGGGGAAATAGATGGTGACATCTTGAAAAATGTCTCTTTTAGAGGTGGAGGTGCTATATGTCTTAAAACACATAAAGGTGGATAAATGCCCAGGACCTGATCAGGTGTACCCTAGAACTCTAGGAAAGTGATTGCTGGGCCCCTTGCTAAGATATTTGTATCATCAATAGTCACAGGTGAGGTGCAGGAAGATCGGAGGTTGGCTAATGTAGAGGCACCATTTGACAGGTGGTAAGGAAAGGCCAGGGAACTATAGACCAGTGAGCCAGACGTCACTGGTAGGCAAGTTGTTGGAGGGAACCCTGAGGGACAGGATTTACATGTATTTGGAAAGGCAAGGACTGATTAGGGACAGTCAACGTGGCTTTGTGCATGCGAAATCATGTCTCACAAACTTGATTGAGTTTGTTGAAGAAGTAACAAAGAGGATTGATGAAGGCAGAGCAATGGATGTGATTATATGGACTTCAGTAAGGCATTCGACAAGCTTCCTCATGGTAGACTGGTTAGCAAGGTTGGAATACATGGAATACAGGGAGAACTATCCATTTGGATACAGAACTGGCTCAAAGGTAGAAGACAGAGGGTGGTGTTGGATGATTGCCTTTCAGACTGGAGACCTGAGTATCGGTGCTGGGTCTACTATTTTTCATCATTTATATAAATGATTTGGATGTGAACATAGGTATAGTTAGTAAGTTTGCAGATGACACCAAAATTGGAGGTGTAGTGGACGGTGAAGAAGGTTATCTCTGAGTACAACAGGATCTTGATCAGATGGGCCAATAGGCTGAAGAATGCCAGGTGGCGTTTAATTTAGATAAATGTGAAGCGTTGCATTTTGGAAAGGTAAATCGGGGCAGGACTTGTACACTTTATGCTAAGGTCCTGGGAGAGTTGCTGAACAAAGAGACCATGGAGTACAGGTTCATAATTCCTTGAAAGTGGAGTTGCAGGTAGATAGGATAGTGTAGGAGGTGTTTGGTATGCTGTGCTTTATTGGTCAGAGCATCAACTATAGGAGTTGGGAGGTCATGTTGCGGCTGTACAGGACATTGGTTCTGTCACTTTTGGAATATTGTTTGCAATTCTGGTCCCCCTCCTATCAGAAGAATGTTGTGAAACTTGAAAGGGTTCAGAAAAGATTTACAAAGATGTTGCCAGGGTTGGAGGGTCTGAGCTACAGCAAGAGGCTGAGGAGGCTGGGCTATTTTTCACAGAGGCTGAGGTTTTATAAACCTTTATCGAGGTTTATAAAATCATGAGGGGCATGGATAGGGTAAATAGATAAGGTCTTTTCCCTGGAGTGGGGGAGTCCAGAACTAGAGAGCATAAGTTTAGGGTGAGAGATGAAAAATTTAGAAGGGACTGAAGGGGCAACTTTTTCAGGCAAAGGGTGGTGCGTGTATGGAATGAGCTGCCAAAGGAAGTGGTGGAGGCTGGCACAATTGCAACATTTAAAAGGCATCTGATGGGTATATGAATAGGAGAGGTTTATTGGAATAAGGGCCAAGTGCTGGCAAATGGGACTAGATTAGGTTAGGATATCTGGTTGGCATGGACGGGTTGGACCGAAGAGTTTGTTTCCGTGCTGTACATCTCTATGACTCTATTTTGAGAAATACTGGAGTAAGTCAGTCGCTGATCATATAATTTTGTCTTCCTGGGAGACTAATGAAGTAAAAAAAATTACCGTCTATACTTGAATAATAGTCGATCTCCTATTTTTGGCCAAATAATCTGGGATTTTCCATATATCTCATGTAAAAATCTACCCTTGTTCTTCACAGATAACAGATCAACATTTATGAGTCAGTGTGCCGTCTGTCATGTTCTGCTCCAGCTTTCCAGTCTGCCAGTCGCTCCGCTCCACTCACGGTCCTCCAGTCCACTGGCTGTTGCGTTCCGCTCTGGGTTTTCAGAATTACCATAATTCGTGTTTTATTCTTTTTCATTCGTTTAGAGATCAATTGGGCTTCTGTTAATGATATGGTATGAATTTTGACGGCATGAATTTCAGACCGTCAAAAATAGTATTCGTGTAATAGTCAACCTCATAAATTTAATCTTAAGTAGTCAAACAAATTAGATTCTTGTTCAAGTTTTTTTAAATTCATTTGTGGGACTTGGTGCCGCTGGCTGGCCAGCATTGATAGCCCATCCCTATTTGCCCTTGAGAAGGTGGTGATGAGCTGCCTTCTTGAATCACTGCAGTCAATTTGCTGTGAGTTGACCCACAATGCCAGTAGGGAGGGAATTCCAGGATTTTGACCCAACGATTGTGAAGGAATAGTAGCATATTTTCAAGTCAGGTTGGTGAGTGGCTTGGAGGGGAACTTGCACGTGGTAGTGTTCCCAAGTACCTGCTGGCCTTGTCCTTCCAGCTGGAAGTGGTCGTGGGTTTGAAAGGTGTTGTCGAAGGATCTTTGGTAAATGTCTTCAGTGCATCTTGAAGATAATGTACACTGCTGCTACTGAGTGCCGTAGCGGAAGGATTGAATGTTCGTAGATGTGGTGCCAGTCGAGCGGGTTGCTTTGTCCTGGATGGTGTCAAGATTCTTGTGTTGTTGAAGCTGCACCCATCCAGGCAAATGGGGAATATTCCATCACACTTCTGACTTGTGCCGTGGAGATGGTGAATTTACTTTGGAGTGTCAGGAGGTGAGTTATCCTTCGTATCTGATCTGCTCTTGTAGCCAATGTGTTGATGCGCTGAGTCCAGTTGAGTTTCTGGTCAATGGTAACCCCAAGGATGTTGATGTTGGAGTATTTAGTAATGGTAATATCACTAATGTCAAGGGGCGGTGGTTAGAGTGCCTCTTATTGGTGATGGACATAGTCTGGCATTTATGTGGCTTGAATATTACTTGGCACTTGTTGGCCCAATCCTGGATATTGTCCAGATCGTTTTGTATTTGAGCACAGATTGCTTCAGTATCTGAGGAATTGCAAATGGTGCTGAACACTGTGTAATCATCAGTCAACATCCCCACTTCTGACCTAATGACAGAGAGAAGGTAATTGATGAAACAACTGAAGATTGTTGGGCTGAGGACATTACCCTGAGTAACTCCTGCAGAGATGTCCTGGAGCTGAGGTGACTGACCCTCCACAACCACAACCACCTTCCTCCATCTTCCAACCATCTGCCAGGTCTGACTCTAACCAGCAGAGTGTTTGCCTCTGATACCAATTGATTCCAGTTTTGCCAGGGCTCCTTGATGTCAAGGGCTGTCACAATCCCCTCAGCTCTGGAATCCGCTCTGGAACCAAGGCTAATTAGGTGCATTGGTTAGAGTGAAATGGGTCTGAGTTTGTGTGGACTGGTTGGGCCGAAGGGCCTGTTTCTATTTTTTTTGGATCATTAGAATCTCTCTTGGGGTAGAAGTGACCTGTACAAGAAGGACGGATTGCACCTAAATTAGAAGGGGACTAATATACTGGCAGGGAAATTTGCTAGAACTGCTTGGGAGGATTTAAACTAGTAAGTTGGGGGGGGTGGGACCCAGGGAGGTAGTAAGGAAAGAGATCAATCTGAGAACAGAAGTGAGTCAAACAGTCAGGGCAGGCAGGGACAAGGTAGGACTAATAAATTAAACTGCACTTATTTCAATGCAAGGGGCCTAACAGGAAAGGCAGATGAACTCAGGGCATGGTTACGAACATGGGACTGGGATATCATAGCAATTACGGAAACATGGCTCAGGGATGGGCAGGACTGGCAGCTTGATGTTCGAGGATAAAATGCTACAGGAAGGATAGAAAGGGAGGCAAGAGAGGAGGGGGAGTGGCATTTTTGATAAGGGATAGCATTACAGCTGTGCTGAGGAAGGATATTCCCGGAAATACATCCAGGGAAGTTATTTGGGTGGAACTGAGAAATAAGAAAGGGATGATCACGTTATTGGGATTGTATTATAGACCCCCCCCCCCCCCCCCACCCCAATAGTCAGAGGGGAATTGAGAAACAAACTTGTAAGGAGATCTCAGCTATCTGTAAGAATAATAGGGTAGTTATGGTAGGGGATTTTAACTTTCCAAACATCGACTGGGACTGCCATAGTGTTAAAGGTTTAGATGGAGAGGAATTTCTTAAGTGTGTACAAGACAATCTTCTGATACAGTATGAGAAAGGTGCAAAGCTTCACCTATTCTTGGGAAATAAGGCAGGGCAGGTGACTGAGGTGTCAGTGGGGGAGCACTTTGGGGCCAGCAACCATAATTCTATTCGTTTTAAAATAGTGATGGAAAAGGATAGACCAGATCTAAAAGTTGAAATTCTAAATCGGAGAAAGGCCAATTTTGACGGTATTAGGCAAGAACTTTTGAAAGCTGATTGGAGGCAGATGTTCGCAGGTAAAGGGATGGCTGGAAAATGGGAAGCCTTCAGAAATGAGATAACAAGAATCCAGAGAAAGTATATTCCTGTCAGGGTGAAAGGGAAGGCTGGTAGGTATAGGGAATGCTGGATGACTAAAGAAATTGAGGGTTTGGTTCAGAAAAAGAAGGAAACATATGTCAGGTATACACAGGAGAGATCGAGTGAATCCTTCGAGGAGTATAAAGAAAGTAGGTGTATACTTAAGAGGGAAATCAGGAGGGCAAAAGGGGGACATGAGATAGCCTTGGCAAATGTAATTAAGGAGAATTCAATGGGTTTTTACAAATATATTAAGGACAAAAGAGATAACTCGGGAGAGAATAGGGCCCCTCAAAGATCAGCAAGGCAGCCTTTGTGTGGAAACCTCAGAAAATGGGGGAGGTACTACTGATTTTGCATCAGTATTTACTGTGAAAAAGGATATGGAAGATATAGACTGTAGGGAAATAGATGGTGACATCTTGCAGATTACAGAGGAGAAAGTGCTAGATGTCTTGAGACGGTTAAAAGTGGATAAATCCCCAGGACCTGATCAGGTGTATCCGAGAACTCTGTGGGAAGCTAGAGAAGTGATTGCTGGGTCTCTTGCTGAGATATTTGTATCATCGATAGTCACAGGTGAGGTGCCGGAAGACTGGAAGTTGGCAAACGTGGTGCCACTGTTTAAGAAGGGCAGTAAAGACAAGCCAGGGAGCTATAGACTGGTGAATCTGACCTTGGTGGTGGGCAAGTTGTTGGGGGGAGTCCTGAGGGACAGGATGTACATGTATTTGGAAAGGCAAAGACTGATTCGGGATAGTCAACATGGCTTTGTGCGTGAGAAATCATGTCTCACAAACTTGATTGAATTTTTTGGAGAAGTAACAAAGAAGATAGATAAGGGCAGAGCAGTAGATGTGATCTATATGGACTTCAGTAAGGTGTTCAACAAGGTTCCCCATGGGAGACTGATTAGCAAGGTTAGATCTCATGGAATACAGGGAGAACTAGCCAGTTAGATACAGAACTGGCTCAAAGGTAGAGGACAGAGGGTGGTGGTGGAGGGTTGTTTTTCAGACTGGAGGCCTGTGACCAGTGGAGTGCCACAAGGATCGGTGCAGGGTCCTCTACTTTTTGTCATTTACATAAATGATTTGACTGCGAGCATAAGAGGTACAGTTGGTAAGTTTGCAGATGACACCAAAATTGGAGGTGTAGTGGACAGCAAACAGGGTTCCCTCAGATTACAACAGGATCTGGACCAGATGGGCCAATGAGCTGAGAAGTGGCGGATGGAATTTAATTCAGATAAATGCGAGGTGCTGCATTTTGGGAAAGCAAATTTTAGCAGGACTTATACACTTAATGGTAAGGTCCTAGGGAGTTTTGCTGAACAAAGAGACCTTGTAGTGCAGGTTCATAGCTCCTTGAAAGTGGAGTCGCAGGTAGAGAGGATAGTGAAAAAGGCGTTTGGTATGCTTTCCTTTATTGGTCAGAGTATTGAGTACAGGAGTTGGGAGGTCATGTTGCGGCTGTATAGGACATTGGTTAGGCCACTATTGGAATATTGCGTGCAATTTTGGTGTCCTTCCTATCGGAAAGATGTTGAAAGGATTCAGAAAAGATTTACAAGGATGTTGCCAGGGTTGGAGGATCTGAGGGAGAGGCTGAACAGGCCGGGGCTGTTTTCCCTGGAGCATCGGAGGCGGAGGGGTGACCTAATAAAGGTTTACAAAATTATGAGGGGCATGGATAGGATAAATAGACAAAGTCTTTTCCCTGGGGTCGGGGAGTCCAGAACTAGAGGGCATAAGGTTTAGGGTGAGAGGGGAAAGATATAAAAGAGATCTCAGGGGCAATGTTTTCACGTAGAGGGTGGTACGTGTATGGAATGAGCTGCCAGAGGAAGTGGTGGATGCTGGTACAATTGCAACATTTAAAAGGCATTTGGATGGGTATATGAATAGGAAGGGTTTGGAGGGATATGGGCCAGGTGCTGATATGTGGGACTAGATTGGGTTGGGATATCTGGTCGGCATGGATGGGTTGAACCGAAGGGTTTGTTTCCATGCTGTACATCTCTATGACTCTATAATGAGATGAAGAGCTGACTGACCCTGGCAAAACCCAAACTGGATGTCGCTGAGCAGGTGCTGCTTGACAGCACTGTTGATGACCCCTTCCATCACTTTACTGATGATAGGGCGGTAATTGACCAGGTTGGATCTGTCTTGTTTTTTTGTCTATAGGACATACCTGGGCAATTTTCCGCATTGTCGGGTCGATGCCAGTGTTGTAATTATACTGGAAGAGCTTAGCTAGGGGAGTAGCAAGTTCTGGAGCACACGTCTTCAGTTCTATTGCTGGAATGTTATCAGGGCCTTTGCCGTATCTAGTGCCTCCAGCTGTTTCTTGATATTGCATGGAGTGAATTAAATTGGCTGGAGACTGGTATCTGTGATGCTGGGGATCACTGGAGGAGCCCGAGATGGATCATCCACTTGTCACTTCTGACTGAACATTGTTGTGAATGCATCAGCCTTATCTTTTGCACTGATGTGCCGGGCTCTTCCATTATTGTGGAGCCGCCTCCTCTTCCAGTGAATTGTTTAATTGTCCACCACCATTCACGACTGCAGAGCTCAGATCTGATCTGTTGGTTGTGGGATCGCTTAGCTCTGTCTATCACTTGCTGTTTATGCCGTTTGGCACGCTTCACCAGGTTGACAACTCATTTTAAGACATGCCTGATGCTAATCCTGGCATGCCCTCCCGCACTCTCTATTGAACCAGCATTGATCCCCTGGCTTGATTGGTAATGGTTGAGTGGGGGATATGCCAGGCCATGGGGTTACAGATTGTGCTGAACTACAGTTCTGCTGCTATTAATGGCCCACAGCACCTCATGGATGCCCAGTCTAGAGCTGCTAAATCAGTTTGAAGTCTCTCCCATTAAGCACGGTGATCAAGCCACACAACACAACGAAGGTTATTCTCAATGCAAAGGCGGGACTTTGTCTCCACAAGGATAGTGCGGTGATTGATTTTACTATACTATCATGGACAGATGCTTCTGCAGCCAGCAGATTAGTAAAGATAAGGTCAAGTATGTTTTTTGCCTCTTGTAGGTTCCGTCACCTGCAGCAGACCTGGTCTGGCAGTTATATCCTTTAGGACCCAACCAGTATGATCAGTAATGCTGCTGTCGAGCCACTCTTTGTGGTGGACATTGAAATTCCCCAATCCAGAGTAGTTTATGTCTTTGCTACCCTCAGTGCTTCCTTCAAGTGTTGTTCAACATGGAGGAGTACTGATTCATCAGCTGAAGGAGGACGCAATGTGGTAACCAGTAAGAGGTTTCCTTGCCCATGTTTAACCTGAAGCCATGAGTCTTAATGATCATGAGTCCTTCGGAGTCGATGTCAAGGACTCAGGGCAACTCCTCCCGACTGTCTACCACTGTGCTGCCACCTCTGCTGTGTCTGTCCTGCCGGTGGGACAGGACAAATCCAGGGATGGCAATGATGGTATCTGGGGTAATAACTGCAAGGTATGATTCCGTATGAATGACTGTTAGGCTGTTGCTTGACTAGTCTGTGAGACAGCTCTCCCAATTTCTACACCAGCTCCTAAGATGTTGGTAAGGAAGACTTTGCTCAGTCTACAGGGCTGTTTGTGTTTTTGTTGTTGTCTTTTCTGGTTCCAAGGTCGATGCCAAGTGGTCAATTCATTTCTTTGTTGTGACTTTCTAGCGACTGATACAACTGAGTGGCTTGCTACGCCGTTTCAGAGGGCAGTTGAGAGTCAACCACATTGCTGTGGCTGTGGAGTCACAAGTAGGCCAGACTAGGTAAGGATGACAGAATTCCTTCCC
This sequence comes from Chiloscyllium punctatum, assembly GCF_047496795.1. Lineage (NCBI taxonomy): Eukaryota > Metazoa > Chordata > Chondrichthyes > Orectolobiformes > Hemiscylliidae > Chiloscyllium > Chiloscyllium punctatum. Next base: position 36,856,353 of record NC_092760.1, on the reverse strand, counting down.
TAAAGGATATTAGTGAACCGGATGGGTTTTTCTGACAATTGACAATAGTTTTGTGGTCATCAGTCAACTCTTAATTCCAGATTTTATTTATTGAAGACAAATTCCACCATCTGCTGTGGCGGGATTCAAACCCAAGTTCCCAGAACATAATTCTCGATTTCTGAATTAATAGTCGATCAATAATACCATTAGGCCACTGCCTCCCCAAAGTACATACTCGAGTAATAGTCGCTCTCATGTAAAAGTTGACCCCCTATTTTTGGCCAAATAATCTGGAATTTTCCATGTATCTCATGTAAAAGTGTACCCTAGTTCTTCACAAATAACTGACTCATAAATGTTGAGCTATGTGCCGGCAGTCACGTCCCACTCAAGCTTTCCAGTCTGCCGGTTGTTCTACTCCGCTCCCTGTCTTCCAATTCGCTGTCTGTTGTGCTCCTCTCTGGATTTTCAGAATTACCATATATGCTTGGAAGAGTGGCTGAGCGGTCTAAGGCACTGAATTAAGGCTCTCGTCTGTTCAGAGGAGTGGGTTTGAATTCCACCACTGCCAAATTACATTAATATATGGTAATTGGGGGTATTCAGGGATGGTATAGTCTGTAAAGCTGAATTAAAGAGTAACCTAATAAATGGAAAAGTTGCAGATGGAGTATTGAAACAAAGACTGATAGGAGAAATTAATTTTATTTTAGGGGATGACCTGGCTGGTTAAAAATGTTGGTCTCACTGAGGGTGATGGAACAATCAGTATATGTAAAAGGAATTGAGATGCTACAGAGCAAACATCCTGGATTATTTCCTTAATCTTGTGAGTAGATCTCAGACTCATAGCATTAGACAGGAAAAGATGAATGAAAAATTTTGTGTTCTCTCACAATTTTGTTGAAGACTGAAATAAAAGAGCAGAAAGTAAAGTGAATAAGATTGAAATATTTCGCTTACCTTTAATAAAATGCAATAAACAGATCTTGTGTTATGATTCAGAGCCAATACCCGAGTGTTATTGTTTAAAAGACCATCTTAATGAGGAAATGGAGATCACCTCAAATACCAGCCAATGAGGAATGGGTATTCATCCATTGGCCATTGGTTTCACCTGAGCATTTGAGTTGATTATGAAATTTCAATGGCAGTACACTTGAGGTATAAGGGTTAAGAAAATGCAGGCGAAAACACTCAATCATATTTATTGGCCATTAATGTGATTAAATTTTGCCAGACATGCCACACATATCGGGTAGTGAGAAAACACAATGAAGCCTGTGACCTTAATTCTAATACCAGCTTTCGAAGAGTCTTAATGATCATGGAGAACCACTGCCTAAAACTAGAAGTGGGAATCAGCATCTTTTAACAGTTATGAATATTTCAACATGATAGCTGAAGCAGTGTCTTTGTGGAAAATTGCAGCAAAATTGAAACTGAGAAGTTAACTCTGGTTTTGTGAGCTATGGATTACCTAAGGAAATGCAATCAGATCAAGGTTCAAAACTGATCAAATTTCAAAGAAAGAATGGATGGTTTGGCAATAAATTAATTTAAATTTTTATCTTATCATCCACATTCACAAAGAATCATAGCAAAATGCCATAAAAGTTTACAGGCCATATTTTGAGTTTTTTTGTTAGGAATGTGCAAATGATTGAGGTAAACATAGTTCCTTGTTATTGTTTACCGTTATGGGTGGCCCATACAGCGTTTTATCCTTTTAAACAGAGAGATTGGCATGAGATGAGAGGACCCCTTACATATATCTTTCTTTAATTAATGTATTACAGTTCAGAATTGCATTTCTAACACGTCAAGTTTTCAAGAATGGCAATATGAAGCATGAGTTCAAAAGGTTTCTGAAGAGCGCTCAACGAACAATGAAGACTAGAGCAGGGAAAAATAAAAAGTGAAAACTTGGAATTTTGTTACGGGAGAGAAAGTACTGTTAACTTTCTCTGGGGAACCATTATAATTAAGAGTCATTGGATCTTACCAAATCAAAAGAAGCTCAATGATGTGAATTATGTGGTGTGTATTCCAGATAGGAGGAGGAATCAGAGTGTCATTTTAACATGGTATCCTAAGTAATTGAGCGCTGGGGCTGTATTTACAGTAGTTGAAGTAGTCAGGCAGTGAAATAAAAATATTAATGCAATTTAAGAATAAAAAATGTAAAGTTCTAAAATTAGCCCTCCAGGAACCAGATTGAGTGATACATAAAAGTTTAAGAAGTTACTTCGCAGAAAGTTCTGAAGGTAACTTAAGAAAGATATCACAGACTCAAACTAATTTGTCTGAGTAGGCTAGAAATAACCTCTTTGGCTATACATCATGTTAACATTAGTTAATATGACATGGATAAAGCAATGCTCAGCAGGATTAACATAAGTTAGGGAAGACTTAATTTTATGATGGAAAATGACATAATTGAACTGAGTTGCAGGAATTGAACATCACTCGTTGTGATGGTACAGAAACTAGATGGATCACAATGATTGTATATAGATTATCATAATCAGGTGGTAACAGGCTGATTCATATCTGAATCTATGTATTGAGAGAATTAGTCAAGCATGGTCTATTACAAAAATTGATCTATGAGATGGGTGTTGGTATGTTTCATTGACTGATGCAATCAAAGAAATAACAATTTTCATACTTTTATTGATGTAGAATCATGTCATCTGGAATGAAAAATGAACTAACAACTTTTCAGTGTTTGACCAACAATGTAATCAAAGGTTTATGCATATATTGATGATTTGGTCATGCACAGCAAAGCCTGGCAAGAATATTTCCAATTAACAATTGAAAAAATTGTTTGATCAGTTATAAAGAGCCAATTTGGTCATAAACTTGGCTAAAAGTGAATTTGCGAAAGAAACATAACTTATTACAGCCTTACTCAAGTAGGGGAAAGCTCAAGTAGAACCAAGAAAAGCAAAGATAAGGACTACCTTAAAGGTTCCACTACCTAGACAAACCATAAATTTTACATGAATTAAGGTGTTTGTTATACATCTCAGAACTATGGTGTTTCTTTCGATACATTTGTTGAAGAAAGGCAAGAAATTAGAATGAGCCCAGGAATCTAAGTGTTCTTGATAACTTGAAATTTTCACTGACTATTGCCCAGTTTCAGCAGAACCAAATTATGCTACACTATTTAATTTGCCTGTTGATGCTAGGAATGTTGGTGTTAAAGCCATTTTAACACAGGAGGATAGGCTAGGGTTTGAACGACCAGTGTGATTAAGATGTATAAATTTACATACATATTTATGTCATGTTTAGTGTTTGTATTTTAAAATAACAGCATATTGGTGTTGGTCACCTTTGTAAAGGGTTTGATCAGATATTCCTTCTGGGTAGTGATTTAAAACAGTATGTGTTAAGAGAGCAAGAACCCTCTGAAGTGCTAATGGAAAATTGTTTATACTGGGGTGATTTACAATGGGTAGAGAAAATATCAAATGCCATTAGCTTGTTTTCAGTTCTGAATAACTGAGGATTGATTTTTGAATTAGAAAATTTTGAGAATAGAAGTTTTAGGAAGTTCAGAGGAGACCTGACCAGGGTTAGAAGCCTAGAAATATGTTTTTTTTTCAAAGCATTTAAGAAAATGCACTACATTAGTAAAAAGACATTTATTTTGTACTACTTGCAGACTAGAAACATTTGGTTGGAAATCTGCAGCTTATTGGAAGCCAAGAACATCTAAGCTCTCGGTTTTGTGGATTTTCAAGCAAAACAGTTCTACAATTCACAGGAAAGACACTGTGTGGAATTAGTTAAGCTAAACTTCATGATTTGATAGAGAAGTGTAACTTATTTGTTTTTGAAGTAGGATTTTAAAGCTTTATCTAATAGTGTTCGGCATCGAGATAGCTTATTTGTTGTCATTTTCATCCATTGTCTGATAAACTTCTGTTCTGTTGTTAAAGAAACTGAAACATTTTGTGACTTTGTTTCAGTGAATGACCACCATATTCACTAACTTTTTATTATAAAAATGTTCTATTAGGGCAGATTTTGTTCTGGGATCTGACTTGTCCAGTAGTATAATGAGCTAGGATCTTAATGCCAGTTAGTTATTTTTTACACAAGTTAAATGCATGCCAACAGAAATAATCAATTGTGGGAAAAAAATTGTATTTGGTATTCACTTTGCAATATTTTGAAGTTTACATATCCATCAAAACTGTAAAAACTTATTTATTCAGACAATATGCTTACCTTATTTTGACCTCCGATTACAATAGGATCTTGACCAATGGGCCAATGGGCTGAGAAGTGGCAGATGGAGTTTAATTCAGATAAATGCGAGGTACTGCATTTTGGGAAAGCAAATCTTAGCAGGACTTATACACTTAATGGTAACGTCCTAGGGAGTGTTGCTGAACAAAGAGACCTTGGAGTGCAGGTTCATAGCTCATTGAAAATGGAGTCGCAGGTCGGTAGGATAGTGAAGAAAGCACTTTCTTTTATCAGTCAGAATATTGAGTACAGGAGTGGGGATGTCATGTTGCAGCTGTACAGGACATTGGTTAGGCCACTGTTGGAATATTGAGTGCGATTCTGGTGTCCTTCCTATCGGAAAGATGTTGTGAAACTTGAAAGGGTTCAGAAAAGATGTACAAGGATGTTGCCAGGGTTGGAGGATTTGTGCTATAGGGAGAGACTGAACAGGCTGGGGCTGTTTTCCCTGGAGAGTCAGAGGCTGAGGGGTGACCTTATAGAGATTTACAAAATTATGAGGGGCATGGATAGGATAAATAGGCAAAGTCTTTTCCCTGGGGTGGGGGAGTCCAGAACTAGAGGACATAGGTTTAGGGTGAGAGGGGAAAGATATAAAAGAGACCTAAGGGACAGCTTTTTCACACACAGGGTGGTACTGTATGGAATGAGCTGCCAGAGGAAGTGGTGGAGGCTGGTACAATTGCAACATTTAAAAGGCATTTGGATGGGTATATGAATAGGAAGGGTTTGGAGGGATATGGGCCAGGTGCTGGCAGGTTGGACTAGATTGGGTTGGGATATCTGGTCGGCATGGACAGGTTGGACCAAAGGGTCTGTTTCCATGCTGTACATCTCTATGATTCTAAATGTCTCATACTTAGAATTTGTACAGTGGAGTTGTTCAGTGGAGTTTAAGACTACAACTAGACAACTTGAAATTCATTCATAAAGCAAAACGACACACACTCATAGCCGATGCTTTATCAAGAGCAAATTTAAAGGAAGATAAATGTTGTGATCCAAATGGGCTTGTGTTGACTTTGTTAGGAAAGTCCTTCTATATTTAATGTAAATATATTTTTATTGTCAAAGTAGAATATATATAATGATAACGGTAATAGAAAATGCCTCTTAAAAATAACTTTTTTTTTCTAGAGTGAAGGTGTGATAAAGCTTTATACAAACACACAAATAAGGAGTAGGTGTAGGCTGTTCAGCCCCTTATGCCAGCTCTGCTACAAATTAAGATCATGACTGATCTGATTAAAATATCAAATACACATTCCTGCCTATTCTTGATAAACTTTCATCCCTTCTCTTATCAAGAATCTATCCAGCTCTTAAAATACTCTGCTTCCACTGCCTTTTTAGGAAGAGAGTTCTAAAGACTCACAACCCACTGAGCGAGAACAAAACAAAAATCATTTGATGGCTATTTTAAATTAGTGAATTTTTATTTTTAAACAGTAACCCCTAATTCTAGATTATGCCATAAGAGGGAACTTCCTCTTACCCTGTCAAAACACCTCTGGATCTTGTATCCTTCATCCACATCATTTATACAAATTGTAAACTGTTGAGGTCCCAGCACTGATGATGCACCAATTGTTGCATCTTGCCAAATGCAAAAATACGTATTTATGCCGACTCTGTCTATTTTTACACTGTCAATCTATGCATGCCTCTATCCTACATCCTGTACTATAATTCTCCACAATAATCTTTGAGATTTCAAGTTTCAGTGCAGGACATTGGTTAGGCTACTTTTGGAATATTGTGTGCCATTCTGGTCCCTCTCCTATTGGAACGATGTTGTAAAACTTGAAAGGTTTCAGAAAGGATTTACATGGATGTTGCCAGACTTGGAGGATTTGAGCTATAGGGAGAAGCTGAACAGGCTGGGGCTGTTTTCCCTGGAGCGTCAGAGGTCAAGGGGTGACCTTATAGAGGTTTATAAAATCATGAGGGGCATGGATATTGTAAATAAACAAGGTATTTTCCCTGGGGTGGGTGAGTCCAGAACTTGAGGGCAAAGGTTTAGGGTGAGACGAGAAAGATTTAAAAGGGACATAAGGGCAACTTTTTCATGCAGGGGGTGGTGTGTATATGGAATGAACTGCCAGAGGAAATGGTGGAGGCTGGTACAATTATGACATTTTTTGGGCATCTGGATGGGTGTATGAATAGGAAGGGTTTAGAGGGACATGGGCCAAATGCTAGCAGGTGGGACTAGATTAGGTTAGGATATCTGATCAGTATTGATGAGTTGGACCAAGGGGTCTGTTTCCATGCTGTACATCTGTATGACTCTCAGTGCCTTCTGGAAATCTAAATACAGTACGTCCAAATAACTTCTCAAAGAACTCCAGCAGGTAGGTTCACTAGGATTTCCTTTTCATAAAGACACTTTCACTCAGCCTGATTACCTGTTGTTATATGGGAATTAGGATCTAAAGTAGAGGGAAATTGATTTTATCTTTCAATGCTGTGAAGATCCATTTTTTTCCTAAGGTTCAAAAAGTTACTTTGAACAGCAAGTTAATTCAGAATTCTTAAGAAGTCAAGTGATTTTAGATAAATATCCAGAAAGTTACAAGGGGAGATGATAGATGTTTGCTGACTTGAATTTACAATCCAGACAAAGGAGGGTCAGAAGCACATTCTTTCAAAGAGTAGGGATGCATAATAGATGATATGCTGTTAATAACAGTCTTTAAAGCAGTCAGGGCCTTAGAACTCCAAAAAATCTTCGGAAGTGGAGGGCTAATAGGGTGTCAGGGAGAAAGGCACCCTCTAAGGCTCTTGAAAGTGAGAGATTAAGGAACGCATGTTACAAAGTCATATTGAACTGAGTTAGCAGCTTGTTTAAAGGTCTAAGGGAATGACATTATTTGAAGAATGTAGTGAATGTACAGAAATTTTCCAAAAAGGAAACTGATTGCAGCCATTTCAACTGAGCATTATTCTGTAGCATGGAGATGTGCTAAAGTGACATGGTGACTGTTCATTGAAGTTTGCATGTCTGTAAGTTTATCGCTGGAGGTAAAAGGGACAAATTTTCCTTTGATTATTTGTAATGAATTTTTTGAAATAGCTCTTGCATAGTGTAATGTTGTTCATGTTTTTCTTGTACTTTAACTTTTATGTACTTCTGTTAAAAATGTATTGGCATCCTCTTGTCTGCTCAGCGACTGACCTCCACAGTAAACAAACAAAAAGTAAATCTTATAGTCTATCAGATCATGCTTTACTCTGGGGTATAACTTGTCCACGGTTACTGTCAGCTGGGAATGTAAATTGTTTTCCTTCTAAGTTTCCTTGTATTTCAGAGCTGATGAGTACAACATGAAAAGATTTGGCTTTGTACCTCACTAATAATGTTTACATTTGCAATCTTTCAAAGCTCTACTATCAGGTGTCATGAATAATGAAATTGCATTCGCAATCATCAATAGTCACTGATCAATATTTATGCCTAGTTAAGTAATCACTGATCAATATTTACACCCAGTAAAATAATGCTTTGATTATAACATTTTCATCCTTAAATTTAAATCTATCTGTGGCTTTACCTTTCCTTTGTAAGGAGCAAGATATCTGCATCTTCTGATTTTAATCTTCCACACACCTAATTGGAATCACTCCGTCATTGGCAGACTTGGCTTAAACCACCAAGGCTTTTAGCCCTGGAATTCCTCTCCCTACACCTCACTGCCTTTCAAATTTTTTCTTCCTCCTGTGAGATTCTCTGTAAAATCTACCTTTCTTGACCAAACTTTTGGTCACCTGTCTTATGTGTCTCTGTCAATTTTTGTTTGCAAGTCATCCAGTGAAGTATCTCAGTCTATTTTACTTTAAGGTCATAAAATAAAAGTTGTTCTACTTCTACAAGATACGTGCAGTGTTTGGCTCCAAAATGATACGGGACAGTGCAGGGAAAAAAGTATTTTTGTTTTCAAATGGTCCTTCTAATGTTTCTAATAAACAATTTGTTTTCCATTGAGTATTCTTTATTTCCTCACAGTTGAACCATGTATATATTGCATCTATTTATCTGCTTTATTTTAAGCCAGGTTTCCCAGTTAACTTCACTTGTCTTGTCATTGCTTCAGAATCTGCTTTTCCAAAATTCAGGAACATATTATAGTTGTTCTTGGTTTTAGAGTCAAAATTGTTGTCAAATAACCATATATGATCACTCCATCGATGAAGTGAAAGCAAAAACTGAACAAAGAGCATGGAGCAGAGAAGAAAAACAGAAATTGCTGAAAAACCTCAGGACCTCATGCAGCACCTGTGGAGAGAATGCTGAGTTAATGTTTCGGATCCAGTGACCCTTCTTCAGAATAGATCCCAAAAATTAACTCCTGCTTTCGCTCCGCAGATGCTACCTGACCTGCTAAGTTTTTCCAGCAATTCGTTTTTGTTACTGATTTCCAGCATCTGCAGTCCTTTGGGTTTTTGATATGGACCAGACAGCATAAGTGCAACGTTCCCCAGTACGGAACCAGATTTTCACTATTGGATATGTAAAATTATTCCCCTGAATCATGGTTTATTAGCATGTTTATTAATTGGTATCTGTGGTGAATGAAATTGCAGACTATTGGATTGTTGAGATAGGACTGGTGCAGTGAGAAAACCTCTCTCAATTAAGTATACAGATCAGTGAGGAGGTCAGTTCTCCTGTTCTGGTCATTATATTAATTCGTAGACACATTTCAAACTTATACCGAGCCCATCTTTACGCACAATTGGAAAGTTGTCATTCATATTAACAGTGCATTCATCTTGAACCCATCTGCTCCCTGTAAAGACTCCATTCCTTTCTCCCAGTTCCTCTGTCTCCATCGCATATGTTTTGATGAGATTGACTTCCAAAAGGGGACCTCTGTAATATCCACCAACTTCCTCAACCAAAGATTCCCCAGCACTGTTGTCAACAGCGCCCTCAACCGGGTCTGACCTATCGCCTGCAATTCCACCCTGACTCCTCTCTTCCTTCCTGCAACAATGATAGGGTTCCCCTTATTCTCTCCCTATCATCCCACCAGGATCCATATCCAGAAGATCATCAGCCACCATTTCTCTCACCTCCAGGAGATGCTGCCACCAAACACATTCCCCTCCCATCCGTTGACCACCTTCCGCAGGGACCATTCCCTCCAGGATACCCTGGTCTACTCTTCTTTCACTTCCAACACTCCTCCACAGCCCTATGGTACCTTCCCACGCAATTGCTGGAGGTGTAACACCTGCCCATTTGCCTCCTCCCTCCACGGTACCCAAGGGCTCAAACATACCTTCAAAGTGAAGCAGCACTTTATCTGCATTTCACATAATCTAGTCTACTTCATTCACTGCTTACAATATGGTATCCTCTATATTAGGGATACAAAGCATAGACTGGGTGACCACTTCGCTGAACATCTACGTACTGCCTGCAAAAAACAACCCTGAGCTTCCAGTTGCCTGCCATTTTAATACACCACCGTGCCCTCTGGGCAACATCTTTGTTTCAGGCTTACTGCAGTGTTCCAGTGAAGCTCAGTGTAAGCTGGAAGAACAACACCTCATTTACCACTTGAGGGCCCTGCAGCCCTCCGGACTCAATATCAAGTTCAATAATTTTAGGGGCTGAATTCCCCCATGTCCTAGCATCCTACCCCACACATCAGACCTTGTTATCACAATTTGCAATTACACAATACCTATTGTTAGCCACTAACAGTGTCAAAGTGTGGCACTGGAAAAGCAAAGCAGGCCAGGCAGTGTCCAAGGAGCAGGAGAGTTGACGTTTTGGGCATAAGTCCTTCTTCGGGATGCCCATAATGTTGACTCTCCTGTTCCTCAAATGCTGCCTGACCTGTACTTTTCCAGCAGCACACTTTTCAACTCTCATGTCCAGCATCTGCAGTCCTCACTTTCTCCTAGCCACTAACAGTCTCCATTAAAAGTTATTCACCATTCTAACCAGATTGTTATCAACTCCTTTGTCTGTCCAACTGTTCTCTCTCTTTGGGTTTTACCCCTACCTATTGTTTACTCATTACCCCTTGTCCCCATCCTATACAAGCTGACATTTTCCTAGCTACCATCAGTTCTGAGGAAGGGTCACTGGACCCAAAACTTTAACTTTGATTTCTCTCCACAGATGCTGCCAGACTTGCTGGGCTTTTCTAGCAATTTCTGTTTTTGAACCCATCCTCACCCGCCATGAACACCGACCCAATGTTCTTACTGTGCCCAGTATATTAATGGTTCAGATTCATTGCCTTTTGGTTTCCACTTGTTCTTTCTTTAATCAACGTGTTAAGTTCGTTTGCATCCTTAAAATGTTTCTTTTTGCTTGTTGTATTGAAAGGATAGGGACTAGCTTCGGGTTGGATTTGCTTAGGATCTTGGTGGCTTCTGAGTTGTAGGAATGGCAGCTTTTCCGCGTTGCACGATATTGAAAAAAGCCTTCTTTGTGCTTGAGTACAGGCTGCTTGCTGTTGCCAGGCGTAAGTGCACCACGACGCTGTACAGTGGTTGCTTGCAAGTGTACGGATGTTGCTTCCTGCTGCCTCCACCTCCTGCTACTGTCGTTGACTCCAGCTGCAAACCCATTCGAGCGGTTATGGACCGTTTGTTTTATATTGTAAATATTAGTCGGCAAATGCCTTATAAGGCTTCGTGTGGCCGGAGCAGCCGAGGGCGTCTGAGCTGCAAGCGCTGTGAAAGCAGAGAGAGCTGGGGGTAGCCATATACGGACAAAGCTTGGAATTAATCGGGAGCTGGCAGTGAAAGGGAACCATTCGTTTCAATAGAGCCCCATCTTGTGTCAGGGTCGCAACTCTGCAGCGATTCCTTGTACATACTCCGTGCTATGTAAGGAGCTTTCTTTCTCAACAGTCTAACATGAGGGAATGTGCTTTTAGACACCCCCCCCCTCCTCCTCCATCCAACCACGCCTCCAAAACACCTCTCATTCTCTTGAGAAGTTTCTGCCGCCGTGGCAGAGTTTGTCACTCGGAAAAGTTGAAGTAATTGAACGGCATAACCCAATTAAAATGATCACGCCCCCACCCCCCCCCCCCCCCCCGCATTAAATTCCATCAAAATTATACAGAAGAGCCGTGGCAGTCAAAAATACGGAGTGAGAGAATAGCGTTCCACTTTGAGTACGATGCACGTCATGTTTGTGGAAGGGAATTCAAGGTGGGAATGGAATTGCAGCCCCTTTAACAACGGGCTGAAGAGATCCTGTCTGAGGGCAGAAATGGGAATGCAGCCGGGGTCAATCAAGACCGAGAGAAACTGGGCGGTGTGGAAGGAGATTGGAAATAAGGACTGGGATCAGTGAGGTAGGGGGAGATATTGAGAATGACGATTCGCAGTTTGAGATTAAAATCAATCCCAGAGCTCAGCACAGATTAAATAAGCGGTAGCATTCCTACTTCTGAGCCAGGACACCTGGCTTCAAGTCCCACCTGCTCAAGCGGTATGTAATAACATCTCTGGACAGGTTGGTTTGAAAAAGTACCTAAATCAGGACTGCTGGGGGTAGAAGTGAAACACAATCAGGGTTTCTCAAGGTTAAATATAGGGTAGGGGGAATGGGTCTGGGTGGGTTACGTTTTGGAGGGTTGGTTTGGACATGTTGGGCCGAAGGGCCTGTTTCCGCACTGTATGGATTCTAGTCTATAACACACCAGAAGAAGACTATGTTAGCAACAGTGGTGAACATCTGGAGGATGCAAGGACTGTAGTAATTCTGCTTTCTCTCTGCAAATGCTGCTAGACCTGCTAAGTTTCACCAGCAGTGTCTGTGTTTGAGAAAAAAAATTCTCGTCTCAAAGCCAAGTTCGCTTCTGATTCACTCAAGCAGCATTTGGCAACCTCAGAATTGGCATCAGGTTAAAATGGCCACATTGCTCAACATTACCCTGCAGAAGGCCAAGGCGCCCTCTGTTTCAATTTTAACCTACTGTACAATGCAGCTGGCAAAGAGACCTCAACAAACACTCTGAGGACTTCCATTACAATAGCATCTCCTTATCAGAACCCACTCCAATTTTAATCAGTAACCTGTGTGGGAGTACTGCTGTCAGGAAACAACCAAACAGGTGGGACTCGAACCTGGGTCCCTGGCGCTGTGAGGCAGCAGTGCTAACCACTGAGCCCCGTGCCGCCCCAAAGTAGATATGAATTTAAATGATTTCTGGTCATCTTGTGTGCTTTACCAGTTCGGTAAGTGAAAGGTGGTAGACATTTGTCATTTACGTGCATGTGCACTTACCTAGAACCATTAGACTGCGCAGTTTTCTGCTAAACTAGGGCTAGTGGTATAAATGGTGTCAGTAGCCACATCTGTGGTGAGTCAGTCATTTCCCATGGATAACGTGCTTATCCTTGATGTGCTCTAATAATAAGACACACCTTATTACACTGCTATCAATTGGTGCTGTCCCCCTAGACTTGTCCCAATCCCTATCTCTGATTCCCTCTTCCCCATGTCTCATTCTCGTATTCACTATTACAACCTGGTGTCATTCCTGATCTGCTGAATCTCTTACTCCCCATTTTCTATCACATTTACTACCTATCCCTCTCAAGTCTCTCTTCCACCATCACCATCTTCCTCTATCCTCACATCACTCTCTCTCATTACTCATGAACATACCCATCTCACTCACTCCCTGACTTTCACTCTCTCTTCCCACCCACTCAGTCTCCTCCTGTATCTGGATCTCTGCCATTCCCTTTTTCAATCTCTGGTTTCCAAGCCTCTCTCTCACTTTTCATTCCCTGTTCCCCTCTCTCTCACTCTCCCTCTCTGAGATAGCCCTGATCTTCTTGTTTTCTCTCTCATCTCCTGCTCTCTCTCTCTCAACCCGAGCCTCTCTTTGATAATTCAAAAGCTTCGGCTGCCACCTCCTGGCGGTGTTTTCTTCTATCGAGTTAGCCTTAGTTCTGTGTGAGAGAGAAATTGATTTATTTGCTTTTCATTTGCTTTTGGAGCTTAAATGTAATAATCAACTGTTAATGAATAGGCTATTAAGCCAGAAGAAGAAAATGTGATTCTGCTGTTCATAATTATTTTGATGTGCCTCCTCTGTGATTCTCTTTTTACTGCTGTTTTGGTGGCTGCAACACCACAAAGCCTGCAGAGGCTGCCTTGGCCAGAGTTGGTGAAACAGAAACACCATGGTGACAAATAATCAGTGGAACTACAGGGCAAACAAGCTTAAAGAATGAGAAAGGTGCAAGCAAAAAAGGCAGCTGTTGCTTTGATTGTGAGACATCTCATTCATTTTTAGTGAAATGAAGTGGTATTATGGCCAGAGTATGTATTTGTCTGATATACATTTGGCATTAGTGACTCAGGAGAGAGTCAATTGCCAGGAAGATCTCTTTTGTGAAAGATATTTATAGTTGTTTTCCTTCCAGATGTTTCCAGGTAAACAGCAAAATAAAAGAGGTGACAAAGTGAAGGCGATGGTGTCTCTCTGCTAGGTTTGCCATCCCACAAACCAGTGAGAGTTGGATTTTCACCGTGCATCTCCACATACAACTTCCACATTGTCCCATCTATTTCCACCAGAAAATCGGTGGAATGAGACTCGTTCAGTGGAACAGCACAACACCAAAGGCATCTTCCAGGTTTTCTGTCCAGGATGTGAATATTTTTGTGACGATTTTGTTCAGGTGTTGAGGCCTCTGGGTGTAGTGCTACTTCAAGGCCTGTGGCTACTTAAAGGAGCTTAAGTAGCTTGCACAAATCTATAAGGGATACACTATAGCTGGATTATTCAGAAAGTCTCCAGTTGGATCTGTTTTCCTGGAGGACCTCCAAGAAGTTTTTTTTTAACATGTAGGTGCCAAGGAGGAAGATATATGCGGCTGCATTGCAGTCCATCACTGAGCCAGTCAGTCAGCCTGAGGGCAACCTACTTTGGTCATGAGGTCACTGGGCAACTCTTTTGCCACCAAGGAAGGAAGGGCGCTGAGCAGCTGGCAAGGAACAACAGAGATTATCAAAAGCAGAGCAATATCCAACTGACATGGAAACTATGCCAAAACAAGTTAAATGAATTCACCAGAACAGTGTAGGCAATTGTGAATTTTAAAATACAAATATAAAACTGTTTGTAAGCAACTTGGCAACAACCTAGGGTTTTGTATCATGCTCTGTAATGTGCTACTTTGAACTGTTCAATGTACGCCTGTTGACTCTCATACCCACTGAGGCATATCTTCCTTGTTGCAATCTGCACAGATTCCACACCGGAGAATATCTATTGCATAGAATCAGCAGCAGCAAATTCTACTTCACTGTAGCTCCCTCTTAATATTGGGTGATGACAGCTTCCTACTGTAGGGTGCCCAGATACTGCTGTTACTAATGAAGGTTGTATGTATCTCTGAAGGAGAATGTAGCTTTGACAGAAAGCAGACCTATTGCTCACAAGCGGGAACTATTGTACTGGACTCTGCATGCTTGAGGAAAGGAGCAGATAACTAAATTTGGGCGAAATGACAAGTTTATTTCATTCTCTTTAGAACATAGTACATTACAATGCAGTACAGGCCCTTTGGTCCTCTGTTGCACCAACCTGTGAAACCAATTCTTTCTATCGTTCACTCCTGATTCTAGTACTTTTTGTGGGATATTAAAATATCATTTTCTATGAAAAAAATTATTTATTAATCAGGAGCACATATTAAACTCAATAGCTGTTATGATTGTTCTTCTTAATGGGCTGACATAATTGGCAGACATTGGAACTTCCACTAAATCTGTAGACAATAATTTACCTGGCATCTTGGCATGGCTACAAGACTCAGTGGTTTCCACCTTGATTGTTACAGGGATGGGGTTAAATGTAGATAGTAAGATGGTATCATGGTGCATAGGAGATCAGGAGGACAGCATGCAAGAAGAGAAAGAAGAGTTCTGTCATGCAGATGATAGCACTTTCCTCCATCAACTTCATTTGCAGTCAATTGAGGCTTTGCTTCCAAAATAATAATATTTTGCAGAAGAATAGACTGTTACAGCCATTAGGTGATGTGTGTTACAGTTTCTCCAAGGTGGTGACAAATGTAGAGAGGTTGTTATAACCTTGTATGAGGTCATCTGACATTCAAAGTTGAAAGTACATTGAAGTATTTGGAGCAGTTTTCTGTGTAATTCCTTATACCTAATGCTATGTTGTCTGTCTTTGCTCCCCTTTCAAATGCCAATTTTTTTCTGTCCAGGGTGTGAATTATTTTGTATGTATCTTGTTGTTTTCTTGTTGTCCCCATGATGTAAAAGGATCTGTCATGAGGTGTAATAACCTCATCTATGGTCAAGAAGTTCAGACAGGATAAGGTAGTAGGTGTTAGTAACAAAAACAGAAATTACTGAAAAAAGCTCAGCAGGTCTGGCAGTATCTGTGGAGAAAAGTCAGTTAATAAATCAAATCAAGTGACCCTTCCTCAGAACTAATGAATGTTGGTCCTCTTGTCAAATGACTAGATCTTTATCAGTCTCATCTCTGCACCCATCATCAGTTGCTGAAGAAGTGTGAACATGAACAATGACTGTTTGTAAGAAGTGTTGGAAGTGAAGCTTCGAGCTGGCTCATCCTCTGGGCAAATTCACACAGATCAAGAGGTGCCATATGTTCCACATCAGCTGCCATCATCCTTCTTGGTTTATGCCTTTAGAAAATCACTGAGACAAATTATGAGACTAATTAATTCTGCACAGAAGACAACCACATTTAAGAGGTATGAAGGTGAGTAGATTTACATCAGTAGCAAGGTGGAAATATGCTTGATATATGCTTTGTGTCATGTGTTCTCAATGTTGATGGAAGGTTAAGGTTTCGAAGCAGGTGGGTTGTTGATGAAAGGATTGTATGTCAAGTTTATAGAGATATCTTTAGTGTAGAGTAAGATTGAGAGAGAGGGAGAAAGCGATGAATGGATGGTCAGGGGTACATTTTCAATGAGGTATTAAGTTGATGTGAAATAGGCATCTTATAGACCACCCAATATTCAATTATATTGGAATGTTAATTCAGGCGAAAGTTTTTAACAATAAAGTTTCTCTGGATACTTTGGCTAGAATCACCCAACATCTCCCTGTATATTCATTATTCTAACTCTGAAAAATCTTTACTTTCTTCCTGCACTGCTCTTCGGGTATGGAGATCCTTGTCAATTCCAAGGCCATAGAGGATACAGCCAGTCACTGCAATCAGAAGTACCTTTCCCAGATTAGGTTACACAACACTAATAAGTAATCTAAACAACTGATGTACTACTGCACAAGATGATTGGAGCTGACAACAATCACCCTAGTGCTGGCATAATTTTTAACAAGTCTCCATATTGCACTTTTATTTCGATCTTAAAAGGCCAATAAAAGACAAGTGTGACAGTATTAGATAATCAAGATATCCTTGCAGCTAATTCATTGAACTTTACCACCCATCAAAACTGCTATTAAATAATGGATTATCTTGATGATGAAAATACTTTATCAACTGCCAGAGTGACTTCTTTTATGCCAATCTTTGGAATCCACTTGGACACTACAGCAAAGGCATTTGATTTTGAGTGCATGCAGTCAATAGATGCTGACTTGGTGGCCCTGTCCCTTGATCACGCAGTCATGGACACTACCCCTGGACATTCACTGGGTGCCCACCATCCCTGGTCACTCACTGGTTTCTTTCCTCAGACACTCATTCATGCACACTGTTCTTTGACATTCACTGGAGACACACGTTGGTTGGAACATCACTCAATGAATAATGTTCCCTGACAATCACTCTGTGCCCATTGTCCATAGACAGCTGACAAGCCAACTGGTGTATGCTGGCCAGACATTCATTTGTTGCACACTGTGCCAAGAAGCTTACTTAATGCATGTTGTTTCAGAATACTCATTGGGTGATCACAGTCTCCAGACTGTCAGTTATTGCACAGTGAACCCAGTATATGAAAACACATTTTTCTTTTTGGAACTGTAAAGACCACATCATATTATTTTAATTTTATTTCTGATTGCAGACTGAACTGTAAAAATAACAGTTTTAAAACCAGGGAATGTGGAAGGAATTGCTTCACTTACAAAAATCTAGTAACTCAAACTCAATGTAAAATGTGTTTACACTGTTGCTTCTCAAGCAGTGCGGAAAGGTATAAAAGGAAACTGCATAGCTTCAAGGTATGTGTGCAAAGTGTGTTTCAGCCAGCAACAGTGGCTGTCGTGGGCAGTCATGGATGCCACATATCATCAGCCTGACTACAAATCCCAAGTTCCTGGGTAGCTGAACAGCTAGTGAGTATGAATGATACAGTGAGGAGTCTTTGGATCACTGGAAGGGGGATGGTATATTTCTCCTAGCAGTAAAAATACCTGAAGTCCAAAGAAAGCTGACTGTTTGCTTCCACCAGATGCTGTGAGCTGTTGCTTTTAACAAATAAGTCAGGAACTTTACCATTTGTGAACCAGTCACTCTGTGCCTCTTGTAAGGAAGTGAAAGAATCTGAAGGAACAGATCAGAGAACAGAAGGACAGGGAAATAAGAACTCACCCCGTTGAATTCTGAGTACTGATGCTATTGAACTGTTTCCCCCAATGACGTTTCCTCCATCCAAAGCATTATCTTTGTTTTATAATACAACAAAGAACTGCAGATTCTGAAGATTTAACTGAACAAAAATGGAAATTGCTGGAGAAACTCAGCAGGTCTGGCAGTATGTGTGGGTAGAAAGCAGAATTAGTGTTTCAAGTCTGGTGACTCATCAGAACTGATTTTTCTTTGTCTGTCAGTATCTGCTTATATGTGCTTAAGGGCAGGAGTTAGAGTTTTAATTAGAAAAATTATGTGCCAACAGTTCATAGCTGTATCTCCATGGTCAGAATATATTTATTTTTTATAAATAGAGTCAGAGAATCATAGTGATGTTCAGCATGGAAACAGTCCCTTTGGTCCAACTTGTCCATGCTGACCAGATATCCTAAACTAATCTAGTCCCATTTGCCAGCACTTGGCCCATAGCCCTATAAACTCTTCCTCTCCATACACCCATTCAGATGCCTTTTAAATGCTGTTTAATTGTACCAGCCTCCACCCCTTCATCTGGCAGCTCATTCCATACACTCATCACCCTCTGCATGATAAGGTTGCCCTTTAGTTCCCTTTTATATCTTTCCCATCTCACTCTAAACCTACTCCCTTTAGTTCAGGACTCCCCCACCCCAGGGTAAAGACCTTGTCTATTTATCCTATACATGCCTCTCATGACTTTATAAATCTATAAGGTCACCCCTCAGCTTCTGACATTCCAGAGAAAACAGCCCCAGCTTATTCTGCCTTTCCCTATAGCTCAAATCCTCCAATCCTGGCAACATGCATGTAAGTCTTTTCTGAACCCTTTCAAGTTTCACAACATCCTTTTGATAGGAAGGAGAGCAGAATTGCAGGCAATATTCCAAAGGTAGCCTAACCAATGTCCTGTACAGCCACAACATGACCTCCCAACTCAGTGGTCTGACCAATAAGGGAAAGTATACCAAACACCTTCTTCACTATCCTATCTACCTGTGACTCTGCTTTCAAGGAACTAAGAACATGCAATGCAAGGTCTCTTTGTACAGCAACATTCCCAGGACCTTACCATTAAGTGTATAAGTCCTGCTAAGATTTGCTTTTCCAAAATGCAGCACCTTACATTGATCTAAATTAAACTCCATCTGCCACTCCACAGTCCATTATCCCATCTCATCAAGATCCTGTTGTACTCTGAGGTAGCCTTCTTCGTTGTCCGTTACACCTCCAATTTTGGTGTTATCTGCAAACTTACTAACTATACCTCCTATGTCCACATCCAAATCATAAATGAGGAAAAGTAGTGGATCCAGCACCACTCCTTGTGGTTCACCACTGGTCACAGGCGTCCAGTCTGAAAAGCAACCCCCCACCACCACCCTCTGTCTTCTACGTTCGAGCCAGTTCTGAATCCAAACGGCTAGTTCTCCCTGCATCCCATGAGATCTAACCTTGCTAACCAGTCTCCCATGAAGGACCTTGTCAGATGCCTTACTCCATGTAGATCACATCCACTGCTCTGCCCTCAACAATCCTCTTTGTTACTTCTTTAATAAACTCAATCAAGTCTGAGAGACATGATTTCCCATGCACAAAGCCATGCTGATTATCCCTAATAATCCTTGCCTTTCCAAATGCGTGTAAATCCTGTCCCTCCGGATTCCCTCCAACAACTTGCCCACCACCAATGTCAGGCTCACTGGTGTATACTTCCTTGGCTTTTCCTTACCACCTTTCTTAAATATTGGGGACACCATGTTAGCCAACCTTTCGTCTTCCTGAACCTCACGTGTGGCTATCAATGATACAAATATCTTAGCGAGGGACCAAGCAATCACTTCCCTAGCTTCCCACAGAGTTCTAGGATACAAAATCAAGTGTTTGGGGATTTATCCACTTTCATTCATTTCAAGACAGCCAGCATCAGCACCTCTGCAATATGGACATTTTTCAAGATGTCACCATCTATTTCCCCACATTCTACATCTTCCACGTCCTTCTCCACAGTAAATACTAATGCAAAATACTCATTTAGTATCTCATCCATCTCCTGCGGCTCCACATATAGGCTGCCTTGCTGATCTTTGAGGGGTCCTGTTCTCTCCCTAGTTACCCTTTTGTCCTTAATGTATTTGTAAAAACTCTTTGGATTCTCCTTAACCCTATTTTCCAAAGTTATCTCATATCCCCTTTTTGCCATCCTGATTTCCTTCTTTATACTCTTCAAAGGATTCACTCGATCTCTCCTGTCTACCTCCTGACGTATGCTTCCTGTTTTCTTAATCAAAAAACCTCAAATTCTCTAGTCATCCAGCTTTCCCTACACCTACCAGCCATACCTTTCACCTTTACTGTCTTTGGATTCTTGTTATCCCATTTTTGAAAGCTTCCCATTTTCTAGATATCCCTTTACCTGCGAGCTTCTGCCCCCATCAGCTTTTAGAAGTTCTTGCCTAATACCGTCAACATTACCTTCCTCCAATTTAGAACTTCAACTTTTAGATCCGGTCTATCCTTTTCCATCACTATTTTAAAACTAATAGAATTATGGTCGCTGGCCCCATAGTGCTCCCCCACTGACACCTCAGTCACCTGCCCTGCCTTATTTCCCAAGAGGTACTTGTAAACTGGGGACTTTGCAATCACTGGAAAATTTTTTAACTTTGTGTGGTTTGATTGCCAACGCTCGTCAATCTGCATGCTTACCCTGTGCACTCGTTGGATGCTCACTGCCCCCAGACAGTTGTTGAGGGCACATGGCTTCTCTGCACAAGCTGGAGGAATGCTATATCCATTCACTCATTCAGGGCGTATGGTCCCCAGATACTCGCTGGGGAAACTTTGGCCTGGGGCACTCACTGGAGCCACGCTGTCCCCGAGTAATCACTTAGTGCGCACTGATTTCAGACAGTCAATTAGTGGACACTGTCCCACTCATTTAATCCATATTTTCCCAGAGACTCACTGGGTGCCAGCTGTCCCCACTCTGTATCACTGTGCCTTTCTCTTTTTCTTGGTGCGCTGCATCAATGGACATATTCTGTGGTACATGCTGCCTCTCTATATTTCGTCAAGACATTTTAAAAAATATTTAGGTACCACACAATATCTCGATATATGCTGCAATTAGCAATGTACTATTTTATCGTAATATAATTTTAGACCCATATCTTGTTTGATACATTTCGTATGGTAATCATTAACAATACATTTACAAGCTTGCCATCTAGTGGGCTGTACAAGCATTGTCATTTACCTAGCTTTCATAGCTGTCTGCAAATGAAATGGTTTAGTAAATGTATATGAAGAACACTACCCATCTCATTGAATTCATCTGTACCAAAACCTGGCTCCCCATTGCAGCTGGAATTTTCTAGAAATCTGCCTGTTAATTGATTCTGGGGAATATCCTTGTGAGTGACACAGGCCATGATGTATACCATACAAATTATTCCAGGCCTCTGGCTATGAACCTTGCAGAAACAATTTCACAAATTTGTCACGTCATTTCTGCTTCCTCCAACTCCTCTCATCTGAGGAGTTTAAATCCAAACTGTTTAGATTGCTGCTGAAGTCCTGCTAATACAAAGCAGAGTGATGACCTGCTGGTGCTGCATTTTGTTGTTCAAGACAGTTTATTTGACCAGAGTGTGTGTCATTGTGAGCAAAGCCAGCATTTATTGTCCATCCTTATTGCTTTTGAACTGCCTCCTTGAACTGCTGTAGTCCTTATGGGTGTAATGATTGGTGAGGTCAGCCAACTAGAACTCATAGTTCCCTGGGACTATTAATCTGATCCAATCAGGGAGCCCTGGCTGACAGATGAAAAGAGAAGTGACAGAAATTCTGATACTCTGGGTGCTGGCTCTGACGATGCTGTGCAAATAAAGGGTGATTTGATGATGGGATACCGGCCTCTGTGGCGTTATTTTAATTAGTTCACCAATAATGCTCTGGGGTAGGGAGTTCCAAGGTTTTGATCCAGCAACAAGAATGGAATAGTGATTCAAGTTTCAAGATGGCATGGGTTTCTAAGCTCTTAAACAGGCCAATGAATCCATTCAGGGCATTCAATAGCTGTCTGCCTCACATCCACTGAAGGTAGGTGAGGACCATGTCAGGGGCAAGCCATGTAGTCCAGAAAAGTTTCAAAAGGGAAATGGATTATGGTTTATGGATTAAATTTGCAACTGCCCATTACAAGTCAGATGAGGAACTAACATTGACAACTTTGCTAATTCACCTTCCGAGTCTTGCTTGGGCTTCAGCATTTGAGCACCTTGAAGGCTGCAGCTGGAAGTGAGCATTCCACCCTCAGAAATCAAGACCATTGTGGTTCAGGAGCTGCAGTCTGCACAGGATGTTGGCGCGAAGGCCAGAAGAGAGGGACAAGAGGCAATGATGCATAAAATGATTGCAAGATAGGATCCACAAGTAGAGGTGAGGAGACCAAGAAGTGATTATGATGCTTTGCCAAAGAAGACTGCAACTCTTTAGGCAGCTGGTCACAAACATCTGTGTCCTTGTCAATGTGGATCTTAGCAGTAATTTACAACTGGCTGCACATCAAAGCAGCACCCAAGTGACAGATGCTGTCTTTACTGAAATGAGG
The DNA here is from genome assembly GCF_047496795.1 of Chiloscyllium punctatum. Lineage (NCBI taxonomy): Eukaryota > Metazoa > Chordata > Chondrichthyes > Orectolobiformes > Hemiscylliidae > Chiloscyllium > Chiloscyllium punctatum. The sequence goes on along the minus strand of NC_092760.1, from coordinate 36,833,913 downwards.
CAATGCATCAAATTCACAAGGGACAATTGCAGAAGCCAATAAGCCTAGTGCCTGGACCAATCAGTGGTGCCCTGCAATAACCTACTGTAAGGATCTCTTGTCACTACAATGGTATGTTTTCAAAAATATGGTGATCTAGAAAAATGTGAAACTTGAGAATGGAGAGGCTGTGAAAGAGGAGAACTCACTGAGAGAGGGACAAAATGAGAGATGAAGGATTTTGAGGTAGAGGGAAGTGATGCTTAATTAACAGGTTTCCCTGCTGGTGGATGAGGAGGCCTCCTCCTGTCACCTTCTGTGAAGAGCGCTTCAATGTCTGTCAGGCCTCTGGCTCCATTGTGTCATCACAAGTCCCTGTGGTGCACAGAAAAACTTTGGAACCAACTGTCCTCCTGAGACAACTGTCAACCTGTAATCTCAGTGTTAGCTTTCTTGGATGTTTTAAACCACACCTCCAAGCCTGCCTACTAGCAATAATTAGACAAAAAAACCCGACTCTATTTTAATTTACAACTTCAGTCAGTTTCCACTGGTATTTCTGACACAAAACCAGTCCCATCTCCTATTTCCCAGCTCTGTTGTAGTGAAAATCTAGCCCCTAGTCTGTCATTTCAGGTGAACCTGAACAACTCTATAGCAGTATTTTGAAAAAAAAGAGCAGATATGTGTCCTGGCCTATATTTATCCATCATTGATGACTCTAGACTAGAATAGTTGCTACGTTTTGAAAAGTGCTTAGAAACACCTTGGAACATCATGCGATTACAAAATTCATGTGTATTTCTTTCAGTTGAGCATGATGTATACTAATGCCTACACTTCATATTCTGCTATTTCAACACCATTCACAACTTATTTTGGTTTTTGAGTATACTGTCCATTTTCCATTTATATATTTGTGCAAACTTTCATGCACCACTTTTCTATTTTTTCCACATATTGTGTGTAATTGATTCTGTCATTTGTAATTTCTGTTTAATAGTTGTCTACTTTGACACTATTCCTGGTTTTGATTGGAATTGAGTTTACAATGACTCTGGGATGATGGTACAGTGGCAATGTACCAGATTAATATTCCAGCAATCTAAACTAATTCTGGAAAGATGGGTTTAAACCCTATAATGGCAGCTGGTGGAATTTATTTGAGTTAACACATTCAACATTCAAGGCTAGCTTCAAAATGGTGTAGCAGTAGCGTCCTTACCTTTGGATCAAGACATCTAGGTTCAAGTCCCACCTCCTCCTGAGGTGTGTAACAACATCTCTGAACATGTTGATTAGTTTAATAAAAAATGGCGACCATGAGCTCTTCTCAATTCTGTAAAAACCCATCTGGTCCATTCATGTCCTTTAGTGTAAGAAACGGTATGAAGGATTTAGAGGGATTTGGGCCAAGTGCTGGCAAATGCTTCTAGATAAGGTTAGGACATCTGGTCAGCATGAACGAGTTGGACCGAAGGGTCTGTTTCCATGCTGTAGATCTCTATGACCCTAAATCTGATCTAACCTATATGTGACTTCAGAGCAACAGGTTGACCTTTAACTACCCTCTGAAATAGTCTAGCAAGCCACTCAGTTTAAGGTCAACAAGTGTTGACCTTGTCAGTAATACTCAGATCTTGGTAATGAATAAAAAGAAACAAAATTCCTCCAAGTCTCCTCTAAGATTACTATAACATGTCTGTCTTTTTGTGGCATTTCACTTCACTCTCCCTTGCCTTTTCCAAGCTCATCTTATCAATGAAACCAAAGTTGATCCCTCCTCCATGTAACTCCTGACTACTCAACTCTCTTTCATGACCCGCATGCTACTGGATATTTCTAACTGCTTTCTTTCCTTGAACACTTAGTGCACTGAGGCACATAGCCACAACAATCTCTCCTCATGCTCCTGATTGTTTTTGCAATGTGCAATATGATGATCATGCTTTCCTCCAATGTCTCTCTTCTTTAACTCAGGAAAATATGGTTCATTTCATGTCCTTATATTCCTACCTATAAATGGAACATCAGCAATGAATCTTCATCCCTCCATTACACCATTACCTCCAGGTTTTCTAAGTATCTGTGCTTGACCCTCTCCTCTGCTTATCTATTTGTTGCCTCTTGCAGAGTGTCAACTGTTAAAATAGATACAGCTTTCAAATGCATTTGAAATTCTGATATTCATCTCTGCCTCCAATTCAGAGACCTAAGCACAATAATATTTCAAGGATACATCTCTCAACCAACATCAAAACAACATATCATTATTGTATTGACAAACTGAGGAGCCTCACTGTGCTGAAATTAACTGCTATCTTTCTGACATCATAACAATTTGTGTTCTATTAAAGTACTAAAAAATAAGAAATCCTGGAAGGCCCTGAGTATAGTACTATAAAAATGCAGATAATTCTTTTTTGTCTCACCGATCCCTCTCAAATTAATCAATGATACGAGACTATTTATCGCAGTTATAGGACCAGAAGTGGGCTATTTCAATCCCAGAGCTCATTCTGTCATTCAAATCAACCATGAGTTATATGTACCTCCAATAACCCATCTTATTTGCGAAAGCATTTGATAACCAGCTCATCAAATCAATCTCAGTCCTCAAAATTTCAAAAGACATTGTTTTCAGTTTCCTCCAACTCAACATCAGGAAAGCTGAAATGGTGGGCTCAATTTTCTTAAATTTTGGCTGCGTCAGTGTGGGGAGAGGTTCATAGAATGTTTCAATCCGTGTGTCCTGACATTTCTCATGCAATTCTCCACTGCTCACATTATTAAGTATGCACTCCATTTCCATGGCACTGCTCTCATGTTATCTTGTATGCAGCAGCAGCAGAAATACTTACCAATGCCAAGACCTTACAATGTTCATGCCACCTGTGCCATATTAAACCCCAACTGTGCACTATATCAAATGCTGCCAGCTTGGTATAAAGGGGCCATATGGATCAGTGCAATGCCCACGATGATTGGTGAGGCTGGTGCTTTTTCAATGACAACTTCAATAGATGGAGATTGTTGATGGCCATTGTCCATGGAGTGTGCCCTGATATGTTAGGGAATACTGGCCAAGATGAATGCCTGGAGAAGACAATGGTGAGCTGCAGCTGCCAGATTATTCCTATCATTTTCAAATTGGGAATAGATGCCATCCCGTTTCTCTCCGCAACAACAAACTGAATATAAGAGGTAAAATTATATAATAATGTAATGGTAATACATGAAAATAAACCCCTTACTATTTACTAGTAAGATTCTCAGCTAGCCATTAAACCTTTAAGTGGAACATAGATTCTTTGTGGTCAAGAAAAGAAAGAACTAATTTTTTCATTCTCACTATGTCTTGCTAACTTCCTCACCATTGCCCGCCTCATCAGAGCCTGAGAAAACTACCCATTGTCTTTGATAACTGTGCTAAACTCTGACCTCTTGCTCAAAAGCAACATACTGTGGATGTTGGAGTTGATAAAGAAACTGAAGAAATTGGAAATACTCAGCAGCTCCTGCAACATTTGTGGAGAAAGAAACATAGTCAATGTTTCAAACCTTTGCACATTGCTTCTATTGGAACAATCATCCAATACTCCCTTGAATATCTCAATTGAAAATACTCTTACTAAGCACTTCCAAACAGTAGATTCCAGACCAAGACCACTTGTGTTAATTTTTCTCATATACTTCTTTTGCAATTCATTTTAAATCTCTTTTTAATCCTTTTATCAAGTAGGAATATTTTCTCCCTATCTACTCCATCCAGTCCCCTTATTATGTTGAAAACTGCTATCATATTTTCTTTTAGCCTTCTTCTCCAAAGGGAAAACAGTTTAAATTTCTCCAGCCTCTCCTCAAAACTGAAGTTTGTCATTCCTAGAACAGTAAATCTCTTATTTATTCTCTTCAATGCATTCACATCCTTCCTATGCAGCACCAAGAACTAAACACAATATTCCAGCTGAAATCTTAGACTTGCCTTGTACAAGTTCAGAAAACCTCCTTGCTCTTGTACTGCTCTTGTACTTTTAAAAAATGCCCAGGAAATTCTGTGCTTTATTAGCTACCCTTTCCAACTGGCCTGTCACATCCACCTGTACACAGATATACCTTAGCCCTTTTGTTCCAAAATCCCGTTTTGAATTGTATCCCTTGTTTTGTATTGTCTGTCCATGTCATACCTACTAATTACATCACTTCACACTTCTCCAGATTGACCTTCATCTGACACCAATTCAATTTCTGAATGTCCTTTTGAATTTCAGCTGAATCACAATGTTTCCAAGTTTCATATCCACCTGCTTTGAAATTGTCTCTTGCATGCCAAGATCTAGAACATTAATATACATCAGGAAATGGAGACCTGGGGAACTCCACTACAAATCTTCCTCCAGCTTCAAAAATATTGATTGATTGTTATTTTGTTTCTGAACAGTCAGCCAACTTTGTATGCATATTGCTATTATCCCTTTTGGTCTATGAGCAATAGTTTTCTATCAAGTGTGTTACATGGCATTGTATTGAATGCCTTCTGGAAGGCCATGTATATCACATCAACAGCATTATCTCACTGATACTTTGCATTATCTCTTTCAGAAATTAAAAAAAAAACATCAGTTAAACATGATTTCCCCTTTAGAAATTGATTCTGAATGTTTTTATTGCACCTTTTTCTATGTGGCTCCTAATTCTATTCTGAATAATTGTTTCTACAGGTTTCATCACCACTGAAATTAATTGGTGTGGGTTTATTTCTGGGTTTATCCATACAATTGTTTTTGAACAAGGACATGATGCATACTATCCTCCAGTCTTCTGGCATCAGAAAGTCTCCAGTCATTCTTTATTTCTTTTCAGCTTCTAAGAATTATGAATTACTGTGCTACAGTAGAAGAAGCTAGTTATTTGGTGAGTATCTGGGAAGTGACTAAAATTTATTCTATTATTCCAAAACTTCAAGCAAGTACAGCAACTGACTATATAAACAAGTTATAATTGAATAAAATAATTGAATAGTTAATTAGAACTAATTAAGGATGGTAAGATAGGTGATGTGTCACAGATGCACCATATGGGAGTTTCTGGATGCCAATGTGATACAAGGAAACTCATTTGCAGTTAGTGTTTGAAATTTGAGCAGCTTTGGTTCACAGTTAATGAGTTGGAGGCTCAACTCAGGACACTGAATTGCATCAGGGAGTGGGAAAGAGATTCTTCGTACCAGAAGGCAGTCACACCTCTTAGGATAGGGTCTTCTGATTTGGTCTGTGTTCAGTGTTAGGAGTGTGTGACTGTGAATGAGGCAGTTAAAGGGACCCAGAAGGCAGAATCCTCAGCCTTTGCAATTGTCCACATTGTTGAGGCCATTTCAGTTTAATCATTGGATGGGAATAGAGCCTACAGAGTGGATGAGAGTCTTTTTTCAGGCTTGCAGGATTTTGAGTGGTGTGCCACAGTGGTCAGTGTGGAGGCCTCAACTCTTTACAATTTATATAAATGATTTGGATGAAGAGGTCAGAGGTATGGTGGCTAAATTTGCTGATGGCACAAGTAGGAGTGAGTTGTGAAGACAACATAAGGACTCTACAAAGTGATTTAGATAGGTTGAAGATCTGAAAATGAAGAACAATGTGGATAAGTTTAAAGTTGTTCTTTTTGGCAGAATGAATAAAAACATTATTTAAATGGTCAGAGAATGTACTGTAGTAATCTAAGTATATAAATGTATTGGAAGCAGTTTAAAGGAGATTTACCAGCCTAATGTGTGAAATGGGCATGTTGTCTTATAGGGCAAGGTTGGATATGCTAGGCTTTAATTTATTGGAATTTAGGAGAGTAAGTCGTGACTTGATTGAAACATACATGATTCTAACAGGTTTTGACAGGGTAAATGTGGAGAGGATAATTCCTTTGATGGAATAATTTATAACAAGAGATCATTGTTTAAAAATAAGGGGCTGCTCTTTCAGATGAGGTGATTTATTTTCTCACAGATGATTGAGAGTCATTGGAATAATCTCATGAAAAGGCAGTGGAAGCAGAGTATTTAAATATTTTTAAGGCAGAGGTGGTTCTTAATATGTAAATAGGGTGAAAGGTTATTAGGGCTAGGCAGGAATGTGAACCTAAGGTTACAATAAATAGTGGAGCATGCAGGAAAGACTGAATGGCCTACTCATACTTCTTGTTTGTGTCTCAAACGAAAAAGAATTTAACTGTTCCCTCTTGACATTCAATAACATAACATCACTAAATCCCCACTATCAACATCCCAGCAGTGAGCTTTGATCAGAAACTGAACTGAACCATGTAACTACTACAGCTACAAGAGCAGATCAAAGAGAGGAGATTTTGAAGCAAGTTACTCACCTCTCACCTCCAAAAGCATGTCCATTGTATGATGGAACCATTTGTCTAAATGAATCGTGAGTAGCACACTTAACTGGCACTTCACCCACCACTGATGCATAGGGGCAGCAATGTATAAACAAGATATATTGCAGTGACTCAATGGGGTTTCTTTGACAGCATCTTCCAAGCATGTAACCTTTACCACTGTGGTGGTACCGTGCCTTTAAGAGAAATTTGTTCTGTTTCTCTTGCAGAGAGAGATTTTGCCACTGTGGTGGTGGAATGTCTGCTTCAGAAGCAGTGGCTAAACTGAGACTTTTAAAAAATTAAACAAAGGAATCATGGGTGGTTGGAGTCAGGCTCCCACAGACCCAAGGTTTTAGTTTTGCTTTCGGTTCGGTTTTGGAGTTGCCTATTGAAGCTGATGGATGCAACTGTCTCTCTGCTGTAGCAAAGAAAAACCTTGAGCTTTTTCCTCTGCTGCTAAATTACTTATTTCTGTTTTTATTTATTCTCCTAGACTGGAAAAGAGCTAGCACATGAGGAAGATCTGTTTTACTGAAATTGCCTTTGCCAAAGGTGTGTTTATGCAATGCTGCTATATTGGAACAGTTGATGATTAGTAGTTAAATAATATATTATTTTGTTAAGTATTTCAATAGGCTTAAAGTTATGCCAATTCTTCTTTTTTGTTTGTATTTTAACTACGTTGTAGGAATAAAGTGTGCTTTGTTTAAAGCCTAGTAGTGGACAAATTGGCTTACACTTGCCTCAAAATAAAATAAAATATGAGGGTTTAGGGTAAGTCCTTGATATATTTTGAGGAGTTTGATCTAGAACATAGAACATAGAACATAGAACAATACAGCACAGAACAGGCCCTTCGGCCCACGATGTTGTGCCGAACTTCTATCCTAGATTAAGCACCCATCCATGTACCTATCCAAATGCCGCTTAAAGGTCGCCAATGAATCTGACTCTACCACTCCCTCGGGCAGCGCATTCCATGCCCCCACCACTCTCTGGGTAAAGAACCCACCCCTGACATCTCCCCTATACCTTCCACCCTTCACCTTAAATTTATGTCCCCTTGTAACACTCTGTTGTACCCGGGGAAAAAGTTTCTGACTGTCTACTCTATCTATTCCTCTGATCATCTTATAAACCTCTATCAAGTCACCCCTCATCCTTCGCCGTTCCAACGAGAAAAGGCCGAGAACTCTCAACCTATCCTCGTACGACCTACTCTCCATTCCAGGCAACATCCTGGTAAATCTTCTCTGCACCCTCTCCAAAGCTTCCACATCTTTCCTAAAGTGAGGCGACCAGAACTGCACACAGTACTCCAAATGTGGCCTAACCAAAGTCCTGTACAGCTGCAACATCACCTCACGACTCTTGAATTCAATCCCTCTGCTAATGAACGATAATACTCCATAGGCCTTCTTACAAACTCTATCCACCTGAGTGGCAACCTTCAAAGATCTATGTACATAGACCCCAAGATCCCTCTGTTCCTCCACCTGACCAAGAACCCTACCATTAACCCTGTATTCCGCATTCTTATTTGTTCTTCCAAAATGGACAACCTCACACTTGGCAGGGTTGAACTCCATCTGCCACTCCTCAGTCCAGCTCTGCATCATATCTAAGTCCCTCTGCAGCCGACAACAGCCCTCCTCACTGTCCACAACTCCACCTATCTTTGTATCATCTGCAAATTTACTGACCCACCCTTCGACTCCCTCATCTAAGTCATTAATAAAAATTACAAACAGCAGAGGACCCAGAACTGATCCCTGCGGAACTCCACTTGTAACTGGACTCCATGCTGAATATTTACCATCTACCACCACTCTCTGACTTCGACCGGTTAGCCAGTTTTCTATCCAATTGGCCAAATTTCCCTCTATCCCATGCCTCCTGACTTTCCGCATAAGCCTACCATGGGGAACCTTATCAAATGCCTTACTAAAATCCATGTACACTACATCCACTGCTCTACCCTCATCCACATGCTTGGTCACCTCCTCGAAGAATTCAATAAGACTTGTAAGGCAAGACCTACCCTTCACAAATCCATGCTGGCTGTCCCTAATCAAGCAGTGTCTTTCCAGATACTCGTAAATCCTATCCCTCAGTACCCTTTCCATTACTTTGCCTACCACAGAAGTAAGACTAACTGGCCTGTAATTCCCGGGGTTATCCCTATTCCCTTTTTTGAACAGGGGCACAACATTCGCTACTCTCCAGTCCCCTGGTACCACCCCAGTTGCCAGTGAAGACGAGAAGATCATTGCCAATGGTACTGCAATTTCCTCTCTTGCTTCCCACATAATCCTAGGATATATCCCGTCAGGCCCAGGGGACTTGTCTATCCTCAAGTTGTTCAAAATGTCCAACACATCTTCCTTCCTAACAGGTATCTCTTCTAGCTTATCAGTCCGTTTCACACTCTCCTCTTCAACAATACGGTCCCTCTCGTTCGTAAATACTGAAGAGAAGTACTTGTTCAAGACCTCTCCTATCTCTTCCGACTCAATACACAGTCTCCTACCACTGTCCTTGATCGGACCTACCCTCGTTCTCGTCATTCTCAGGTTTCTCACATACGCATAGAATGCCTTGGGGTTATCCTTGATCCTATCCGCCAGGGATTTTTCATGCCCTCTCTTAGCTCTCCTAATCCCTTTCTTCAGGTCCCTTCTGGCTATCCTGTATCCCTCCACTGCTCTGTCTGAACCTTGTTTCCTCAACCTTATGTAAGCCTCCTTCTTCCTCTTTACTAGACATTCAACCTCCCTCGTCAACCAAGGCTCCCTCACACGACCATTTCTTTCCTGCCTGATCGGTACATACATATCAAGGACACGTCGTATCTGCTCCTTGAAAAAGTCCCACATTTCCACCACATCCTTCCCTGACAGCCTATGCTCCCAACGTATGCTCCTCAAATCCTGTCTTACAGCATCGTAATTTCCCTTCCCCCAATTGTAAAAACTTCCTTGTTGTGCGCACCTATCTCTCTCCATAACCAAGGTGAAAGTCACAGAATTGTGGTCGCCATCACCAAAATGTTCACCCACTAACAAGCCCACCACTTGTCCCGGTTCGTTACCGAGTACCAAATCCAATATGGCCTCCCCTCTGGTTGGACAATCTACATACTGCGTTAGAAAAGCTTCCTGGACACACTGCACAAACACCGCCCCATCCAATCTACTTGATCTAAAGAGCTTCCAATCAATATTTGGGAAGTTGAAGTCGCCCATGACTACGACCCTGTGGCTTCTGCACCTTTCCAAAATCTGTTTCCCAATCTGTTTCTCCACATCTCTGCTGCTATTGGGGGGCCTATAATAAACACCCAACAAGGTGACTGCACCTTTCCTATTTCTGACTTCAGCCCATACTACCTCCAGAGGCAGATCCCCCTCAAACTTCCTTTCTGCAGCCGTTATACCATTTCTAATTAGCAATGCCACCCCCCCTCCTTTTTTACCATCCTCCCTAATCTTACTGAAACATCTGTAACCAGGAACCTCCAACAGCCATTCCTGTCCCTCATCTATCCATGTTTCCGTGATGGCCACAACATCGTAGTCCCAGGTACCGATCCACGCCTTAAGTTCACCCACCTTATTTCTGATACTCCTTGCATTGAAGTATACGCACTTGAGCCCATCTCTGTGTAAGCAAGTAGTCCCTGTCAGTGCTACCTTCTCCACAGCCTCCCTACAGTCTTGGACATCCTGACACACAGCTAGCTTACTTGCTGGACTACAAGTCCGGATCCCATCCCCCTGCCAAATTAGTTTAAACCCCCATCATTTGCAACCCCCAAAATAAATTGCAGGCTCTTAGTTGGGATCAAAATCTATAATTCGAGGTAGGGTTTAGGGTTATTGAACTCAAACTCAGTGAGTAATGAGTGTTGGTGTTCTCTATTCAAGTGTTGCATTTGGTTAGTTTAAATAGGGTATGCCTTGTGTCATAATGGCTCTTTCAGTGGCTACAAATTTCCTGGATGTGAAAAAAGTCACTTCAACTGGTTTACAGAAGATGAAAGCTTTCAGAATTGGCAGACAAGCTGAAATTGAGGTTACCCTATGTCCATGAAGAAAGGGGATATAGTAGTAGCAATTAGCTCAGCATTTACAATTGTCAAGAATGCAGTCAGCATCTTTGGAAAAAACTAAAATTCAATTGCAAAAGAAGTGACTTGAATTCAATGCAATGGCAAGGGAAAAAGAAAAGAATAACCCTAGCAGAAGAAAAGGATAAAAAGCAAGAAGAAAGGGAGAGAGAGAGAACTTTTGAACTGAAAAATGAAAATCAACTTAAAATGGCGGAGGTGAAAATAAAAATGTGTGTGTGTGAGTAGTGATAAGGACAGTGATGAAGAACAAACCCATTCCAGCCAAACATGAGGATCTGTTTAAATATTCCAGGCATTGCATAGTTTGACAAAAAGGATGTAGAAGCCTTTTTCATTTAATTTCAGAAAGTGGCTAAACAAATGAAATGGCCACTGACCATGTGGGTATTGTTGATTCAAATGATGTTGGTAGGCAGGGCAATCAGAACTGGACACAGTCCTCCAGAAGAGGCTTCACCAACATCTTGTACAACCTCAACAAAACATCCCAACTCCTTTACTCAAAGGTCTGAGCAATGCAGGCAACTGTGCTAAATACCTTCTTAACTGCCCTGTCTATCTGTGATGCAAACTTCAAAGAATTATGTACTGAAATCTCTAGGTCTCTCTGTTCTACAATGTTACCCAAGGCCCTACTTTTAATTGTATAAGTCCTTGATTGTTTTGCCAAAATGTGATACCTTGCATTTATCCAAATTAAACTCCATCTGCCACTCTTCAGCCCATTGACCCAATTGATCAAGATCTCTTAGTAATCTTAGATATCAGTTACAAAATGCTGCAGGAAGCAAAACCTATATCATGGCAGCAGATCAGTGATTGCAAGGGGTCTTCTTTGGTGTTTCTTACTAGAAAAAGAGACATAGGCCTCGAAAAGTTAATGCTGTCTCTGCCGGCACTCATGGTGGTAAAAACAATGACTGCAGATGCTGGAAACTAGATTCTGGATTAGTGGTGCTGGAAGAGCACAGCAGTTCATGGAGCATCCAAGGAACAGCGAAATCGACGTTTTGGGCAAAAGCCCTTATTCCTGATGAAGGGCTTTTGCCCGAAATGTCGATTTCGCTGCTCGTTGGATGCTTTCTGAACTGCTGTGCTCTTCCAGCACCACTAATCCAGGGCTGGTGAGGTGTTTGCATCACTTTCAAAGGAGGTGTCCGGGGAGTATGATGTGGTGTAAAAAAAATTATGTGCATATAAACTAGTGCCAAAAGCCTGCAGACATTTTAATAATTGAAGGAGGAAACCTTGTCAAACATATATGGAATTTGAAAGATCAAACAAAGTAACTTTCATAGGTGGATAAAGGGGTTGCAAATAGATTAGACACATGATGCTCTTATTTTGGAGGAGTTCAAAAATTAACTTCCTGAAGTAATGTGATCTCATATGGAAGAGCAGAGAGTTAAAACTGCAAGATTTGCAGCAGAAATGGCAGATGATAATGAGTTAGTTCATAAAATAAAGTTTAGCTTATGACACCAATTTCAATCTGTGAACAGAAATTGGGGAAGAGCACTCAGGTGTTTTCACTGTAATACATTAGGACACATCAAGTTGCAGTGTTGGTGATTTTTAAAAAAAAATTCTAAAGAAGCATGTGGTAAAACAAGATAAGCCAATGGGCTTTGTTAATGTGGCAAAGGAGACCAATGAGGAAACCATATGGAAGGACAATGACAGAAATACCACTGGGTACTCCTCCATGATCATAAATTGTCCTCCTTATCACTGACCTACTTCCTAATGGATTTAATTCAAAATCCTTGTCCCCGGCCATGAAACCTTGATGTTTTTGTCTGATTTTTCCCTCTGCTAAAACCTAATTTGCAACATGGTGCTTACTTATTATTTATTACTTTTTATTATATCGATATGGCACTATGGCACTATGTCACAACCTAGAGGAAAAAATAAGTGTGTTGCTGGAAAAGCACAGCATGTCAGGAAACATCCAAGGAGCAGGAGAATCGACGTTTCGGGCATAAGTCCTTCATCAGGAGTGAGGCGAGGAAGGGAGCTGAGAAAGGGATAGGTGGATGAAGGTGAGGGAGAAGGTGATAGGTCAAAGGGGGGAGTGATGGACAGGTCAGGAGGGTGGTGCTGAGTTGGAGGCTTGGAACTGGGATAATGTGAGGGGAGGGAAAATGAGGAAGCTGTTGAAATCCACATTTATCCTGTGTGGTTGCAGGGTCCCAATGCAGAATATGAGGCGTTCTTCCTCCAGGCATTGGGTGGTAATGGTTTGGCAGTGGAGGAGGCCCAGGACCTGCATGTCCTTGACGGAGTGGGAGGGGGAGTTGAAGTGTTCAGTGGTGCAGTTGGTGGGTGCGGGTGTCCCAGAGATGTTTACTGAATGGGTAGCCATGGGCACCCAAATGGGACCCAGCTATGCCTGCCTGTTTGTCAGGTACATGGAACAGTCCATCTTCTGCAGTTACAGTGGCACCACCCCTCACGTGTTCCTCCACTATATCAATCACTGTATCAGCGCCACCTCGTCCTCCCATGAGGAGGTTGAACAGTTCATCAACTTCACCAACACCTTCCACCCTGATCTCAAATGCACCTGGACCATCTTGGACACCTCTCTCCCCTTCCTGGACCTCTACATCACCATTTCCAGCAACTGACTAATCACAGACATGTATTACAAGCCCACCGACTCCCACAGCTACCTAGACTACAACTCCTCCCATCCTACCTCCTATAAAAATGCCATCCCTTATTCCCAATTCCTCCGTCTCTGCTGCATCTGTTCCCAGGATGACCAATTCCACCTCAGAAAGTCCCAGATGGCCTCCTTCTTCCAAGATGGCAACTTCCCTTCCAATGTGGTTGATGATGCCCTTCAGCGCATCTCCTCTACTTCATGCACCACCACCTTTGAACCCTACCCCTCCCAATGCAACAAGGACAGAACCCCACTGGTCCTCCCCTTCCACCTCACCAACCTCTGCATACATCACATCATCCTGCACCATGTCTGCCACCTCCAAATGGATCCCACCACCAGATATATTTCCCTCCCCACCTCTATCAGTGTTCTGAAGAGATCATTCCCTCCACGACTCCCTCATCAGGTCCATGATCCCACCAGCCCACACCCACTCCTGGCACCTTTCCCTGCCACCACAGGAAGTACAAAACCTGTGCCTACACCACTCCCCTCACCTCTGCCCAAGCCACCAAGGTATCCTTGCACATCTGTCAGAAATTTACCTGTACCTCTACCAACGTCATCCAGTGCATCCATTGCACCTGATGTAGTCTCCTTTACATCGGCGAGACAAGACGCCTTCTTGCAGATCATTTCAGAGAACATCTCTGGGACACCCACATCCATCAAATCCACCACCCTGTGGCTGAACACATCATCTCCCCCTCCCACTCCATCAAGGACATGCAGGTTCTGGGCCTCCTCCACTGCCAGACCATTACCACCCAATGCCAGGAGGAAGAATGCCTCATATTCTGCCTTTGGGACCCTGCAACCACACAAGATAAATGTGGATTCCTCATTTCCCCTCTCCCCACATTATCCCAGTCCTAAGCCTCCAACTCTGCACCGCCCTCCTGACCTGACCCTCACTCCCCTCTCTGACCTATCACCTTCTCCTTCACCATCATCCACCTATCGCTTTCTCAACTACCTTTCCCTCCAATCCCACCCCTGTCCCTTTTATCTCTCAGCTCCCCAGGCCTTATGCCCAAAACGTCGATTCACCTGCTTCCTCGGATGCTGCCTGACCTGCTGTGTTTTCCCAGCAACACACTCTGGACTATATCACAATCCCTTCACAGACACTGGGTCAAAGTCCCTAAAGCTCCATTTCTAATAGCAGGGTGAAACCTTGTTGGAAACTCCTCGCTGAGGTCCGATGCTGATCGAGAGACGCCACCTTTTTCTCTTCAGTCACCAAGAGCGTGTTCGGTGTTTTCGATTTCGAATAAACTCGTCTGGAACCCAGTTTATTTTCCTTGTGGGAAAACTCGCCCAATAACATTAGCCTGCCAACAGTCATACCGATAGCCACTGGTTTGAGAACCAAAGGGTATTTTTCATTCCATTTTTCCACACCCTCCTATTCTCAACTGTCCGCGACCTGCTCAACAGGATTCCTTTTGTTGATGGGCTGAAGTTAATGGATTCTCAAACCCATTTCACACTTTTACTTCAAAATGAATACGCAGAATATTCTTTAAAGTACACCCAATTTCAGTGACACTCCCCATGTATCCCTTTATATACATTTTTAAACAACCTGTTCAGGGATGATATTACATACTCCTGAAGCAGTTGGGGCTTAAACCCACGTCCCCTGGCGTCAAGTTAGGAGCTCTCATCGCACATGGATTCCTTTACATACCCCTGAGCGCATCAGGAACATCTTGCACTGTCGAGCCTCTTTATATAATAAAAGCCCCAAGCGACTTCAGGGGAGCGTTATCGCCAAAAGTAAACGAGGAACCACGTAAGGCGGTATTGGTTCGATCAAAGAGGTAAGTTTTCAGAAGTGTCCTAAAAATCGAGGAATATAGAAACGAGGTCCAGTAACAACCTATTTAATGGGACCCATCTCCAATGTGATAGAACGAGCGATTACCGTGTTACAGCACGTTAGAGGTGTTACAAGAATATATATATACACCAAGGAAGGGTTTTCCCTAAAAGCCTATCCTCAAAGCAAAGGTTTCATGTCATCCATCTCCTTAATCATAAATTCTGGAATATCTGACTTACACTATTGTATAGCAGAAAAATTACAATATTCTAACTCAGATAATAAAATATCTTTTTACAGCGGAATTGTATTACATCTCACTACACTAGAGGGCAGTCAGTCAATGTTTTTGTCACAAATATTACGGGAAGTGGACCCCCCAGTAGATGACGGATATATTGAACGTTTTCATGAGAAATGCAACTATACTTTTTTGAATGCACAAAATATCACAACTCGTGATAAGTATTCGATACTCGATAACAACTCATCCAACAACGCTCTAAAAGGGCAAACGAGTGTCTTTACAATGCAGAAGTTTAATCCTTTTGTACCTAAATGTCAGTTCTTACTAAATAAAACTAGGCACCTTTAATATTTGGGGACAGTAAATCATGTTGTGTAACAGATAGTCGTTACGTTCTTTTTGAATGAATTTACCACTTTTAACTGTTTCCTGTTGCTTTGAAAACGACTATT
Source organism: Chiloscyllium punctatum (assembly GCF_047496795.1). Classification (NCBI taxonomy): domain Eukaryota; kingdom Metazoa; phylum Chordata; class Chondrichthyes; order Orectolobiformes; family Hemiscylliidae; genus Chiloscyllium; species Chiloscyllium punctatum. The sequence goes on along the minus strand of NC_092760.1, from coordinate 36,818,214 downwards.
CTGCACATAGTCTGATCACGAAAAACTGGTCGCAACCTTACTTCCACCAATTGCTGTTCGAAATACATTTCAGGGAGTAATCTGCGATGAAAATGTGTGCTTGGCCGTTAAATTTAATGAACAGCGGAGCTGCACAAACCGAATGATGCTGGGATACCACCGTAGACAAGCAGGAGATCCTGAAGAAGGGTTACGCCTGAAACGCTGACTTCTTCATCTTCTGGTGCTGCCTCTCTTGCTGTGTTCTTCCAGGCTCCTGTTTGTTTACCTTGGATTCCAGCATCTGCAATTTTTTTTTCTCTAACTAAGGGATACCACCATGTTCGTCGAACTGACCTCCAGCTCATTGACTTCAGTCGGTGTGAATCATTTGGAGGAATTGAGTTGACACGTAGTTTTAGACACACCTAACCGGAATTATAGATGATGGCAGAACAGGCATGGGCAAACATAGGGCGGATCTCCTTCCTCTACACTTTGCACACTTCACCCCCGCATCTACAGCATATTTTCTAATTATATCATCTTTACAGAAACGTAATCATTTAAGAAACTTCACATTATCGAATTAATGGGTACAAATTGTACCATGGTTAAATTTCTGGTCATGTCTTTTTCCAAAACGTGTTTTCTTCCAGCCCAGTCAAACAAAAAGAACAGGGGTTATTGCCATTTAGCACACTTCTCCCTGTTCCTCTGTCTCAGTCGCATCTGGTCCGATTCTGCCAACTTCGAACCTTGGGCCCTCTGAAAGGCCCACCTTCTTCCGAGGTTTCCCCACCACTTTGGTTGATGGCCCCAGAGCTGTGCCTGACCCGTCTCCTGCACTCTCTCGTCCCTTTCCACAACTGCAATAGGGTCCCTCTGGTTCACACGGACGACCCCACCAGCTTCAACATCCAAACAAAAACAGTCGCTCAGTGGTTAGCACTGCTGCCTCACAGCACGAAGGACATGGGTTCGATTCCGTCCTCAGGTGACTGTCTATGTGGAGTTTATACATTCTCCCCGTGTCTGAGTGGGTTTCCTCCCACAATCAAAAGATGTGCAGGTTAGGTCGATTAACTATGGGAAATGCAGGGTTACAGGGATAGGGTACAGGGCTGGGTCTGGATGGGATGCTCTTCTGAAGGTCGGTATGGACTCAGTGGGCCGTATGGCCTGCTTGCACACTGTGGGGATGCTATGAATACGGATACTTATATCACCGGAAGTATTTAGAATGGTGAGATCTGAGCACAGCAATATCGATAACTAAAGCTTCAACGGAGAATACAAAATTACCAATAGAAGAAACAGAGCTACCTGAAATAGGGGAATATGAACCACCAATAATAAAGTAGTCTGTATTAATAGAGTTCAAATCCATTGTAGAGATGAAAATCAAGAACAATTCACTTCCTCTTTAAATTCAAACTGCTGGTAACAATCTTTCCAAAACTATACAACAGAAATAATTCATTATCTTTTATGTAGCACATTATAATATAACCATTAACAAATTCCATACTTTCCATTCCTTAAAAAATCCACATACATAAGTAGTTACAAAGCAATTAAAGAAAATAGTTATTTATATTCTTATAGCATAACATGCCATAACCTCATCTGGACGCTCCACATATTCATCTTACCACAAGATATCCCTCTTTGAATATATCTAATACATTTTTAGGGTATTTCTTTTTATAAAAGAATCTGACTTGGTAATTTGTGTCAACCCATTTTGTTTTGGCAACCTTTCCAACATTCCCTTCACACAGCAAGGTCAATTCCAAACTTTTCTCTGTGACAGCTTGTTGAATGAACATTATCCAAATAATGTTCTATGAGTAATTTGTTTCTCAGATTGTTCCTGACGTAGGGTTTCATTCAGAATATTACACACGTAGGCTCTCAAATCCATTGCTTCTACTAGTGCCAGTACTTCAATAGCCAATCTTCAATTAACTGTTTTCTAAAAAAAAGTCTTGACTTTCCTAGCAAGTGGATGACATTTCTTATCTTTACTCACTAAGAATATGATAAACCCTGCCTGAATAGAATGCCTATCTGGCTGGTTGGCATGTAAAATGTATCTAAAAACAAATTAACTTCATATCTTTTGAACCACTCAAGACTGGTCGAGGCTTAGATGGTGCTGCTGAAGAAATCTTGATGAATATATTGCTAAAACAGCAAAGAAATGCTTCAGGGATTGAATCTTATATTCAATCAACATGTCTCTCTTCAAATTCTGAAGCCACTAGTCTGGCTTTAGTTTTATACATGCTATCAGAAGCACTTTTTCTGTGCATATCAATCTGTACTAAAATCCTTTCTTCAATGCCTTTACTATGTTCTTCGAAACTTGCCCTTTTTGGGTTAACATCCTTCACTAACTTACCTCCAAGTTATTAGCTACCAAAATCTCTCAATCATAAGAATGTCTACTTCTCTTGCTATCACTAGTCAATTCAATGGTCCTTGAACTTGTCAAACTATGACCTACCTTGGCTGGACTGCTGCTGCAAGATCTCCTTGGCATCCATATTTAGCAATCTCTTCATCTGCCATAATCTGCTCCTGTTAACTGTTCACAGTGTCTATGCAAAGTGCACAATACCTATCGCTTTCTGATTCAGATTCTGTAAGTGTATAATCTGTGCCAATTAACCTCAAGGGATGTAGCCTAACACTTTAATTGCCAGGTTGCAAAATTACTGCTTTTCCATCACAACTCATAACCTTAGTCTTTGCCACTCTTTGAGCCCTTCTCTTGCAAGATACCGTGTTACCTGGATTGAAATTCATTTTTGATAGCCTTAAATAACATAAAGTCTTACCAAATGATTTGTGAAACCTTAACATTAATAAATGCTATTTATCCTGCATGTAGAGCATTCAGTTGCTTAGAGAAAAGTGAGATAAATGTGGCCCCTTTCCATGATGCAGAATTGTCACTCATTACCACAGCAGCCCTTAACCATTCAGCAGTAGATTTTTCATATGGACTGTGCACAGCGGTGCAGATGTTAGTTTACAACTTAGTTGGTCCACTAGATTTTATAAAATATCTAACATGATATTGCATGATTCTTTTCACAACTCCATTACTAAGGGGATTTTTTGCTGCCATATTTATTACCAACATATTCATATTTTCTCACATACCTTTAAATTGTTGTCAAACTCCCCCTTATTATCCACTAGAAACATAGCCACCACCCCAATCCAGTCCCTTTACATTTCTTCTTGATTTTGTCCACAATCATTTACTTTTCCTTTAAGCTCCTATTTCCTGATGTAATTAAGATTTCTTTAACTTTGTTACTTGTGATATTAGGTCACATTAAAGGGATACAATAATATCCAATTTGTATAAAGTGTAAAAACATTAATTTACCAAAAAGAACATTTTTTCTGGTGTTCAATTTCCAGCTTAATTTGAGCCTTTTACAGGGATGTCCTGTTCAATAGTAGAAGTATACAAATCTTTCTAATAATATGGTTTAACTCTGATTTAGATAGAATTATTATGCTTTTCATTGGCTTTACTGTGTTGTCACCAACAAACCTGAAATGTGGATTTCTCAAACTCCATAGCCTTCATTCAGTCCTTATTATGTAGCTAATCTAGGCAACATTTTCACCAAACAATTCCATCATCAAACACAGCACAATTGAATACATCTATAACTGGAACATTCATTGCAGTTGTCACCATCTTCTCCTCCAAGCCTAAAGTGTTACGCACAATTTGAAAACACCTTGATGTTCTGTTAGGGACAACTGATTTCATTATGGCATTTAGAGTCACATCTGAAACACCTGCTGACAATTTCTCAGATGTTCCTCATTTCTGTTACAGTTCCCCAAGTCCTGTTGTCTGCCATAACTACCGAAGGTGTCTATCATCACTCATTTTGATGATGATCCATTTTTCAAATTGATAACTGCACCCTATATTTTGGAAGTGTTTAAATACTGCTACCATCAATTCCACCATTTTATAATCCTGCTGAATCTTCCATTTATGCCATGAGAGTTGCGGGAAATTACTATTTAATCTTACAGGCTTCCAACACTTGTTCCATAAGCATTTTCTTTCTGAATGTCTAAATCCAGTTAACACAAGCAGTCCATCGACTTAACAGCAAACACTGAATTAGGAGTACAAAGTAGACTTTTGCAATGTTGCAACTTGTTAAATTCCATTATATATTCTTCATTGGAATATTCATCTGACTTTCTAAATTATGTCAAAGTCTAACTATATCTCATATTTGGATTCAAAAGGTCAGAAAATCCCTACAGTGTGGAAACAGGCCATTTGGCCCACAAAATTCACATCAACTATCTGAAAAGCATCCCACCTAGAGCCACATCCTACTCTACCCCTTAAACCTGCACTTCCTAGGGCTAATCCATATAACCAGCATGTCCTTGGACATTAAGGGCAATTTAGCATCACTATTCCACCTAACCTGTACATCATTGGACTGTGGGAGGAAACCAGAGCACTTGGAATAATGTGCAAACTCCACATAGACAGTAACCCAAGGCTGGAATTGAACACAGGTCCTTGGTGCTGTGAGGCAGCAGTGCGAACCACTGAGCCACTGTGCCACCATCTGTGTATACATTTTGTCCACCATTTTTAATGCAATTCCAAACCTTCCTTAGTGTCCAAATTTACAGTCCCTACCTTTACGAATACTTACCATTGAATCTTGCTTCCAGTGGGAAATGACAGTTCCAAGGCTACCTTGGATTCTTCTTGCTGAAGATGCAATCTGAGTCCACATATCCACTTCATTTTTTTTCCACTGATTTTAACAATCAGCTTCACAGAACATCAATGGAAAATTATATCCCAACATTTTGCACTTAGTTTGAGCAATATGTCCCCAGTGCAACTCAAAGTCTTAGCATCAAATCTCCACCTTTGGGTAATCATCTTTACCACAACAGTTTGTAGAATCCAAGCCAGTTAGGGAGCTTGAAATTAATATACCTTTATCTTTGTATTTGTGGTGAAACTTATTCAGACTGATCCTATATTCAGTAACATGTTAAACCGATTCATAGCCACCATCTGTTTGGTTCTGTTAAATCAGTTCATAAAAAATCTAAATTTAATATTTTGATTAATCACACATTAATATTCAGAAACCCCAACAATAATATGATAATAACAGAAAAGACAGAACTTCCATTCGCAGAGAACTCAGAATCAAAAGTCAGAAATTAATCAGAACCATCAATTATAAAGAGATCAATAGTACTAGAAATGGAATAATCAGAACCTGCAAAAGAGAAGGAATCAAAATCACAAAAAAAGGAATATTTATCAATAATAACAGAGGAATCAGAACCTCAAGTAATAATAGAGGAATCTGAACCACTGATAATAGAAGAATCAGAATGACCAATAAGGAATCAGAACCATCAATTACAAAGGTATCAGGTGTAAAAAAGGAGCATTAAAGGTTCTGTTCACTCTGAGAGCTGGCTCTGAAGGAGCTGGATCAGTGTCAAGGAACATCCACGTGTTAAAAAAACAAAGGTATCAGGATATCCGAATCACCAATAATACAGGAATAAAATTCTCTCATAGAAGAATGAAAAGCACCAATATTTCAGATATCGAAGGTGGAGATTATAGAAAGGACACCAAAAACGATTAAACAATCAACGATGTATTTGCGCAAAATCTCCTCAAACTTGTGCTTCACCACATCTTCACTAGGTGTCATTATTTCCATCTGCAGCAGAGCTGTTTCTTTTTAAAGATATTCTTGTCGATCTTTCTCCCAGATTTGATGTGCTGCCTGTGATTTGGAATAGTATTTTGCAGCACATTCGCACATTGTTTTGGGGAACTTTCAGATTTCAGTGTTGGACAACCAATTTAAGCATCGTGTTTTTAGTTACAAAGATATATGAGAAATATAAGTGACCGGTTTAGGAGAAACCTGGCGTGTTTTGTTAACTATAAACAAAGCATCTTTTGTTTTACACCTGAGATACACTTTGGTTCGAGTTGAACTTTGGTGGGACTGCTGTCTAAATATATCTGAAACTGTTTGATCCTTTTCAAGGACTTGGTTTCATTTTATTCAGTTTTTTTTAAAAAAAATTCTTTTATCGACGCAGTGATAAAATGATATGAAGATTCTGAATTTGTTACGTGTTGCTTCAGGCTGCAATGCTAGCGTAAAACAATAAATGAGCAATGATTATTCCCAGATTCGGGAGTAGTTTATCGAACGCAATAAAAGAGTCCAACTACTGTAATACACCAACATCCAAAAGCTTTTGTCATCTCGTAAACTTGTGGGACTTTGCAACAAACATGTTGTTTTCTGTATTCCAATAATACGTCGAGGTATTTTGGCGAAGGGAACTGTTTAAAAGTATTATATATTATATAATAGTTCGAGCTAAAAATTGGGAGAGAGAAATCAAAGTGTCAAAGTGAAATAAATGCTTTCTTTTTTTTAAATGGGGCGTCACTCTGTTCCACAAAATTGCTCAGTCTAAAGCTTTCCATTTAGGCTAACTGTCTATCGCATGAATGGTACTGACTGCCTATTCTCTTCCACTGCCACTTGTAGACACTACACTGAAAGTCTAAGTGTCTGGGTCTCCGCCGCCTGATATTTTCGGCAGCGGGACAAGTTGCACATTCTAAAGGCTTTTGTACTAAAAATCTGTAGCTACAAACTCGAAACAGAAAAAAAAGTGCTATTTTGTACGGTCTGAGACACGCATTACAGTCACGGGGCTGTATATTGAGGGACTGGTTAAAGCTTCAGAAATTAGGCTAGCGTTGAATGTTATTTTGCCATTTTGTGTCGGAAAGTGATCGATCGCTTTGCATACTGCTGTCTTCGCAACCGTCTCGCTGAAAGGACAAACTGCACGCATCAACATCGATTTCCTTTCTCTCTCTCTCCCTCTCTCTCTCTGTGCAGTCAATATCGCTCCTTGTGCAAATGGTTGTTTAGAGCACGCTCTCAAATCATCTCGGTGATATTTATTGACGTTACTTAGCTTCTCTCTTTTTTTAGAGACAGGGACTGTTCTAGTAACTGTACACTTTGAAAGAAGTTTTCAGTTTCCAACTCAAGATCATTTCAACTTTCAGACCTCCCACACCACCACCACCACCACCACCCCACCCCCCACCCCCACAACCACACACAACCCCGCCATTCGCCAGTTTTACAACGCTCGATCCGAATATACAATTTAAGTTGTTAGAGAATTAGCCGTTCTCTTTCGCATGGGTTAGTCGGCACTTGCAGAAGTGGCTATTTGTGTTGGGCAATGAAAGCAATACAGGGGGCGTTCCTACTCGAGAACAGGGACACAAGTGCGCGCTCACACACACAAAAAGACCAGGATCGGTTATGTTTACATAAATGGGTCTCCCACAACGGGATGGGGGAGAAAAGACAAAGTGGAACTTTATCAAACGTTTAATTCTGGCTCCTTCATTGAGCGGCGAAAAGTGCAAAAATCGCTGCTACAGCTGCTGTCTGCATGTAGGCGCTACATTGCACCGCTCAGACGTTAGGGATTCCTGTACCTTCCCCCAAAAGCACTCCCCTGCAACCCCACTTCGGGTTCCTTTCTTCTTGACATACAATATGAAGGTCCTTAGCTGCTCCCTCCCAAAAAGAGATAAATCAATTTTGCAATTACAACGAATTAGAGGTTTAAAATCGACACGTATTCTCTGTAACAGGTGTACGCGTGGTACCTCAACGCCGCCAGACTTTGCAAGCGACTAGAAAAGTTGGCCAGTGCGAGAGAGTGATGAAAGTGAAAGGAATGGATGGATTTATTTTTTTGGCGGGGGAAGTGTGTGTGTGTGTTTGTGCATGGAAGAAGAGCTTGGGAGAATAAACCTAAGATCGGCATCCGCGCGAGCTTAAATCTGAGACCCCCCCCCCCCCCCCCACCCCCGAAAGAGAGCGCGAATGTCCGCACCCGTTTGCAAGTAAACCTCCGCGAGTGATATTGATGTGGATGCATGGAGCGTGGTTGCTGTGCGCGAACATCGCTGCAGCTCTGAGCTGAGAGAGTGAAGGGCTGGGGGAGGCGGGGAGGCATTGGCAGGCGGGGTGGGGTAGGGAGGGAGGGAGGGTGGTGAGCTATTGCTATGGAAATGAGGGGCAGCGCGTGCTCCCGGGGGCCGGCCGGCCGGCCGCAGCGGCGGCAGCGAGCAGCTGAAAAGCTCCCATTTGTTTATTTAGAGCGGGGCCGGCACGCGCCGGGCGCACGAATGGAGGGGGGCGACGCGCGTGGAATGTCAATGGGAGAGCGAGGGAGGGAGGGAGGGGGCGCGAGCGAGAGGCAAGGCAGCGAATCGGAGAGAGGGTTGTTGCTGGGGGAGGGGAGGGGCTTCGTCCGGAGCGTGCATCCTCCAGGAGGGGTGGGGGACGGGAGGGTAGGGAGGCGCGTGTTGAAAAGGGCGAGTGCCTGCAAAGTTTGCAGCAGATCGGCTCCCGGAGAGGTGCGGGTCAGGACCTGCTCCTTGCGGGGAAAGCGCGAGCCCCACGCGAACGCCACGAGCGCTGCACACCGCCAACTGCCAACCACCACATCTTGCCCACCTTTCCCCTTTCCTCTTCGCCGTTGTTGCCGCTTGCATTTAACACTCTATTCCCTCCAGAACACCGCTCCCCCGCCCCCCCCCCCAACCCACCCACATCCCACCCCCCTACCCCCCGCCTCACATCTTTCCCCCACCCCACCCCCCCCCCCCCACTTCGACCTCATCCCGCGGGTCCATGGAGCGGACGGCGGCCTCGCAGCTCATGCCGTCCTCCTGTCAGTACCTGCTGGAGAGCCGGCCGCTCCCTTACAACAGCGACGGCGGCTCCCCGGCTTCGTCCCCGGACAGCGGCGGCGGCACCACAAACGGAGGCGGGGGCAAAGGCGTCGCCAAGCCGGTGAAGCGGCCGAGGTCGAGCTCGCCCGAGCTGCTGCGCTGCAAGCGGCGCCTGAGCTTCACGGGTCTGGGCTACTCGCTGCCGCAGCAGCAGCCCGCGGCGGTCGCGCGGCGCAACGAGCGCGAGCGGAACCGGGTCAAGCTGGTCAACCTGGGCTTCCAGACCCTGCGGCAGCACGTGCCGAACGGCGCGGCCAACAAGAAGATGAGCAAGGTGGAGACGCTGCGCTCGGCCGTCGAGTACATCCGAGCGCTGCAGCAGCTGCTGGACGAGCACGACGCCGTGTCGGCCGCCTTCCAGTGCGGCCTGCCCTCGCCCACCCTGTCCCCCAGCTACTCCACCGACCTCAACTCCATCCCCGCGTCGCCGCTCTCCACCTACTCCTCGGATGAAGGAAGTTACGAGGCCCTGAGCCCCGAGGAGCAGGAACTTCTCGACTTCACCAGCTGGTTTGACAGGTACTGAGGCAGGTAAGGCGATTGACTGATTGCTGACTTGTCAATACATTGCATTGCTTTTTTAAGTGGAGTTTGATAGGGGAGGGAGTTGCAATGGTAGATCGCTTTTTAAAACTTTACTTTTTTAAATACAAAAGTGCAATCTGTGCATCCATGTGTTGAGTGACACACCTCTTCCTCGCATTTCTGTTGCAGATGTTTGAAGGGAAGCATACCAATACCTCTGCGTCACCATTACTGTCTAACAAGACATCAGAGCAAAGGAGAGAAGGATGGCGCGTTTCTGTTTACCAAGAGTTTCGTTTCACTGCCAGCTTCCTGAGTGCTGAACACCGGGGACCACAGACTACTCAGGAAAACACATTTTGAAGATGCTTCCAAGAGAAAGCCACGAACAATTATAACTGAAGTGCAATTATGTAAATAGCTCTCCCCCGTGAATGGAGGGGACCATGGAGAGCGGACTGACAGGGTACAGTCCTTGCGATGCTTGTCTGAAAGGGGTATTCTACAATTTTTTGTGTAGCTAAAATAGCTGTTAAAGGGTGTGGTATTAAAAGGGAATGTCTGAGTGGCATAAAAGACATCCGTCTGTCACATACGTATATACCCTGTCGCCTTTGGGAGTCAATTTATAGAAAACTAACTTTATACTGGGGTTTAGAGTGGAGAACAAAACTACTTGATGCTTCCGTACTTTGAAATACTTTTTTTCATTCCAATTGATGTAAACATTTCTATTTTGTATCTATTCTTACTACAAGGATTATATGAAGACTTATTTTTGTATATAAATGAAAGCAGAATAAAAACGAGCAGTCCAATAAAATCAAGATCATTAACATGACTTACTCCAACACTGCCACTAGCACAGTGTCAAAGAGTGCAAGAACAAAACAATCCTTTTCTCCATTTAAAAAAAGAAATCTCATTGTCAATGATGCTTATCTATGGTGTGCCTTGCATTTCATTTATTGTAATCTTGTTCTGCAGAGTTACCCTCCCCCAATCCTTTCCGGTCTGATTGAAGGTTGTTTTGAAGCATGGGAAACACCATGTATGTGCACTTGCTGTGGTTACCTTGTTTGTTTTTACTAAACTTGTATATAAACAATTTTTTAAAAAAGTATATTTTATGTGAAATAGTCTATAAATAAAGATTTTCTATTTATACATTACTTGCTGTTTTTCGTTTGGTGTAAATAACACTTGCTGTTTTCATTTAAAACTGCACTAATGAGTGAAATAGTTGTCATTGGGAGATTATATGGTAGAAGGAAGACAATGTATATAATTTGATAGGTGGGAATGATGCCAAAGGGAAGATGATTGGGGTAGAAAGAATAAATTAACAGACGCAGGTTGGTGATTCTGGCAATTTGGTAAGTAGCGTGGAATACAACAAAGTATTCGAGGACGCTTATACCTTGATGGCTATGTTAAACTGATGCCAAAAACATAAACCTCTAATATAAAATTTGCATAGAGGCCAAGTGATCAATGCGATCATCACATTGCAATTTTTTGTAAATGTTTAGTAGCTCACGTATTTGCAATCAAGAGAGAAGTACAACCATAGCAATGGCCTAAACATATGCAAATTGTTACCTAATTTCGAGTTTGCTTCTTATGTATTCATTGAAAGGATAATCGCTTATATGCAAATTAGATCCAGACACATTCACCATCGTATTGATAGCAAATATGCATTTCGAATTAAGTCAGATCAACTACAATGGGATACTTTATCAAGTTAACACAGGCTATCCTTTCAAATTTCTTGCTTTTGCACTTTGATTCTTACATGTAACGAACAGCAAAAATGATGCGGATTATAGTCTTGAAGCTCACAATTTTCAGCCGGCAGTTTACGTTCTGCTCGTTTGTCACGATGTCCGCTAAACTTCGTGTTTAATCAACCTGCTCAGACATGCCATGGCACACCTCTGAAACAAGTACGTGAACCCAGATTTTTTTAACTCGGAGATAGGGATATTACCACTGCATTAGTGGTGCTGGAAGAGCACAGCAGTTCAGGCAGCATCCATATTACCACTGCAGCCTAAAAAAACCCTTTAAATAACGTGTGCCCTTGTACATTGTAGCGCAGAGCTCACACCTATTAGCCTAAACCATATACTGATAGAATCACACTTCGCTCTCAGCTGACTGCAGTTTGGAAAAGTTTGAACGTATTCTTGTCTGTAAGAAGAATGTGAGCACGCCCACTTAAATTAGTGGATTGAGTTCCACTTAAACAAGTATATGACACTTGTTAGAGCTCAGCTGGAATATTGTGTACATTTCTGGGTGCCACATTATAGGAAGAATGTGAATGTACTGAAGACAGAACAGGTTTACAAGAATGGTTCCAGGGATGAGGAACCTGAAGTATGAAAAGAGATCGAAGAAGTTGGGACTGTTCTCCTTGAAGAGAGGAAAGCTAAGAGGAGATCTGGTAGAGGTTTTCAAAGTCATGAACCGGCTGGATAAGGTAGACAGGGAGAAACTTTTCACGCTCCTAAAAGTTTCAAGAACAAGAGGGTATAGATTTAAATGATTTTCAAAAGGAAGGGCAAAGTGAGGAGAAACTTTTTCATTCAGCGAACACTTGGATCTGGAATGCACTGCTTGGAAATGTGGAGGCAGATTCAACTGAAACATTCAACAGGACATTGAACAATTATTTGGATAGAAATAGTGTGCAAGGGTATGTGTAAATAACAAGAGATTGGCACTAGATGTTCCTTTAATGAGTCGATTGACCGATGACTTCCTCCTGCACCGTAGTAATTCTGTGACTCTGAAATTATTGCGCACGATTGGTTCTTAACACTCAATGTGTCTGCTTCATGATAACTAAACTGTCCGATTTTATCTTGAAAATAGGGGGAAAATATCCATTCAGGGCGAAAGTTCAGTTTGGCATGCAACGTCAGAAGATAAGAACTGTTGATCTTCTGTTTTCTTTCTGAAGGTAGCTTCCATGTTGAGTGTTAACCAGCATCCGCAGTGAGTTGTAAACAAGTGATTTAACTAGTTTCAGTTCAAGGTAATGTGTAAACCGGTGAGAGAAGGGGGGAGATGTGACATCCATCTCTGTGAAATGGAAGATTTGCATAACACACTAATAATTAATTTGTTCTATTCCTTATTTATTTGTGATAAGACAAAGTAAATAGAGTAATCAATAGTGAAAATCAAACGTCTCCATGGATTGTCTAAAGTGAGAATTCTGGGATGGGGCTGTTCATAGGGTCGCTAGGGACTGCGTGCACCGGCGCTGAGGACTGTACACTATTACTGACAACATTCACAGCAATAATTCAACAACTAGTATTTACACAGAGAAGGAAAATTCCCAAGACGCTTCAGAGGAGCGTGATGAATAACGAGAGTAGGGAATCCAAACAATGTTCAGATGGGCCAATGAAATTAATGCATATACATTTGGCACTCATCAGCTATGCAGCAGAAAGTAAACCAACTCAGCAGTATTTCAGCAAAAAAAAACTCAAATCAATAGATCACTTGCCCCGAGCTCTGATGGGATTGGTACTTCAACGAGACCGAGCAGGGTTCATTTACCAATTCACTTGCAATGTTGTGTCTAAAACTCTTTTCATTCCACAAAGCGCTGCAAACTTTTGCCAACTTGTCCTGATTTCAATATTAAACAAACAACGATGCCAAAGGCAAAATGATGCATATTTGGTAATCTACAGTACCACAACGCTGGCAGAATGGCATTATAGAAATACGACAGCTTTGGGGGGTGGCAAATGATAATATCCGTGAAGACGTCTGAACGATGTGAGAACACCATCCAAACCGCTGGTTACTGAAATGTCAGCGTTCTTTCCAAAGTGTTTCGTGGCCCTAATGAATTGCACCTCCGGCACACTTTGTATAGTAGGACGAGGTCTAGGACAAAAAATCTCCAAGACAAAGAGAGTGAGAGAGAAAAGGAGGGTTTGGAGTTGGCTATTGTCTGGGACCATTGCAAAGGCTCTTTCATCTCATTCTTCATATTGTGTGGCATCGTCATTATGATTGTAAATAAACATTGAGGCTCGGGACAGGAACACACACGCAAAGTGCTGCTTTCACTGTCACCTGTCGGGAAAACTCTGGCTGGTCTGGGGAGGGAGGATAGGATCTGTCTCCCTGGGAGCCCTGGCTGGAGTCAATGGGGCAGCTGGAGGGCGGCCACGCGTCCGCTGTCACTCACGCCGCTCCCGGACAGCGCATTGGCCGGCGGCGCACGTCCGCCCGCTCGGCCTCTCCTCACCTCCCCACCCCCCTCCCCGCCCCGCCTCGAGCCACAATGAGCTGAAAGCCGTGATTAATGAGGGCAATTACTCATCGGCTGCCGCGGGACAAACGGCCCTGTGATTTCGCCCCACCGGCGTCCCGCAGCGCACTCCAAAGAATGGGATGCGTTCGCTGCTTCGCTGCCCTGCACACACACACAAAGCAAAAATCTTGGTCTTGCTGGGTAGTGCGAGCACTTCTCGGGTTTTGATGTTTACACGGTGTGATTTCCTGGGGTCAAATGCTGTGAACCTTCTTACCTACTCGGGGCCCAGTCTCTCCCGGTCTTAACTCCCTGCCCAGCTCCTTTAAGTGTGTTCAACCCCTCAACTTTTAAAATCTGATTGTAGAGCGCGCAACACAATCCTTGTATGACCATCAATCATTTTCTGAATAATAAAGCCTCCCATATTCATTGTGCGAGCGTTGATTATAGTAATTCTCTCTCTCTCTCTGTGTCCTTTTTTTAAACAATAGTCACCAAAGGTTGCTTTTCTGTCATGGGTAGAGGGGGAGAATGGGGTGGGAGAGGATTTGAAACAAAACGTGACCGAAAACGCTCTTAAAATAGATAATTAGAAAATATAAGGGAGCAGGTCGACCAACTTTCCAGCACTGACCTCAGGGAGTGTTATATTCTCCAGGCACCAACTTAATGGGCTGGGGGTCATTTTTAGGTCCAACTAGATTATAGACTTCATGCACCTGCCCAACACATTTCTGAATGAAATTCCGACCGTCCGCCCATTCAGGGCGACATTTCAATCATCCTGCAACAGCACGAACAGGGCGTAAAAGTTGGTGCAAATAGCCAGGTAAAGAGTCCTTTCCAATGCTTTCGCTTAAAAAAAACACATGAACACGCACACAGTCATGTCCCTGAGAAGGCAACATGGCTATTGCCCTTGCTGGATAGAAGGAGAAATGAAACGTAACCAACAGCCGGAGCGATGCTAACACAAAGTCCCGACAATGATAACCAGTGCTCTGTGCACAAATAGACGTCTGTCAAAGTGCAGAGCTGTGTGGAAATATCACAACGTTGGTTGTTGGGCCAGACAGTGTGTTTTCTTGGCTGAAATTGAAAAGGGGGTTAAGGTAGGGATTTACCACCAGGTGTAAACTCTCTTGTTTGTGCATTCGCTTTGCCATTGGGTAATCATTGGGACAAGGAGTGTGGGAACACTTCAGATTGCTGTTCTGAAGAAGGGTCACTGGACCCGAAACGTTAACTCTGCCTTCTCTCCACAGATGCTGCCAGACCTCCTGAGTTTCTCCAGCAATTTCTGTTACGTCAGATTACATATTGTGGCCAAAGATCATTGTCAGCGGGGACTCCATTCGTCCTGCGAATTTTTTAAATTAAGACAAGGATCTGACTTTGCAAACGATAGACCAATACAATTCATTCGCTTCCGGTGTACCTTTTAGGGTGAAACGTGATGCAGTGAAGCATCAGGCCCTTTCTAGATTTTCACACTGGAGGTTGCCAATACTTAAAAAACGGTTTTCTATCAGGGATTAGGGCTGAGGGGTGGGGAAACCTGATTGAGGTGTATGAGAGGCGAGGACATTATGGATAGAAAGCAGTTGTTCCCCACGGTTGAAGGATCAATCACAAGGGCATAATTTAAGGTCTAATGTTCAGAGTGGATTTCAGGAAAATATTTTGCATCTGGAGGGTGATGGGAATCTAGAAAGTACTGCCTCGGAGGGTAGTTGAGGTGGGAAACCTCCCAACGTTTAAACAATACTTGGATGACCACTTAAAACATTCAAGGCAATGGGCCAATTGCTGTAAACTGGGACTAGCTAAATTTAGAGTAGTTTTTTCTTAAATTGCTGTAGACTTGATAGGAGAAAGGGTCGCTTCTGCACTGCATGATTCTACGGACTATGGTTGAATTCTTGCTGAAGAAAGTATTGTGAGTAAAGTTTCTTCAATAACTGACCATACCTCCTATTCCCTCCGAACTGTGTATGCTTTCATAGGGCACTGTTAGTGAAATTGACATTTAAATATCTATTTCACCAACAAGAAACAATGTTGGAAAACTAACTTTGGGGAAGTAATCTCTGGACGTTTACTGCCACGTTAGACAAAGGCAGGAATTTCTGGACTAGTTCTCTGATCCGAAGAATATAATGATATATCAGTTGGCAGTTTGAAAAAGGCAGCTTTCACCAATAACCCCAATTAAGTTACGACACTCTGTTGCAACTGATGTAACCCGGTTCTAAAACACGCAGCACAGTGTATGTGTTTCTACATAAAACATAAGGATATAACCGTTATCCCATTTTGTTGCGTTTATGAAAACAATTTTAAAAATACCCAGTTTGCTTTTGCAATAAAATAACGTTCGCGACAGCCTGCGATTGGCGTCTTATACTATTCTGGGTAGAAGAGTTGTATAAGATGAAAGATTTAGGGTGGATCGTATTTTCTTTAAATTAGTTCAGCAATGTTTAAACTAAATTTCCACGATCAATCCTTATTTTAATAAACCGTTCAATCCTCAATAAAGCACCTTCTAAGATTGTAACAAGGATAAAGAGTAGACTGTCGATTCATTCAGTGAAGGAAAACAGCTGTTTGGAGTGAAGAAAGGCTGAGTGTGGCTTAGAAATGAATGGAGTTTTAAACAATCATTTTCAAAATGGTTACGTTTTCCTCCGTAAATTGAGTTGAATATCCAGCTTCTCTGAGATCCAAAGTAGGGGAGTTCCTCATTGCTTCCCAGTGGACAGAATGATCACATAACCCTTCAGACAAACGGGTTGTTCATCAATATTTTGAATTCTGAGTTCACACTTGTTGTGAGATGACTTGAACCCAGAGCTTGTGACCTCGAGGTAAGGGTACCATTGCTCGGGCCTGCCAAGAAGATTGTTCTGCACAAAGGATAATTTCTACGAGATTAATTAGTATGGGATTATGACGACTGAGAGCACTTTAAAATGAGGGATGCTAAATTCAATTTATTGGTAATCGACACTTTAATAAAGTCCCTTCTGTGTCCTTGATTCAATTATAGATCCGAGTTTACAGGCATCCAACCAAATTCATCTTGACCGAGCAATTAAAAAAGAGCATGACGTTTTGCAGATTATCTGCCACCATTCTTGAAGCATTTTATAAGTATGGTATCTAATTCTTTTAAAAATTAAAGTCAGCTCGTTTAGCTTGATGGACCTCGAAATAACAGGGTTCAATTTAAGCCAAAATATTTTAACTTTACCTTCCCAAATGTCAAGTTATTTGAACACTGAAATTACAATGAGAAGAAATACCACACATAAGATCTTTCATTTAAAATCTAATTTGGCTCTGCTTTTCTAATTATATGACAATGTATATATTTTTTCTTTAAAAATAAATTGTATTCAAATATATACCAAAATATAAATGTTGCATGGTTTCCCAGGTGTTCATTAAAAAGAAGAGTTAAGCAACTCAACTCAAGTATAAAAATGCAATGGGATTCTTTTTCAGATATTAGATCCCTTTTGAACTTCGCAGATAATTATTAAACTTATTACACTTCGGCGATTGTTTCAGAATCTACGTTCTCAAAAAACACATGGTTTATCTGAGCTTTCAAGCAGGAAGCTATTGCACTGAAACATCTAATGAGAACAAGATAAGACACACGAATTATATAGCTGACAAGAAAATGATTAGCAAAACTAGCACATTAAACAATAATCATGGTTATAGTAATAATTCTATGTCTTTTTATTATTTTGTCTCCAGAAACAGAATAAAGTTTAATTATTGCTTATATATTATTTGTACTTTGTTTCTATTACTGCCTTTTGCAACAGCGTCACCTTCTGAATCGCAGTCAGCGACAGGCAATAAATGTTGGCCCAGACAGCGACGCCCAAGTCCGGTGACTGAATGCAAAAAAAATTGTTTTCATATGATTGCATTGTCATCTAAAGCCTAAATTAAGATCCAGTACTAATGCTACTTTGTCACTTACCAAAGGTAAGGTGGATCCCATGAAAATGTAATAAAACTGAAAACAAAAACAGATTCTGTTTTATGTCCTATAATTGACCGAGGCATTGGACCAGTTGCAATAATCTCCACAGCGTATTTCATTCACAGCTAGAGATGAAGGTGGGGTCCAATGCTGCTTTACTGAAGTCCAGATGGTCCTCTAGAAGCCTTACATTTGCTACCGGTCACTGCTTTCAGGAGTGGAGCGTGCTTTGACATGATGGCTGGGTGAAGTAGTTGGTAAAGATGACAATAGTAATAAAGTACTTTCTCTGCAATGAAATGATATTTTAAAAAAAGTCATATCTAAGTACATTAAGTAAAATATTTTGCATTCATTTTGGATTGCATATATGGTCATTATTGAAAATGTTCCATTGCCAATTGTCTTTTCTTTCAAGGTTGTAGATATTAGCTCTCAGAGCGTTCCACAAATTATTTTAGAGGAGTACCCCCAGGGTTCGAGCAGGGACCCAGGGTCGATTTCACCTTCAGGCGACTGTCTGTGTAGAGTTTGCACATTCTCCCCGTGGCTGTGTGGGTTTCCTCCGGACGTTCCGGTTTCCGCCCACAGTCCAAAGATGTGCAGGTTAGGTGGATTGGCCATGCTAAATCGCCATAGTACCCAGTGGGCTAGGTGGGTTAGCCATGGGAAAATGCAGGGCTACAGGGATAGGGTAGGGAGTAGGTCTGAGTGGGATGCTCTTCGGAGGGTCAGGGTCGACTCGATGGGTTGAACGGGCTGCTTCCACACGATAGTGATTCTATAATTCTATGAATGCACTTGTAATAGAGTTGTGCGTCTTATTCCATGATAGATTAATTCACCATGCAGAAAGCAGAATTAGTGGACTAAACATCACCCAAGTCGCTGATTATTACTCAAATTTAGATGGTAAGTGGAGTGCCGGTCAGTTTGTACGCAGACATACTGATGAGATGATAGGTAATTTAGTTTGCAAATCCAACATTTACATTTATTCCAAAAGAACCAATATTTTATTAGAATAGGACAGCACAATCCTTTGGAGCTGTTACCTTTCAATATGTCAAAGTAGTTACTGATTGCATCCATTTTGCTGCTTGCACACATGAGTACAATTAATGCTGCTGTACGAACTTCAAGGACTTTTACTCTGTTAGTATATCATTTGTATCAGGTACTAGCATAGAACAATACAGATGAATGGGTGCTTCCTTGATTACTTGAAGAATACTTCATTGTTACTATTTCTTGTAGGAGAAGGGACAATGAAAGTTTGGTAGATGGTCTTAGGTCTCATTTGCATTGATGGTTCATGGCGCTTTTGGAAGTACCACCAACAGAAGCATTAAATATCTGAATATAAGATTAGATTAAATTACATACAGGCCCTTTGGCCCAACAAGTCCACATCAACCCACCCCACTGCTACAGGGGATTTAGCATGCCCATTTCACCTAACTTGCACATTTTTAGACTGTGGGAGGAAACCCACGCAGAAACAGAGAGAATATGCAAGCTCCACACAGTCAGTTGCCTGAGGCAGGAATTGAACCCAGGTCTCTAGTGCTGTGAGGCAGCAGTGCTAACCACTGTGCCACCCATGAGTGTTTACTCAGAATTTCTCCAAGGCAAAAAAGATCAACAATTATAATGAATCTGGTCCCCCGTACACTGATGCACAATGTGTTATACCTCAGTGGGGTAATATGCTGGAAATAAATCCCTATTTCCAATTTTAATTTTCTTTAAATTTCAAAGATTTTTAAAACATTTGCAGAATTCCTGAATTTACATGTCTTTTATACCAAGGTTGACAGAGAGTATAGACCAGGCCTCTGTACTTAACACAATAATTAATTATTATGAATAAATAGATTCTAACTACAGATTAGCAACTTTTAACATATAACTACTTGTTAAAATTCCAAACCACGCATAAACCTCCTTCTCTACAAAAGCATAAGAAAGACAGAAATAATATGTGGGTGCAATGGGCAGAGAGATAGACTGAGAAGACAGTTTAATGACCACAATCCACAGGGTTTGTTGAGATGATTTGTAGGAGGGCCAGGGTGCAAGGTCTCTGACTTCTTCATTAAAAGTCACAGCTTACAGCAACTGATGAAGAGAAATAAGGTGGCTATCTTTAGGTCTGAGAGGCTCTTTAGTGCAGAGCAAAACAGCTCCTTCCCTACCAGATGCCCACTGTCTTCTTTCCCAAACATTCTCAGAGCAAACTGTTCAAATACTTGGGAACCATTCATATAGTTATTGGCAGCCAGCAGGATAACTGATAACTGCTCACAATTTCACCAACTAATCAGCTACTTGATGTTAGCCTAATTTCCACTTGTGCACAGCCATCTGACTCCAGCTCATCTGTCACTAGGCTTTCCCTGCTTCTTGAACCAAGAGCTGTACAAACAGCACTTATAATGAGTTTGAGGTAACCTGATTTTAAGAAAGTGAAGCAATTCTCCATCCATTGTTTTTAAAATAGTTATTTTCCCATTTCTGTCCACAATCAAAAATACAGCACAGAAACAAACTCGTAGGACCAACCAGTCCATAATCCCAAACTAAACTAAACCTGCCTGCTCCTGGCCCACATCCCTCCAAACCTTTCCTATTCATGTACTTATTCAAATGTCTTTTAAACATTATAATCATACCCACATCTACCACTTCCTCAGGAAGTTCATTCCATATGAAACCACCCATTGTGTAAAAAGTTGCCCCTCGTGACTTTACATCTCCCTCCTCTCACCTTAAAAATGTGCACCCTCATCTTGAAAGCCCCATCCTAAGGAAAATACAACTACTATTAACTCTATCTATAGCATTCATTATTTTATAAACTTCTTTAAGATCACCTCTCAACCTCCTAAACTCCAGTGGAAAAGTCCCAGTTTATAAGTCTTTCTTTATAGCCCATATCTTCCATACTCGGTAACATCCTGATAAATCTCTTCTGAGCCCCCTCCTGCTTAATTACATCCTTCCTATAACTGGGCACCCAGAACTAGACATTGTATTCCAGAAGAAGTCTCACTATTATCCTATACAATTTCAACATGACTTCCCAATTCCTATAAATTGAGGAATAAAAGCAAGGGTGCCAAACAGCTTTTTAACCACCCTGTCTAAATGTGATGCAAACTTGGAAGAAGTATGCACCTGAACCCCTAGGTCCCTCTGTTGTATAAAACTACCCAGGGCCTTACCATTAATTATATAAACATTACAGTTGTTTGCTGTATCAAAATGCAATACCTGACATTTATTCAAAATGAACTCCATCTGCCATTTTTCAGCCCATTGATCCATTTAATCAAGATTGCTTTGTAATCCTCAAAAACCTTCTTCCCTGTTCATTATGCCTTCAATTTTGGTGTCTTCCACAAACTTACTAACCATGCCTTCTATATTCTTATTCAAATTATTTATATTGGTGACAACCAAAAGATGACCTAGGACCAATCTCTGTGGAACACCATTGGTGACAGGCCTTCAATCTGAAAAGCAATCCCCCACACCACACTTGGAGTCCTGCTGTTAAGGCAATTTTGCATCCAATTGGCAAGCTCACCTTGAATCCCATGTGATCTAACTTTACTAATTATTCTACTTTGCAGAATATTGCCAAAAACTTCACTAAAGTCCAAGTAAACAATGTCTACTGCTCTGCCCTCATCAGTCTTTTTGGTAAACAATCAAAATTATAAAAATAAAAATAAGGTCTTTATAAGTGACACACTGACTACCTCATGCTTGTATATGAAACCAGCATGAGATATCTATCTTATCTCTTAATGCTAGTTTTCAGGAATTTTGGTAGCTCAAGACCCCAGTGCCCAGTGGACTCCGAATGCTCCAGTGGACTGAATCAGATGCATTCAGTGTTTGGTTAATAGCATTGTGACTGCTATTTACCAGATGCACATTTAGTGCTGTTCATCCATTATGTTATTTTACAAAGAACCAAAGTTAAATAATTGGTCTGAAATTACCTGTCTTTGTTTTGTAAACATATTTCACCACACTAGCCTGATCCACAATCAACTTGAACATCTCTAACATCAGCTTACTTCTTCATAATTATTGTGAATGCCTTGTGCGTCTTTTCCTCACTTAATGTCAAACCTGGGATAAATAACATATAACCCCAGGATATATTTGCTTTGAGCCCTTTCACCTTGTCTGGGAATTCATCTTATCTGTGCTGAAGCTCAGTTTCTTTGCCTCATTTTGCTTGGGTTTTCATGACATTTATTTCACCATCTGTAAATATATTGAAGAATGAATTAAACAGAATATTTACTATTTATATTCTTCACAAATATCAACCATCTGCACTTTTTAATGTTCTTAAATTTAACTTGGCATTGCAGTATTGAAATAACTTCTACTTTTATCTTTTGCATATACAGCTATAGATATTGCTCAATCCTGTTGTGTCTGTCATCATTTGCTTCATGTGTACCTAAATATTCCTATTATTGTTCCATGAAACTATTTATTTTGGCCTTGCATGATTGTGAAGGTAATATTTTAATCCCTGTGTACAGATTCTAAGTGTCCTATGTGTTGAGCTCTATCTGTCTCAAGTATTGCAAAGAATGGGGTAGCCATGTTTCCACAGAATGCTCTATTTAGTTGTCCATGACTGAGTTTCACAAACTGTTGCACACTGTTACATTCTGAGGTCTGGGACTATATAAAAATACTGAAGCTTGAGACAGCGACAACAGAGGCTCAGTATGGAAAGGCTGACTTGCCATTGAACACCAAAGAGCTGGAAACAGTACAAAACCTATTAAAAAGTTTCTTTGTCATGGAATGTTCAGTATATTGTAAATATCATGTGTAATTGCAACTGTATTAAAATGCTTGCTGTATGGTGAAATTGTGAATGGGATCGCACTTTCTGAAATGATATAGAATATATTTTTTATTATCTTTTTATGAATAAAAGACTTTCATTGAAATCAAATCTTTATCTAACATTTGGCTTGTTCTGGGTAAGGATGTTTCTACTGAAGTCATATTTAATTCCTCGGTTATTACCTGACATTAAATGTCTTTAGTTTTGCTCATCTTCACAAGCAGAAAAAAGGCCTGAATATTTTAATCTGGGTTGGATTCCCTGCTTCTGTCCCAGATGAGACAAAAAGTTACCCATTTACCTTTTTAAGAATTTTGCAGCTAGAGGTGTAAGCTGGCTTGACCACAGCAGAAACAGTCCAGGACACTGTACAAACAGCTTCAGAGAGAATTATTGCAAAGGTGATGCCCTGTTTCTATGGCAACAGCTGTTATAGTCTGATAACTAATACAGTTTAAAGGTTAAAAGCCACTTTGAAAAGCTACTGAGAGAATGTGGGGTAGCAGATGGATGGGTGAGGGGTTAAGGTGGAGGTTGATGGGTGGCAAATTGGGTGACAGATGGGTTGGAGAGAGGATATAGATGTCAGGTGTGTAAATAGGGTGTGGTCACAGGTGAGTGAGGGGGTACAGATGGTGGGTGGGTAAGGGGATAGAGTAGTACGTGGATAGAGGGTATAAATGGCAACTGGATGAAGCAATTTGGGGGGGATTCAGTGGGAGGATAAGGTGCCAGGACTGTAAGATGGTACAAGTGGCAAATGAGGAGGTGCTAAGATGACATTATGGATAAGGAATTACAGGTGTAGGTATGTGAGTAAGAGTGTGTCAAGTATTTGGGGGGTCAGGTCAGGTACTCAGTGAGTAGGTATTTGGTGTGGGGGGAGGAGGGGCGTGCATCTCAGTTGGTTATCTGTGATGATGTGTGCTCTTCCTCATTTCCTATTCTCCTTACTTGCCAAAAACTGTTCCATCTCTGAGTTTTTCAGTTCTGATGGAAGGTCATTGCTTGTGATACTGGCTCAGACCTTCCAGTCACTGACAATGTTCCAAACAGTGATCTTGTCTTTTTATGCTGGAGCTTCTGGATGTCCATCCCAGCTGTAGAGTGGATCTATTGGTGAGGTGAGCAGGGATGCCTCATTATGAAGAGCAATTCCATCAAAGGCAGCCCCCTATCACATCATGAACTGAAGCCATGCCCCTTGAGGTCTGCATTCAGTTCAATGACTGTCACTATTTTGAAGTATACCTGTCATCTGATTTTAATTATATAATCACCTCCTCCAACCTCCACAACTGCATTATCCCTGACTGTTCACATATATTCATGCACAGGAATCTGTCCTGCAGGACAAAGGAAACTATTAAGACGATCTGCTAAAGTTGTGCAAGCCGGTCTCAATGGTTTCTGGTACATTTTCTATTGCAATTCCTTGACCAATGAGAGTTGTCTTATCAACCAATTAGCATCCTTTATGATGCAGTAGAAATTGTTGTTCCCTTTGAAAGTTGACATTCTTCCAACAGTTTTGATGAGTATAAGATGAAAAGCTATCTCTTTTTCAGAAATGAATAAGAACCAGTTGTAAGGAGTTTAGTTTGAAAGTGTTCTGTATTATTTGAATTAGGACAACAAATGGATTATCTTCACAATAGATTCCCTGAATTAACATCAAATCGGCTGGCTGTAATGACTTATACAGTTTGTGTACTTGGAATCAAACACGTTTCTCTCTTTCATTCCTTCTATGACTAATAACCTGATTTCTTTGCTACTTATGACCTTGCTAGAAGAAAGTCTTTGAGGTTATTTTTGATCTTCTTCCAGTTTGCTTTAGGTCATTTTGCAATAAATGTCATAATGCCAACATTCATCTGTTTCAGCAGGTCAAAGGGTAGGGCGGGACATGACATTTTTCTTCAGTTAAAGCAATAAAAAAAGCTAAAATTAAACTAATGCAAGATCTAAGAGTCATAAAATTGAACACAGGCAAACCATTAGTTCTCTAACTTTAAATTTATTGCAACTGTACTCAGAGGGGAGATGCCAACCCATGCCTCATAGAAAATGACATAAGACGCAATGCTTTTGTGCAGTCTCACTTCCAAAACTATGCATAGACTTCAGCTGTTTAAGAGAAACATTCATAAGCACCTTTTAAAGTGAACCTAGAGATTTGGCAATAAATGCAGTGAGACCAACATTCCGCCTTTTCTGCTTTAGACTAGGAAATCTAAATCTGTTGCCAGTGAGGTATAAGCTGTGTACAATTTTGCCAGCAGTCCAGCACAGATTTGTTCTGAATAAACCTCATGCAATTATGATGCAAACATTAAAAACGAGAACTCCTGCTTGATCATCATATTGGTTGAAGTTATCAGTCATCTGTCGGATCACCCCCTACCCAAGCTATTTTGCCACTCTAGATTCATTTTCAACATTATTTGTTGCTATCACATATTTAAATCCATTACAAAGTAAATCTGAATAATTATTAATTGAGCTACTGAAGATGTGCATTCCAATTTAAACCTTCCTAAGTCATAGAGTCATTGATAGGTACAGCATGGAAACAACCCTTCGGTCCAACTCGTCCATGCCAACCAGATACCCCAACACAAACTAGTCCCACCTGCCAGCACCCAGCCCATATCCCTCCAAACCCTTCTTATTCATATACCCATCCAGATTCCTTTTAAATGTTGCAATTTTACTAGCCTCCACCATTTCCTCATTCCATACACGTACCACCCTCTGCATGAAAAAGTTGCCCCTCAGGTCTCTTTTATATCTTTCCCCTCCCACCTTAAACCTATGCCCTCTAGTTCTGGACTCTCCCACCCCAGGGAAGAGACTTTGTCTACTAATCCTATCCATGCCAGTCATGATTTTATAAACCTCTATAAGGTCACCTCTCAGTCTATGATGCTCCAGGGAAAACAGCCCCAGTCTATTCAACCTCTCCCTATAGCTCAAATCCTCCAACCCTGGCAACATCCTTGTAAATTTTTTTTGAACCCTTTCAAGTTTCACAACACCCTTCCAATAGGAAGGAGACCAGATTTACATGCAATATTCTACAAGTGGCCTAACCAATGTCCTGTACAGCCGCAACATGACCTCCCAACTCCTGTACTCAATACTCTGACCAATAAAGGAAAGCATACCAAACACCTTCAGCACTATCCTACCTGTGACTCTACTTTCAAGGAGCTATGAACCTGCACTCTAAATGTCTCTTTGTTCAGCAACACTCCGCAGGACCTTATCATTAAGTGTATAAGTCCTGCTAAGATTTGCTTTCCCAAAATACAGAACCTCACATTTATCTAGCCCAAGTCTTGCTAGCATTGAGCGGGCAGGATTACAGCTGAATAGACTTTCAGTCTCTTTATTTCAAGATTGATTTTTGAAGTATGCTGAAGGCTATCTCTGATTTGGCGATTCTTGCATATGTCTCACTGTCAATATCAAGTGAGGTATTGGAAAGACAAGTGAAATTATGCATTGTTGACAGGTTCAAGTCATGAACTGAATGTGTAGACTTGAGAAAGGGTTTCTTTTGGAGCATGCTGGCAATCACTTCAATTTTCTAAATGCTGATTTTAAGGTCAAGTTGTCTCATACACTGGGGAACAAGTCTGTGCTGCATTGTGTAATGAGTTCTGAAGTTTCAGTTAATTCAGTCATAAGCAAAGAGGAAAGTGTGAAATATGTCATTAGAGATTAGGTATTTGACTGGAATCATCTCAGACTGAACAGTTTTTCTTTGATGCATTACCTGATTTCAATGCCACGATCATCATTATGGAAGATATTAGACAGCATATCAGAGAAAGACAGGCTGATGAAGAATGGTGCCAACATGCACCCCTTCTTAACTTGGCTGAGAATAGTCAGCTGAGTCACTATCATCCAGGACCTGTGTGACAATGCTTCAACGAATTGTTCAAACTTTGTGAACAATCTTTTAGGACAGTTAAATGTCTCTATTACCTTTGACAGCCCCTCATAGTGGACTGGGTCAAAAGGTTTTCATCAGATCAGGAAATATTATTTATGATTTGGAGGTGCCAGTGTTGGACTGGAGTGTACAAAGTTATAAGTCACAAAACACAAGGTTATAGTTCAACAGGTTTATTTGAAAGTACTAGCTTTCGGAGCGCTGTTCCTTCACACAACCACCTGATGAAGGAGCAGTGCTCCAAAAGATAGTGCTAAATATTACTTAGGTGCCGAAGGGCTTTTGCCTGAAACGTCGATTTCGAAGCTCCTTGGATGCTGCCTGAACTGCTGTGCTCTTCCAGCACCACTAATCCAGAATTTTGCTCATATTATGTGCTTAACATTATTCCTGGAATTGTTGAACTAGTTCCTTGACCTTCTCTGAAGTTACACTCACTACCTGGCCACAGACCCTTTTTGAGATATTGCACCAGAAATGTTCGCTACTGGAGAGGAGTAAGATGCTTTCACCATTATCTGAAGATTGAGTCTACTTGTTCTGAGACAATTTGTTACATTTATAACCAGGACCTTGATCTGAGACAATTTTATAATTTACATAATGAAGATGAACAGAAAAATGTAGCAAGGTAGACTAAACGGCAAGGGTCTTGTTAGTGTTTACCTAAAAATTTGGAACACTCCAGATTGTAGGAAAAATGAGCTCTGAATGTTTGACTGCTCAGCAAAAATGAATGTGGGTAGAGTTTATGACATAACATCCCACAAATGTCACTGTGGGTGGCTGTTTGCTTTGTTAGTTAGCACTCAAAGGGCATCTAAATGTTTTGAGTTTGAAGTGAACTGGACAGGAACAAATAATTGCACTGTAAAATGGTGACAAAAATTCAGAGAAAATGTGCTAATCTGTTTGGATAGAGAAGAAAGAATATTTGCATTTCATGCTAATGAGAATACGTGATGAAGCTTTGTTTTTTCTGTATTTCAGCATAGCTCTGCCCAGTACTGACATCTATTTAAATTGTGCTAAAGGCTGGAGACATTACTACTTGATGAGACAGTTATGCTGTCATTTTGTTTAAATGTTAATTTGAGAGCAAAGATATGAAAATTACTTTTAAAAATTCCAATTACAGAGAAAGGAGGAACTATAAAGAGGCACGCAAAGAATATCAGCTGTTTTCACACATGCTGTATATCGCATCTACTTCAAGTAGTCCTGCAGCTAACTTAACCACATGAGCAACCACTGGCAACAAGCTTGACCAAACTGCTCACTATTTATGTAACTGGGCTAGGTCATCAGTGAAGGAACTATTTGCAATACTTACTAAAAGTTACGTTTACACTTGTATCAAACAAAAACATTGACAGAATGTTTGACAAAGCCAACATTTTGCATCACTTTTCATATTGAAAGTAACTGCAGCCTGATAGTTACCAAATGTAATTATAATACAACATTTGCCAAGAACATAAATGCCACTTTCATAGCTAGCAACGCACTGCAGTTGAATTGAATAATCAACGTCAGTTGACAAAGCATGTTTTTTTGCTCATTCATGGGATGTGAGCATTGTCGTTTAGGCCAGAATTTATTGGTCATTTTTAGTTTTTTTCTTGAGAAGTTGACAGTGATCTTCCTTCCAGTCTATGTGCTGCAGGTATACTTATAATGCTGCTCAGAAGAGAGTTCTAAGACTTTGACCCAGCTGCAGTGGCAGTATAGTTCTAAGTCAGGATAGTGCCCACTTGTGCAATTCTGAAATGGCAGATTCAATTTTAACCTTGGATAATTGGATAGGTTTTAACTGAGTTAAAACTTGGTAGATCACATCAGATGTTCAGATTAATGCCAACAGTCCAGGTAACAGTTAAGTTGGGTGGAATTTTCTCGGGCCCAGAACGACACGGGCTATGATGAGAAATCGGAACAAATCACACGAGAAGTTGGGAGAGGCCTTTCTCAACAATGGGAGCAACTTGCTGCATTTTCAAACAGAGTTGCAGGCATCAAGATGAGCTGAGATCCCTTCCACATTACAGACTACATTCTGCATACCTTAATTACAGTGTGCAAATCTGACAGCCCCAAAGTGTTGTCTTCCACTGCCTACTATGGAATGTAGATGCAAAATAAAAATGTCAGATTCTGTTTTTGACTGCCATGTTCTCCTTACAGTTGCTAATTGATGTGACAAGGAGGTAATTAGTATGACCACACAATGTATTGGCCATGAATGCTGAGGCCATAATTATTAACCTGCAATCTTGGACAATGCTGATGAAGTGCAAATTGAAGCCAGACGGTGGTATCACTACATCAGTGTGGGGAAGATTGCTGCAATTGCCAACTAGGAGGGTATCAAATTCCAAAGGTTCACTCCACCTTCCAAAGCAAACAGCGGTAACTTACTCTATCCATATTGCACGCAGCATCAACCATTTTGTGTAGTTATTGCACTGTTGTCTATAGACCTGATTCAAACTTTGTTTGAGTGTGAGTGATTTGCAGGTTCCCTCTTAGATGCACAAATATTCCTATGTTCTTCATGTTCCCTTTTGTGTTCTGTCCCTGTGGTCCCTAGGTAGATAAAGTGATTTCGAAGGCAAACAGAATATTTTCCTTTATTAACTGAGGTGCGAAGTTTAAGAGCAGGGTGGTTATGCTAGAACTGCATAAAAGATTGGTTAGGCTATGTCTAGACTCTGCAATCCACATTACAGGGTGGATCTGGAGAGTGTGCAGAGGAGATTTTCCAGGATGTTGCCTGGGCTGGAATATTTCAGTTGTGAAGAGAAATAGGATAGACCAGGATTGTTTTCCTCCGAGCACAGGACACTAAGGGAGAACATGATGGAAATGTATAAATTATGAGGGGCATAAATAGTGTAGACTGGAAGGAACCTTTCCCCTTGGTGAATGAATTAATGACCAAGGGGACATAGATTTAAAGTAAGGGACAGAAGGAGATGTGAAGGAAAACGTTTTCACCTTAAGGCCACTGAGAATCTGGAACTCTGCCTGCAAGGGTGGTTGAAACCCTCATGACATTTAAGAAATATTTAGATGTGTGCTGTAATGCCAAGGCATACAAGGCTATGGGCCAAGTGGAAAAGGGATGAGAGAGTAGTTAGTGTTTTGATGGGCCTTTTCCTGTGCTGTAGACTTCATTCTCCCCTATTTCCTGTGAGCCCTTTTACATAGCAATTAATATCTCCATCTTACCCTCTGAGCCAATGTATTCTCTATACCCTTGTTGCCCCTCCACTTTTATCATATAAAGTGACTACATGGTCACATCCTGACTTGATAGGCCAATCATGACTGACCATGACTCAGCCCTTGGACTATTCTCTCCACAGATCCCTGCTGACTTGCCTGCCATCTCCAGATGGCTTCCACTTGATCTGCTGGACATACCATGGTCCAATCTTAGTCTGCAAGGACACAAGTCTCCAGACTCTGGTAGGAACAAGTGCCGGACTGACCATGGTCAAAAACCTTCGACTGACAGGCACCATATCCTGCATCAAAGAGGGTGCATCTCAGTGTTCCTTGTTTATTTTCTTCCTGTGTACTCACCTTGTGCTGACTTGGACACTCACAGCATCACTGGCCTTGCCTTGCCTTTTTATACAGGCAGAAAGCCAGATAGCATTGCCTGTTTGTCAGCACGAGGAATCAAAGGGTCAGTATACTTGGGTACAGCAGGGTGCTATATCAATGTCACACCTGCAGCAAGTACCCGCAGCTTGTGCAGCAAACAGAATGCATATACTTCAACCAAATGGCCGTGTTTGAAATTATAAGGGGAGCAATATTTTAGTCCAGTCAAGAGGGTCTATGGTTAATCAAGGAGCTGGACCTCAGACAGAAGAGATGGTGAGGTGTCCAGAGTGCATGTGGGCATACTGAGGTATGAAGCTTTAGAAATTTTGTGGAATGGAGTAGGTGAGTTACATTGACGGAAGATGCTCCACATTCCACATAGAAACTCGGAACAGGAGCAGGCCACTTGGCATTTGTATATAAGGTAACATGATGAGGCTGAACTTATATCTCAATGCCATCCTCCTCCTCTATCCCAGCCCCCTTGATGCCTTTCGCTTCCAGAATTCCGTGAAATTTCTTTCTTAAATATTTTCAGTGATTTTGCTTTCCCAGCTTTCAGGGGTAGAGAATTCATCACCCTCTGAGTGGCAAAATTTCCACTCATCCCAGTCTGAAATGGCCTACTACACATCCTGAGACAGTGACTCTTTGATCTGGAACCAGAGCCAGGGGGATCTATCAGTGTTGCATGCAGTCTGTCCATGCTGTCAGAGTTTTATAAGTTTCTGGACCATGGCCATTTGTACAGATCCACTTGGCTACCTCAGACCAGGCTGACAAGTGTCTGTACTGTAGATCAATCTCGTGGTCCTAGGGAAAGAAGGTCATGCTATCCAGTATTAAATCTGCCAAATCCTGCAATATCCCTTTCTGTGAGTCAGTGTGCCAACATGCCTCTCTCAACCATGTCATTTGGAATGACACGGTAACACAGAGTGCAGTTCTTGGCTTGCAGCATTTGAAATGCAGTGTTGAGCTGATATAAAGTCCTAGCACCCATGAGCACTATCATCTCTGTTGACTTCCAGATTGTGTGAGATTAGCCCAGTGGAGGTGCTATGCATACTTAATAAAGTCAGCAGAGAAGAATTGTGTAAGGATAGTCACCAAGACTTATGGACGGGAACAATGAAATTGACCCAAATTGATTGTTGATTAATTTTTCACCAGCATTCATGACTGGATGTAGTAGGACTGTTAATATTTGATTTTATCCTTTACTAATAGAATTACTTAGCTCTATCTGTGTTGTTTCTGTTGGTTAGTGTGGATGCCATCTTGTGTTATCACTTCACCTGGCTGATATATTTAGGCATGCCTGGTGCTCTTCCTGGTGTGCTGTCTTACAGTCCTCATTCAACATTAAGGGAGTGCTCTAAGGGAATGCATTAAGGGAGTGATGGTAATAGTAGAGTGGAGATATCTCAGCCATGAGGTAACAAATTCTGGCTGAATCCAGATGGTTTACAGACCCTCATGTGTGCTCAAATTTGAGCTGCTGAATATGTTTTGAATCTATGCCAGTTTGCAATGTGTTCATGCCACAGAACATTGTACAAGGCATCCTTAGTGTGAAGCTGGGGCATTGTTTGAACAAGATCATGTAGTGGTCACTCATACCAAAACTGTCATTCGCAGGCGTGTCTGTGGCCAGGAGATTTATGAGGATGAAATCAAGTCAGTTTTTCTTTGTATTAGCATAGAAATGCTTGGAGGACTTATCCTATCTTCTTGAACTCTGCCAACCCTTTGAAAGTTACTTTCAAACTGTACAGGTAATAGTGATAATGTGAAGCCTGACTACTATCCTCTAGGCTGTGTGTCTTATCATAGAATCCCCATAGTGTGGAAACAGGCCCTTTGGCCCAAAGCGTCCACACCAACCCTCTGACGAGTAACCCACTCAGACCCATTTCCCAAACCTATTACTGTACATTTACCCCTAATTAATGCAGCTAACCTACACATGCCTGAACACTATGGACAATTTAGCATAATCAATTCAGCTAACCTGCACATCTTTGGATTGTGGGAGGAAACCCACACAGACACGAGGAAAATATGCAAACTCCACACAGAGAGTCACAGGAGGTATTACAGGAGCTGCTTGCTTCCACACTGTGGCTTTTGATGTTGGCAATTGCTGTAGCACTGCTTCCCATACTAGCATAGGAATAAGAAGGAGGTGGCCTGACCTACATGTCTGAAGCTAAATTTGAAAATTCATCCAGTTATTGCCAAGCATTAAAAAAAGCGGATTTATCAACGGTACATCATCTGTATTTAGACAAAAGAAAATACATTTGTGTAGACCCTTTGACATCCTTAGGATGCTCCAAGGCCACTTTTGAAATATTTATTTGTTCACTTGTGGACATCATCAGAAAGGCAAACACTTATTGCCCATCTGGAATTGCCCTTTAGAAGCTGGTAGGGAGCTACCTTTTTTATCCACTTTAGTCCCTGGGACATAGGTACAGCCACAGTGCTGTTAGGAAGGGAGTTTCAGGGTCTTGAATCTGTGATGGAGGAGGAACAGCAATACATGCTGAATTTAACATTCCCCTCCACCACCCCACCCCCCTCCCCACCAGCTCCCCACCCCACCAACTGTGTTTTCAGCACGGGGTCACCGAAATAGGGCATGTGCCTGGTTGAACTTATTCAAAAGACTGTTGGACGTCAAGGAGAGTTGCTTGCATTCTCTCTTGTTCGAGGTGGTCACTTATTTGGTGCAATAATTATGTGCCAGTTGATAGGTCAAGCCTGGATATTTGCTGGTGTTCCTGCTTACCATCTACTTCAGTATCTGAGGAATCACAAGCGGTGCAGCACATCATGCAATCACCTGCAAATATTCTCACGTTTGACTTTATGGTGGTCGGAAGAACATTGAAGAAGCAGCCTCGGACACTAACCTGAGGAACTCCTGCAAAGCTGTCCTGGAGTTGAAATGACTGACCTCCGACCACCACAGCCATCTTCCTTTTTGTTAGGTATGCTATCAACCAGTAGAGAGAATATGCCCTGCTTTACTTGGTTTCCTTGATGTCATATGCAGTTGAACACTGCTTTTATAATATTTGAAATGGGGGGTAGCTGTAGGCCATTTGGCCCATTGAGACCACTGTGCCATTCAACATGGTCATGGCTGTTCCCTCTATCTCTATCTTTTCTGAACCCTTTATTTCAATGCCATCAGTTCCACTCTCTCCTCATACCTGAAGAAGGGCTTATGCCCGAAACGTCGATTCTCCTGCTCCTTGGATGCTGCCTGACCTGCTGCGCTTTTCCAGCAACACATTTTTCAGCTCTGATCTCCAGCATCTGCAGTCCTCAAATTCTCCTTCTAGAAATTCATTGACTTGCTTTTTAAACGTATTCAGTAACGTGGCCTCCATAACTTCTGTGGTATAAAATTCTATAGGTTTGTCACACATTGAGTCCAAAATGACCTATTCTGAGATGCTGACAGCTTGTTCTGGACCCCTAGCCATGGGAAACATTATCTTTGCATTCAGTCTGTCCAACTTTGTCAGAATTTTGTACATCTCAATGAAATCTCTCTTATTCTTCTCAACTCCAATGAATACAAGCTCAATCAGAGCAAAGAATTAGTCTGATGAATCTCCACTGCACTCCTTCTATGACAAGCACATAATCTCTTAGGTTGAGAGATCTAAACGCACATAATACTCTTGGTATGATCTGACCAAGACCCTGTACAATTGCAATAAAACTCCATTCCTCCTCTATTCAAACCCTCTTGCAATGAATGCCAGCATTATTTCCCTTACTTACTGCTTGCAGCACCTGCATGCTTCTAGTGTCACCCAAATCCTTTTGTACATCAGTGTTTTCCAATCCAACACTATTTAAATAATACTCTGCCATTCTGTTTTTCCTAGCAAATTGGCAACATTATGTTTATCCGTGTTATACTGCATCTGCAATGCATTTGTTCACTTGTCTAAATTGCCTTGAAATCATTTTGCAGCCTCCTCATGTCACGGCATCCTCTCTAAGTTTGTCTCATCAGGAAATTTGGAAACATTACATTTAATTCCCTCATTGAAATCATCGATATACAGTCGTAGTCATAGAGTCATAGCATAATATAGCATTGGAAAAAGACCCTTGGGTCCAATTAGTTCATGTCAACCATGTTCCCAAACTAAATTAGTCCCATGTGCCTGTATTTGGCCCATAACCCTTCAAACTTTTCCCATTCGTGTACTTATCCAAATGTTTTTTTAAATGTTGTAACTGTACAAGCATCCAATACTTCTTCTGGCAATTCATTCCACACATGAAACACTCTCCGTATAAAAAAATTTGCCGCTCATATCCTTTTCAAATCTTTCTCCTCTCACCTTAAAAATATTCCCTCTAGTTTTGAACTCCCCCACCCTAGGGAAAAGACACTTGCTGTTCACTTTATCTATATCTCTAATGATTTTATAAACCTCTATGAGCTCACCTCTCAGCCTTCTAAGCTCCAGTGAAAAAAGTCCCAGTTTATCCAGCCTATATTTATATCCCAAACCTTCCATTCCTAGCAACATCCTGGTAAATCTTTTCTGAACCCTCTCTCAATTTATTAATATCCTTCCTATAGCAGAGCGACTAGAACTGCACACAGTCCTCCAGAAAAGGCCTCCCCAACATTCTGTACAACCTCAATATGACATCCCAACCCCTATACTCCTATACTGAACAATGAAGACAAGTGTGCTAAATGCCTTCTTAATCATCCTGTCTACCAGTGCTGTAAATTTCAAAGAAGTGTGTACCTAAAACCTTAAGTCTCTCTGTTCTACAACACTGCCGAGGGTCCTACCATTAATTGTGTAAGTCCTGCCCTTTCTTGTTTATTTATTTGTTCACATATCTGTTTAATAGCTGGGTCCCAAGTTTTGATGCCTGTGGTATCTCACTAGTTACTGCCTTCCACTGCAAAAAAAAACCCTATTTCTTCTTACTCTCTGTGTCATGTCTGCTAACCCATTCTCAATCCACGTCATCTCACCTGTTGACCGTGTTTGGACAAAGGTTGTAATGAGGTCGGGAGAACCCAAACTGAGCATGAGCGAGCAAGTTATTGCTTAGTAAGTGTTGCTTGATAGTGTTGCTGATCGGTGACTGCTCCTATTTATAGCCGATAAAATACTTTTTGAAGTTTTGCAATGTAGGAGCAACTAAATTGGAATTTCTTACATTGCTTATGTATCTAACACATTATTTATATATGTAGCTGACTCTCAGTACAATACTATAAATGTGAGCTCTACTCAGCCTAAGGTTATCAGCTAAGCGATCAAACCACTTTCATCTTTTTGGATCTGTGATGTATGATTATTATTCTGCACAATGAAATATAATATTTTGCCTTTGGGAAAAGCAATTTGCATATGTCACAAATTGATGCAGAATGAAATAGAAAAATGAAGAAGATGAATTCTTACAGCAGCTTAAATTATTAAAGGCACCAGTCAAATTAAAGAGGCCATTATGCATAAAGGCAGAACTCATTATTGTCATTAATCATCATTACAATGTTATCCATCAGCCAGGATGGTGTTTAGCAATCTCCAGTCAGGGTTACTGCACAATAAGGCTGTTTATCTTTATTGCTGAAGCAAAGCTGGCCCAGTGTTCCCAAAGAAAACTTGCCTTTATCTGTCTACACTGACAAGCAAGTAGAAAACCAAGGCTATTTATATTATGGTTTGTGAAACTGGCAAGTTGATAAAGTTTAACCAAATGTAATAGAATGCCACGTGGTTTTTCATACCTTCACTGTGCCTTTACCTAAACAGTTTACAAGGCTATGTTTTCATGACTACTGATTCCTTTCTGAAGGCATTGGCATCTGCAGTGTTCTGTTTCCTTCTGAGCCACTCTCAGGTGGCCATTACGCTGTTCATTGTCAGCTTTGATCATGAGTATTTTGAGAGTTGGCAGACCTTTTGATCACAATGGCATCACCCGGTCGATCCTGAATCTGTCATACAGTTATAGAATCATAAGCATGGAAGCAGATCCTTTGGCCCAATCAGTCCATTTCAAACATAATCCCAAACTAAATCAGTTCCACATGCCTGCTCTTGGTCCATATCCCTCCAAACATTTCCTATTCATATACTTATCCAAGTGTCTTTTAAACATTGTAATTATGCTGACATCAGGAAGTTCATTCCACATGTGAACCACTCTCTGTGTGAAAAAAAATTGCTTCTCATGTCCTTTTTAAAACTTTCTCCTCTGATTGTAAAAATATGCCCCCTTGTCTTCAAATTCCCCATCCCAGGGAAAAGACACCTACCATTAACCCTAGCTATACTTCTCATGACTTTATAAACCCATAACTCAAACCTTCCATACCCGGTAACTCTGTTCTGTGTCATCTCCAGATAGCTATAAAACATTACATCCAGTAGTGGCCACCAGTTAATGATCAGCACAGGAACACCAATCAATTTGATTGTTATTCCTAAGGGGAGTTGAGGTCCATTTCGGTGCCTGAGCACAGTAGGATCTACTAATATTTTACAGATCAATTATCCAGCCTGAGACTGTATCCCCCTGCTGCCCTCAAATCTGAGACTCATGAAATGATTTGTTTGTGCTATCAGTGGTACTTGAATTAAAATCCATGTTAATTGTGAATTGAAAGTTACCAACCAAATCTTGTCTTTAAAAGGGGGCATTTAATTTAATGAAAGAAATTACATACAATAGCGCCAGCTTGGTGCAGTGCCCTTACCCTTTGAGAATAAAGGTCATAGGTTCAAGCCCAACTTCAAGACTTGAGTAAGTTGCTTCCTGCTCAGGCTCTCTGAGGATCTTCTCCCTGTTTTGTCAGTACAGTACACAGAGTGTTGATGTTTAGATAAGATGTTAAACCAAGGTGACATTTGCTTCTTCAGGTGCAATTCAAAGAAGAATGGTGACATTCTTCCAGTGTTACCAAGCTTCACCTGTTTACAAATCCCAGCAAAACATCTAATCTTATGTTTCGCAGGATTCAGTAATTGTCAATTGCACTAATCTGTGGAACAGCAGTGGAACTTTCAAGTGAGGGCTGAATCTTACCGGATAATGACCAAGTGACAGTTTTGTCAATTTTCATGCAGAATTTCTCTCTGCCTAAAATAGTTTCTTGTACAAACACCTCAGACATGCCTCATTAATAATGTATCAAATGTCCATGGTGCCCCTATCATTTGACGTTTGACGATTCTTCCGCTCAAGGTATCTGGGGATCCCTGAACATTGGTACCATCTTTGAACCCTGTCAAATGTTGGCAGTCCGGAATGACCCTTTGCTATAAAAGTAGTTGGAACAATAACCACGAAGCAAAGCATTTTATAGCACATAAGTGGCACAGTAGATGCTTCCTTGCACATGTAATTGCTGTTTCTAAGCACCAGACCACACTGTTCACCTTCCCTTAGCCATATCCCATCTTACTTACAATATGCTCTAAGTCATTGCTAATCTGCCTGCAATGCCCATTGTACCCAGCATCTTACCGTTGGTCAATATGAGATCATCATGAACAGAGAAAGCTTAAATCACTTTAAAGCATTCACTCGTATTCACCAACATTAAGAATAAAATGAACCGAATCTGCATGTGCTTCTCCAATCACAAAGGAACTGCTTGTCTTTTGAGTACCAGTAACTGTATAGTTAATGAATAATCACTATTCCTAGCTCTCATTTACTGGAACCGGGTGTCAATTAAGTCCCCCTTGGCTTGTAGGGTTCAACAGTGCTGTGCTGTATCATACAGAAGGTGATGTTCCTCCTGTCCTCATTTTTCTCCTCAACGATTGCTCCTGTTCTCTCATCCTCTATCACATCACACCCAAGTTTTGCAGATCACAGAATGCTAGGATTAAGCCACACATTTTGTCTGGGTTTTACTCCAAGCCTCCCTTCCCCACAGATCAATCCAAGCATCGCAACCATATCTTCAGGAGTCCTACCGTCTGCTCCACCTTGGACCTGGTCAAAGGATGGGCCATGTTGTATTAATGCTCACCTTTAGTCAGCAGGCACCAGTAATGGAGTCATCAGTTACGGCCACAATGGGTGGTCCCTGCCTCCCATTAAACTTCTTGTGAAGAATGTGCCCCCCCCCCCACCAAATGCAGCATGAGAGTTCTTGAAGAAATAGTCACCATGGCAGTTCCCAGAGGAGCAGGTGCAGCTTTGAAGTGGTACCGATGGTAACAAATCATTTGCACATTGAAGTCTGCCGCATTGTGACATGACCCTCTCAGCATGTTGCGTGTACAGTATATCATACCCTCCATCTGGAAAAAAAACAGCAATGTTGGCAAAACCTCCGGCCTAGGCTGCAGCACTGATCTCCTCAAGGGAAAATGAGATAGAATGGTGTGATCTGGCACCAAGTGGTATCCAGCACAACCTTGATATCGTTGTGGGTTGAAGTTTGAGAGATCCCACGCAGATCCCCAACAGATACTTAGAAGGAGGTGGTTGTATATAAGCTCAACGAAGACACCACCTTGTCAGCCAATGACCATCCACTCCTTCAGAAATAAAAAAACCCAGAAATTTCTGAAAAAACTCGGCAGGTCTGGCAGCATATGTGGAGAGAAAGCCAAGTTAACATTTTGGGTCCTGTGACCCTTCTTCCGAACAGACTCCTTCAGGTTGCGAATCCTGTTCCAGTGTTTGGAATAGTTCAGTTACAGTGTCATAGGACTCCCTTAGTGTTTGCTGGCTCTTGCGCATTTACAAAGACTGGTGCTGAGGATGAAACACTCTTGGCATCTTGTACCTGGTGCGCATCCTAAGCAGACCTTCAGCTGTGACCTCTTCATGTGGAGGCAGTTGGGCATCTGTTGGAGATTGCTGCTGTTCCTGGGCGTTCTGATGCATCTGTTCCACTTCCATTTCAGTGCATTTTTGTTGCGTCACATCAACAGTCATGATGACACCAACTATGGCTGGATCCATCAGCCATGCTTCCAATGAACCTGTGTGGGAAACAGACCTTAGCAATGTGAACACTCAGAACTTGCATCAATTAAAAATGGCATACTCCTTCATAAAATGGTCAACGGTGCATTCTAACAAAGAGGGCCAATGGAATGACTCATCCTGGTATTTTGACATTGGACATTATTCTGATGAATACAGCACCGATCATGACGCAAAGACAGAGTAGGAGATTGTAGGTGCTGCATGAGTACTGAACTCTTCTCCTTGCAATACAGCCCAAACAGAGTGTGCTACATAATCCTAGCATGCTGTGTTCTGCACAGCTAGATTAGGCAAAGAGAGGCTGGGATGGATACTGAAGAGCTGGGAGAGCATCAGCCATCCTGTGTGGAGGAAAGTGAGCACAGTGAGCAGGAGAAGCATCACCATCACTTTGCTAGAGAACTGAAATGTCACTTGCAACAAGCTAGTCAGGACTTAATTTAAGTCTGGTTTCAATCAATGGTATCTGGGGACAGTGGTCATTCATTGCTTTTGTTCTTTAAATTTGTTGTTATTCAAAATGAAAGTAACTCTTCTGTTCTGAGAAGGACATGCAAATTCTCTTTGCTTTTTCTTTGCTTTTGCTGTAAATAATAAAGGTGAACATTTTTCAACCATTTGAAAACTTTCCATTACATAATGCTCCCAGGTTGCAATGAGAAAATGTTATGTCACACCTAGTGTTAGACAATGAGTAGTAGTTCCTCAGACAGAGTTCTAAGATGGGATGATGCTAAGTACAAGCAACTTGTGTAGCTTGGTTCCAATGACCTTTGTTCAGATAGCTGATGATGTAAAATACCATCACGTTCATGAATGTGAGTTTGTTTTTGCAATTAAGTGTCATCCATGTTCAATGTTTGCCCTCAGAAAGATTTTTTTTTGTTTCCCTCCCCTAACAGGATAGCTCCTGACTGGCATTGTTTGACCTCGTAGATGGCTGGATTTCAAAAAAGGTGCCAGTGTTGTGAATCCTGGGAAGCTGACTGGCTTTCTATGTGACTAATGATCTTTGCTGATGTTATATTAATTGACTTGTAATTTTTAATTTGTGGAAGTGCCTCACAATTTATCCATGTTTGTGTTGATCTCTAACTTAAAGACTTTCTCACTCAATATATTAACTAATAATACTTGTGAAATATTTGGCATTTATATACCATTGCTGGAAACTCATCAACACTTTCAAATGTTTCAACAGTGGAAAATATAAGATTTTCTCTTTATTTATTTTCCCTCTAGAAACACAAACTCACCCACTGATTTGTGAAATTCCTTCACAGCACTTAAAGAAGTCTAATAAAAGAACTAGTGAAGATTATAACTCAAAACATGATTTGAATAATCTTAAAGTAGTGTACTAAAGTTTAGACATGTAATACCACAATGTATATGCTATGATGTTAATTTTAACCCTGTGTTCTGAATACCCACCTTGGATTTCACCCTTGAGGCTGTTTAACTAAAAGGTCGATTATTGCCAATATCAATTCAATTTTTTCTTTTGCTCTGCATAATCCAGGCTGATAGTGATGAACAACTAAATAAAACATGGCACTGATATTTGTTCTACTTTTATAATGTCAGATGTTAGACTCAAAACTATGCCATTCGTTGTGGAGACAAATCAATTACTTTGGATAAATTATGGGATAAGCATGAAACAAATAATCAAGTACTAATGGGAGCAACTGAACTTTATGAGCAATATCTATGCTTTTTTCCATACAGAATGTACTTATATATTGTGATTCCACCTTTCATTACATATTTTAATATATAAGTAATTACAGTAAATTCAGAATAGATAAAGAATAACTATCCTAAATGGCATTCCCATCTGGAATAATCAACTATCTTTCCCTTTCAAATGGACCTGTTGTCCATTTGTTCTTCTCCTGTGTCTATTACAGCTAAAACCTTTCAAAGCCTAATCTGTTTTCAACAGATGGGAGATGAGAATTTGCAACCATTTATTGCAGCATTCTACAAGCATTTAAAACAGAAGAATGACAGTCGGTTCTGCTATAATGCATGTTTCTTCAACAAGAATTGGCTTTAACGTGATTGAAGAATTTGGGCTGTTATTTGTAGAACACAAACTTTCCTTACCTGCGCTGACTATAATGTGATTCTGGCCCCATTACTTTAAATGGATTGGTTATTGTGTGATTTACTTACAATGTGGGATTGCATGAGAACGGAACTATTGCATCATATCAGAGCCAACTGTACTGTGACATATCGTATGCAGCAGGCAGTGTGGAGCAGTTGGAGTCTACCATCATCACTGATGTGTGTTCACCTTTGCTGGCTTTGGTTGACTGAGGAACATCAGGGTATCAGGAAAACAGGACTCCCGGAACACCCGCTTTTTTTCAGAGAGGCATGGATACTCCAACAGAAACTAGAAACACTCAGCAAATTTGGCAACATCTGTGGAGAAAGAAGCAGTGTTGAAGTTTACAGTGCATGGCCTTTTATTAGCTCGTAACCATTCTGTGGCTGATCTCTCCCAATTTTGGCCGAAATGCCCATTGTTGTGAGGAGAAGGCAGCAGTTGCTTCATGGTTCAGTCTCTCTAAACAGTGGCAGCTCATAAAAAACACTGCTTTGAGGCCATGCTTCCAAAAGCCTGAAACCATCACTACAGAGATGGATTCCACTTGTAACTTCACTTGTTGGTGATTTTTTTCATTTTGCAATTCAGCAGAATTGGGTAGCAGAAATGCATGGGAGGACTTTGCATGGTCAACTGTGCAGGGCCTAGCATGGTACTGTGTGGCTTGTCTGCTTTTATTCATGTTCAATTTTCTATAGCATTTCATTCAACAACACTGGAG
This sequence comes from Chiloscyllium punctatum, assembly GCF_047496795.1. NCBI lineage: Eukaryota > Metazoa > Chordata > Chondrichthyes > Orectolobiformes > Hemiscylliidae > Chiloscyllium > Chiloscyllium punctatum. The sequence goes on along the minus strand of NC_092760.1, from coordinate 36,776,168 downwards.
TGATGTTTAGGTCAGATTGGGTAAAGACAGCAAGTTTCCTTCCCTAAAGGGCATTGATGAACCAGATAGAATTTTACAATAATCTGGTAATTTCCTGACCGACATCATTGCAAATCTTTATTAATTAATTACATTTATATATCTATATTTGTCTCAGAGGGATTTGAACTCATATCCCTGGAGTATTGATCTAGGTCTTTGAATTAATAGTCTTGTAACAGAATCACTCATGTTCCTAAGGGCAATAATTATGATGTAACACACCCTCAGAAATTTCATTGCCGTTCCAAGGTGTAATTTGTGTTCCAAACCTCAGGCTAAGATTTAACTAATACACATCTGACACAGAAGCCAACTGTCTGGATAATGTGGAGATGGCAGTTGTCCTCACACTGGAGATGAAAGCAGAGGTAACCCCCCCCCCCCCTTCTTCACTGGGCAGTGAAACCTGAGAGCATATTGCAAGTGATGACTATTTAAGTGCCAGTCTCTGGGGTTGCTGTCCATTTAAGGTCAGAAAACTGTCTACAAGGGGCTGCCAAATCTGCCAATGGGTTACAGCTTAGCAGCCACAGCAACACCACTGGAAGTATTGGTTATTGCTCAAGCTGCTGTTGCAGGGTTATAATGGTGATGCAGATCCTGTTGTATTGCTTCATGGATTCCAAATTAGATGGGCAGTGTAACTTTATGACAATTACATGACATTACAACATGCAATGCTTCATCATAAAGGTTTTTTTTCAGTTCAATGGAGTGAATGTAGTGTGTTTAGCCAGTAAGTTGTGTAATGTAACTGTAATAGTAGGTAGAGAAACCAGACAATGTGTCAGTCTGAAAAAACACCACAATGCAAATAGTGAGTGCCGTTAAAAAAACTTCAAGACATCTGTCTCACCGAGAATGCAAATCTTGGTGATGTATGTTACATGAGAGAACATATTGGGAAATACTCAGACCATGTTCTGTTGGTAGTAGTATTTGACTCAAGAAACCATGTCAGACTCTTTGCAGCTAAACAACATGGGAACACTCATCTCTAGTAGATGGTGTAATTGTTGGGGACTGAAGACACTAATTCTTGGTCTGAAGGTTGTTGAGCTCTTGAGGTTTAGCAACTCCTGATTTGGAAAGGCTCTGGTCCTTTCATTGTCTGCACCTTTCTTCAGCAGCCTCACACTCATTTATTTCAAACTTGCAGGTTACCTTTGAAGGACTTGTATGGTATACTTTGGTTTTGCTTCCCTCAGCTTGGTTCACCAGAAAGCACAATTTTAGTCTTCTGGAATTGGTCATGCATGATATCTATTTCATCCAGAGCAACTGGTGTTGTAAGAGAATATATTTGATGCTGGGACACCTTGGCTTTGTTCAGGAGTTGATTGTTTGTGATATGGTCCTGCCATCTGAGGTTCATAATGGATTGGCAGAATTGCACCAGCAGTTGACTTCCTGAACAGGATCTCTGCCTCACATAAGAGGCAGTGATGGCAACTACTCTGCATACTTGAGTTCTGACAGAAATTAGTCATTAACATTTTTACTTGATCATCTTCAAGTGGAGTTACATGCATCAGTTGATGTTGCACCATCAATTTTCTAAGTCCCTGTTGACAGTACCATCTTTTGAGATAACGCACTTAGATAGGTCAACTGCCCATCTTTCGATGGTGGGAGGAAACCCCACTCAGAAACGGGGAGAATGTGAAAACTCCACACAGACAGTTGAGTCTGGAATCGAACCCAGATCCCCGGCGCAATGAGGCAGCAGTGCTAACCACTGAACTACTGTACCACTCGAATATGGTGCTTCGTATTATGTTTGGTGAGTCAAATATCAGTTGTTTATGTAACAGCCAGAAATACATTTCTACCCCGTTTCTACATGCATCTTAATAGCTTTGAAGTTACATCAAAAATTATGTTACGATCTTGGTACAAGACATCAAATAATATGTTCTCTTAAATGGTTCATTCATTTGTTATTTAATATATTGTATTTAGCCTTGCATTCCTTCAAGTATTCTCAATGTTTCTATGATTATGAAAGCATAACTATGCAGGCAAATTCTAGGAGTTTTAATTCTAGGAACAATACTGTTAGTTTTCCATGTATGTGTATTGTGTCTCTACCTTTCAGCGTAGGTTTTGAGGGATATAAGCGTAGGCAAGTGGGACTAGTGTAGTTTGGGAAACTTGGCTAGCATGGATGAGTTGGACTGAAGAGTCTGATTCTGTGCTTTATGACTCTATGGCTGTGACTCTATGACATCAAAGTTGGGAATCATACCTTTGCTCATTTGGACATTATGCTTTTCAAAAATCTTAAAAAACAACTATTTATTATGGTGTCCATGTTATCAATTGTGCAATTCTAGGACTCTAGTACATGAAAACTCAATACATTGTTGAGTGCTTGACAGACACCCTGGAGAAACTGATCCACTCAGGTCAACTGAATTAACCTAATCAAGGCCAGGAGCCAGGGTGTTGATGAAGCGAATATTACAAACCCAGTTCCTTCAGAGTGTGAATGAGGTCAGGATTAAATTAATCAACTTCTGCACAAGTACTAAGTTATATAACATAAAAATCAAAGCTCAGGGTGGAAGAACATTTGTCCTCAATATAACACAATCATTTACAAAATACAAGAAAGAATTCAGAAGAAAGCAATGAGGGAATAAGAATGTGGAGGTCGCTGACTTATTTAAGGAGATAGCCATGATGTGGATGTGCCAGTGTTGGAATAGGTGGACAAAGGTAAAAATCACACAACACCAGGTTATAGTCCACCAGGTTTATTTGCAAGTACTAGCTTTCAGAGCACTGCTCCTTCATCAGATAACTAGTGGGGGAGGATTGTAAGACACAGAATGTATAGCAAAAGGTCATGGTATCATGCAATTCAAACGTTATAATGAACAAATCTAGATTGCTGTTAAATCTTTCACCTTTAGAATGGTTTGGAGGTGCTGGTGTTGGAACGGGGTGGACAAAGTTAAAAATCACACAACACCAGGTTAGAGTCCAACAAGTTTATTTGGAAGCACAAGCTTTTGAGGCACTGCCCCTTCATTGGGTGGATGTGGAACAGGACCAAAAGACACAGAATTTATAGCAATAGGTTATAGTCTCATGGAGCTGCAATGATATATTAAAAACATTTAGATTAAGTCTTTCACCTTTTAAAATGGGACATGCTAGTTTAAGTTTTTTAATATGTAAATCTCAGAACTCCTTTTAAGTTACATTCCCAAGATAGCTTCAGCTTTTCTAACAATATTTGCTATCTCAGCTCAGGTTTTGAGGGATATAAGCCAAATGTAGGCAAGTGGGACCAGGGTAGTTTGGGAAACTTGGTTAGCATGGATGAGTTGGACTGAAGAGTCTGATTCTGTGCTTTATGACTCTATGGCTATGACTCTATGACATCAAAGTTGGGAATCATACCTTTGCTCATTTGGACATTATGCTTTTCAAAAATCTTAAAAAACAACTATTTATTATGGTGTGAGGTTAAAGTCTGCCTGTGTCCCAATGTTGAGGCAGACTGGTTCTATTTCTAAAGTGGGATCTATGGAATCTTACATGGATCTATGCAGTTTTTGAGCAAAATAAAATGTAATTCTGCAAATACAAATTCACTCCACACACTTATATGTGTGCACAGGCGAGACAGAGTGAGGGTGTATATATAAAATATATATATAAAATGCAGTGGGGTCACCTGTCCTCTTCCCCGACTGGAAGGGAATACTCCTGCCTCGTGATCGTTGCACGAGGGGACACCATTCATCTGTTGTTGTAGCATCCCCTTCATCTCACCAATGTACCATGCCTCAGGGCATTCTTGCCTTTAGTGTATGAGACAGACAACGTTGGCCAAGCCACATGGTGGGAGCTGTCCCCGTGTGTAATGGTGGTATCCCTGTTGACACTCTGACATGTTTTGCAGCAGCTGCCCTGACAGGGTTGTATGGTGTCGTGGTCAATGTAGTCCTGAAGGCTGGGCAGTTTGCTGCAAACAATGTCTGATTGAGGTTTGGTGGTTATTTAAAGGTGAGAAGTGGAGCCGTGGGGAAGGTCTTGTGTTCATCCTTATTGATAATGTGGTGCAGGCTGTGAGGAACATGGGGTGCAGTCTTTCAACTCCCGGGAAGTATTTGTCAACGAAGGGTACACTATCAGTTGCAGTTAGTGTCTGTCTCCTGAGGAGGTTATTTTGGTTTTGCACTGTGGCATTTTGGAACTGACGGTCAATCAGTTAATCATCGTACCCTGTTCTTATGAGGGCATCCTTAAGCACCTTCAGGTGTACGTCATGTGCCTCCTCATCTGAACAGATCCTATGTATGCATAGGGCTTATCCATAGGTGCTGGCTGTTTTAATATGTTTCAGGTAGAAGCTAGAGATGTGTAGCAAACAGGTTATCCATGGGTTTGCGACAGGGTGAAGTGCTGAGGTGCCCATCCTTGATGGAGATGAATGTGTCCAAGAATGAGACAGAGTAGACTATGGTAAGCCTGATGACAGAGTGGGATGAAACTCATTGATATCACCGTGTAGTTGTTTCAGTGACTTCTCGCCATGGGTTGAGAGGAAGAAACTGTCATCAATATATCTGGTATATAGTGTTGGTTGGAGGTCCTGTGCAGAAAAGGTCTTTTTTGAACCTGTGCATGAAAATGTTGGCATATTGAGGTGCAAATTTGGTCCCCATGGCCATTCTGTGTGTCTGGATGAAGAACCGGTTGTCAAAGGTGAAAACATTGTGGTCGAGGATGAAACTGATGAGTTGTAGGATAGTGCTCAGAGATTGGCAATTGTTGGTATCGAGTGCTGAGGTTGTTGCCATGATGCTGTCATCTTGGGGAATACTGTGTAGAATGCTGACACATCGATTGTGTCGAGGAATGTTCCCAGTTTGACTGGTCCATGGGTGGTGAGTTTCTGTAAGAAATCTGTAGTGTTGTGACAAAAGCTGGAGAGATCCTGTACAACGGGTTTCAAGATGTCATCAACATAGCCAGAGAGGTTCTCACACAGGGTCCTGTTCCATGATATGATGGGACGTCCTGGTGTGTTGGCTTTGTGTATCTTCAGAAGGCAGTAGAAGTCACCTGTGTGAGAAGTACATAGGATGAGGGCATGTAGGGAACTCTGAAGGACTGGATCAAAAGTCCTGATCAATGTTTTTAGCTCACGGGTGTATCCTTTGGTTGGATCAGCCAGTAGTTACCTGTAGTATTCCTAGTTGTTCAGTTGTCGGTACACTTCCTTGCTGTAATCTGTGCTATTCTGAATGACAATGGTTCCTCCTTTATCTGCTGGCTTGATGACAATGATTGGCTTTGAGAGCATAGATGGTGTTGCATTGTGATCGGGTGATGATTTGCTCTACCTTGTGGATGCGGCTGATGAATCTAGCATTTATATATTGCCAGACGGTTTGAGCACACATGTCAAGCTCATGGCAGCGGCTCTCCAATGGGGTCTAAGTTGACTCCTTCTTTGGTCGGCCCCTCAGTTGATCCCTGTGATGACTGTTCCAGTTTGTCAGTGGGATCACCGCTGATATCTTGAAAGAATTCCCGGAGTCTCATTCATCTGATGAATTCCTCAATGTCTGCTCCGAGACTCATGGAGTCCATTTTAGTGGTGGGACAGAAATTGAACCCTCTGCTAAGAACTTCAATCTCATCCAGTTGAAGGGTGTGGTCCAATAAGTTGATGACCGATTTTCAGCTGTGGTGCCGGAGGGTGGGGAGCTGGTGGTGATGTTAATTTTCTCCAGTTTCTTGTTCTTGGTGTGTATGTACATGATGTAGTTTTGTCACCTTGTCTGTTTGGCAATGTCATGTAACTGTAATGCTGTATCTTGCGTGGACGCTGGACTCCATCTTAATTTCAAGGTTATGGCGCCTGCTGCAGAGTTGGTGCACAAGATGATTGAGGAGTTTGCAAGACATGCAGCAGCAAAGTCTCTCCTCGTATTCTGTGTTGTAGGTCAACTTGAGTGGGTTTGTGATTTGTAATCCTTTTGGGATCTTTCCTGCTTTCCTGCATTTCTTTAGAAACTTGATATCTGTGTCAAATGCATGATATTCTTGGAGATCCCCTCCACTTTGAGCCAACAGTTAGTGGTGTCAATGGTCACCATGGTTTGGAGATGCCAGTGTTGGACTGTGGTTGGACGAAGTTAAAAATCACACAACACCAGGTTATAGTCCAATAGGTTTATTTGGAGGAACTAGCTTTCAAGGCACAGTCCCTTCATCAGGTGGTTGTTCCACAGGACCATAAGACACAGAATTTATAACAAAAGGGTCACTGTCTCATGGAGCTGTAATGATATATTAAGCAAATTTAGATTAAGTGTTTCATGTCAATATGCACAATCTTGGAGATCTTCTCCACTTTGAGAATCTTTTAGAACGGGTTGCAATATTTGGTTCAATAATTTACATTTACCCATACTAATGTACCGAAACCTGCACCCACCTTAAAAGATGAAAGACTTAACAGCCATCGAGGTTTGTTCAATATATCGTTTAATTGACGCTGTGAATATTTGCTTTAAATTCTGTGTCTTATGATCCTGCACCACTGATGAAGGAGAAGTGCTCTGTAAGCTAGTACTTCCAAATAAATCTGTTGGACTATAACCTGGTGATGTGTGATTTTTAACTTTATTTAAGGAGGAGCTAGATGGATACATACGGGTGTGATAGTGCACAATGCGAGGTGGATTATAATGAGAATAAACACTGGCATGGATCAGTTGGACTAAAGACCCATTTCTGTGCTGTAAATTCTACAATCAATACTCTGTAAACTTGGCTTTCTATTGTCCGAATTGAAGTTTGCAAACTTGTGTCCGCATGAATAGCTTGAGGATTCTGAATAAGAGGAGACAAATCTATGGAACAGAAATGAGTGAGTATGTGCATGTAGTACAGAAGGTGGTTTTAGGTTGGACAAATTACCAACAGGCTCAGGAGAGCAGAAGGTATAGAATATGAGAGTTGTTGTATGGAAGGTCTCATTTGACTAGGCCCGTGATACTGTGGGCAACAACACCAAAGTGCCATGGGACCAGGAGTAACTCAGTGGTTGTTAAAGACAGCTGGGCATTAAGTTATAGGCAGAGATTACAAATAAAGATTAAAATCAGGTGTTGAAAACAGAGGTTACAGACAGGTTTGAGTAGGATTTACAGATAGGTATGAGGACGGAATACAGACAAGTGTGAACAGGGGTTACAGACAGGTGTTGTGAGCAAAGGTTGCAGACAGGTGTTTTAAACAGGGGTTACAGACAGGTGTTTTAAACATGGTTTGGGTTACAGACAGGCGTTGAGAGCAGGGGTTACAGACAGGAATTTTGAGCCAGGGTTACTGACAGGTGTGAGCAGGTATTACAGACAGGTGTTGTGTTCAGGGGTTACAGACAGGTGTTGTGAGCAGGGGGTTACAGACGGGAACTTTGAGCCAGGGTTACTGACAGGTGTGAGCAGGGGTGACAGACAGGTGTTGTGATCACGGGTTACAGACAGGTGTTGTGAACAGGAATTACAGACAGGTGTGAACAGGGATTACAGACAGATGTGAACAGGTGTTACGAACAGGTGTTGTGATCAGGGGTTACAGACAGGTGTGAACAGGGGTTACGGACAGGTGTGGTGATCAGGGGTTACAGACAGATGTTGTGATCAGGTGTGACAGACAGGTGTTGTGATCAGGTGTTACAGACAGGTGTTGTGATCAGGTGTTATGGACAGGTGTTGTGAACAGGGGTTACAGTCAGGTGTGAACAGGGGTTATGGACAGGTGTTGTGATCAGGGGTTACAGACAGATGTTGTGATCAGGTGTGACAGACAGGTGTTGTGATCAGGTGTTACAGACAGGTGTTGTGATCAGGTGTTACGGACAGGTGTTGTGATCAGGGGTTACAGACAGGTGTGAACAGGGGTTACGGACAGGTGTTGTGATCAGGGGCTACAGACAGACGTTGTGATCAGGTGTTACAAACAGGTGTTGTGATCAGGGGTTACAGACAGATGTTGTGAACAGGGGTTACGGACAGGTGTTGTGATCAGGGGTTACAGACAGATGTTGTGATCAGGTGTGAGGGACAGGTGTTGTGATCAGGGGTTACAGACAGGTGTGAACAGGGGTTACGGACAGGTGTTGTGATCAGGGGTTACAGACAGACGTTGTGATCAGGTTTTACGGACAGGCGTTGTGATCAGGGGTTACAGACAGACGTTGTGATCACGTGTTATGGACAGGTGTTGTGATCAGGGGTTACAGACAGGTGTGAACAGGTGTTACGGACAGATGTTGTGATCAGGGGTTACAGACAGGTGTGAACAGGGGTTACGGACAGGTGTTGTGATCAGGGGTTACGGACAGATGTTGTGATCAGGTGTGACTGACAGGTGTTGGGATCAGGTGTTACAGGCAGATTTTGTGATCAGGGGTTACGGACAGACGTTGTGATCAGGGGTTACAGACAGGTGTGATCAGGGGTTACGGACAGGTGTTGTGATCAGGGGTTACAGACAGGTGTTGTGATCAGGGGTTACAGACAGGTGTTGTGAACAGGGGTTACGGACAGGTGTTGTGATCAGGGGTTACAGACAGACGTTGTGATCAGGGGTTACAGACAGGTGTTGTGATCAGGGGTTACAGACAGGTGTGAACAGGTGTTACGGACAGATGTTGTGATCAGGTGTGACTGACAGGTGTTGGGATCAGGTGTTACAGGCAGATTTTGTGATCAGGGGTTACGGACAGGTGTTGTGATCAGGGGTTACAGACAGGTGTGAACAGGGGTTACGGACAGGTGTTGTGATCAGGGGTTACAGACAGACGTTGTGATCAGGGGTTACAGACAGGTGTGAACAGGGGTTACGGACAGGTGTTGTGATCAGGGGTTACAGACAGATGTTGTGATCAGGTGTGACGGACAGGTGTTGTGATCAGGTATTACAGACAGATGTTGTGATCAGGTGTTACGGACAGGTGTTGTGATCAGGGGTTACAGACAGGTGTTGTGATCAGGGGTTAAAGATAGATGTTGTGATCAGGCGTTATGGACAGGTGTTGTGATCAGGGGTTACGGACAGGTGTTGTGATCAGGTATTACAGACAGATGTTGTGATCAGGTATTACAGACAGATGTTGTGATCAGGTGTTACGGACAGGTGTTGTGATCAGGGGTTACAGACAGGTGTTGTGATCAGGGGTTAAAGATAGATGTTGTGATCAGGCGTTATGGACAGGTGTTGTGATCAGGGGTTACGGACAGGTGTTGTGAACAGGTGTTACAGACAGATGTTGTGATCCGGCATTACGGACAGGTGTTGTGATCAGGAGTTACAGACAGGTGTGACCAGGGTTTACAGACAGGTGTTGCAAGCAGGGGTTACAAACCGAAATTTTGAGCCAGGGTCATAGACAGGTGTTTTTAAACAGGTCTGACAGACAGCTGTTGTAAGGGGTTCAAACCCTGCAAGATAGAAATAGTAAGATATCAGGAAAGTAATAACAAGGTGTATAGGAAATGGCTGTCATGTTTGTAAGAAATAAATGTTACATGCAATGCTGATATTAATTTGTTATTTATTGACTGAAGAGCTGCACATACCAAAAATGGCCTTATAAGTAAATGCCATCTAGTGGCAAAGGGAATAAAAATAGATAATGAATATAAATGCAAAAGGTTTCAAATGCTTTATAAGAACTTGTTGAAATGTAACAAGGACTTTGAATGAAAGTTTGGGAAGAGAATGGGATCATTGGAATGCTTTTTTATTTAACTATCCATTGTGCGCAGAAACCAATTACCATTCTAAGAAATCTACAGTTGTAGAGTTTCTACTTTCTCCATATAATTGAAAACTATCTCCCCCTTGTGCATGCACAACATTTAGGAAGAGGTTGATTGAGTCATGGTTTAGTGATTCCCAAAGATTCCCTGCAGTACTGCTGGAGTCTGTTCTATTAAAACTGGGCAGTTTACCAATATAAAGCACAGGCTTACATTCTCCAGGCCCAAACTATCATTTAGACTAGGCAGAAGTGGGCACTGCAGATACTGGAGATTAGAGTCAAGATTAGAGTGTTTCTGGGAAAGCACAGCAGATCAGGCAGCATCCAATGAGCAGAAAAAATCGTTTAGACTATGCTGTACAGCATAATCTTGAGTTGAGTGAGAAGAATCACAGTCCCTACTGACAAGTTCAACATTTCAGTCTTCATTAATCTGATAACTTGGCTGATCTATTATCAGCAGCAGCCTGAAGTAATAAAGCCCTGTTTGGCTTAAGCATCTGATCTCTGAGTCTTCCACACTGCAGTGTCTTCATCTGAAAATTCATCATTGGGTCATCTTTGGACACATTCACCCAAAAAGCACCCACTTTATTTTGAATGAAACTAGTTACCAGTTGGGAATTAGATAAATGACAAAATGAGAATTTGTTATTTAGACAGTAGGTTCCAGGTGCATCTCACAAGTGACATGATCAGAAGCATAGTTCACAATAAAATATGAAACTCAATTACTCCCAAGCTCCACATGGCAACATACAGTAAACCACAAAGCATACAAAGGAGTGGCTCAGTCTGTGAAGGAATGGGAATGCAGGTATTAACATCTGTGCAACTCAATTATAGTGGTTTTTGAATCCCGGATAAATTAATGTATATTCCCTCATTTCTCTTTGAAATAATGTTCATCAATGTCAGCTCACACAAATTAATTAAATGGTCTTTAAAAAACAAAATATTATGTTCCATATACAATATATCATTTTTGAGGGTCAAATAGAAACTCTGATATTGCTTCCTAAAAATACTACGTATCACCTTGCTTTTCCGATAGTAAATAAGAAATGTTTTGTTGATCCTCTGAGACTTTAACCAAGATTTAGAATTGGGGCATTTTAAAAGTGTGCCACATTCAGCAATTAGTCAAGGGATTTTAATCAAGCTTACTGGGTAAGAATCCCACAGGATTGGTTGCAAATCTGGCTCAATGGTGACTTCAGTGGAGAGTAAACTATGAGCCTTGCAGATGGACATGACTTGTGAACTGACTCGAACAAGGGTCAACTCTTTATCATTCCTATTTCTGCTAAGTTTTAGAGGCTTGTGCCTCTCTGATGATCCCTTGCAAATTGATTCCCATTCAATCTTTTGAGGCTTGGATCATCATCACTCTATCAGATGTTGATATTTTACTCAACCTTTTCAGACATGTTAGGATATACCTTTAGAGCAGGTGAGTCTTGAACCCAGGCTCAAAGATTAGGAACACTGTCCCTGTGCCACAAGAGCCACTACTCTATCCTCCTATTACATGGTCACTGGTGTACCTTTGGCTGTTTTAGCACCCTTTTTCACTTCACCTTCATTGGCCAATGTTGAGCAATTTGCCTTGCATCCTTTGAAATACTCTCTTCAAGCATCTCTTGCTTTTTATTACCCTTCCTTTTGAGATTTTTTTTACCACCACTTTTACACTCTTCACTTCTCTTTCAATATCAAGTGGCTTTCCACTGTTGCAAAGAGTCCTGTGAAATTTTTGAAGCAGCAACAGGAATGCCAATACTGGCCAAATGCCTCCTCTAAATGAGAGAGACAATTTAATTCAGGGGACGAAGTTTGGAGCCGGACCCATGGAAATGGCCGCTGTATGTGTCCAAGGCGAGGTTGACGCGAGGTCAGGTCCCTTGACATTCAAAGTTCCAGTAGGTGTTGCAGTCCTGAACAAACATGTGGATCACCTGAAAGCTGTAACCTCACAAATGGGCAGGAGCAAAACATCCCAGGCCCCTCAAAGCAGCCAGAAGGCCTAGCAGAAACCATAGGTGCTCCCCCTCCATCTAGTGTTGAGAAAACATCAGAGTCCAAAATGGATGAACTCATGATACTCTTGCTGCTAGAAGAAGAGAAAGAAACTCTCCCGATGTAAGAAAAAGGCCACGGTCTGATACACGGAACCTGTGTTCGAGTCCAAGTCGAAGGAACCAGACCTGGGGAGAAAGAAGCTACTAGCCAAAGTCCAGGCCTGAAGCCCTGAACTTGGGGGGAGAGGGATGTAGTAATTGGGACCAGGTGGACCTTGTTGGCTATGAGGTCCTTGATTGGCGTTATTAACCTGGGCCAATCAGGAAAGCCTTGACTGACCAATATAACCAAGCAATTAGAATCTCCTCAGTTGAGGACTGACTCTGAATTGCCTGGTCCCAGCCACTATACTGTGCACTAGTAAATGCAGAGTGACATGGTGACAGGACCTGGCCTCCATGCAGTTATTTCACATTCTTAATGGAGCCGTGTTATGCTAAGAAATGTTATTCAAATGGTGTCCTAATTCAGAAATTTTAAATATATTAATCATGCAGAAAAGTTACTGGGCCTGTTTGACAGAGGGATTAATGATGTCCTGAGTGAATTTCATTGTCTACCACAGTTTCCCCCAGTGTTGCCTTTGTATTCACTTGAATCACTTCACATAGCTGTAATTTAGTTAGCCTTCTTGCACTGTGCCTTGACATCTGCTCCACTTATATTTGAATTGGTCGGATTTCAGAGCAGGAGCAGTAGTATATGTTAAAAGCAAATTTCTAATTGGAGCTTGTATTTTCTGATCATGGCTTGGGCAGATCTAAACTGCATGCTGACCGAATATTACTGCTACACCTCTTCTTCCTGTTGTTTCACAATCATCATTTGGTGCTTTGCACAACTGCTATTCCCAGCTCTTACCAATGATGTTCTAAATAAAACATCTCCTGAACAGGTCCACTACACAAAAAGAGGTGTTATTATCATCTCATTTGATTACACTTTCCAAAGGCCAGAGGTATCAGTATGCAGTAAATACAACAATAAACTGCTCAAATGAATAGATGACAGAAAATGCTGTGAAGCCATGTATATAGTTAAGAAAACATTATTAGAAGTTAAAATAGTCTAATATAATTTACATATTAATGGTTAAGAGATCAAACAACAGGAAGCGGTTGTAAAATACATGAGTGGGGTAGTGGCTTACTGAAGTTGTAGAAAATGAGATTGTCTTATCTCAAATGGAGAGATAACATCCGTCTTTGATCTTTTACTTGCCACGATGTACCCTGGTGATTTATCTCTTTTCCTGTCATAAATATGAATAACTAGGATATAATAAGTATGTTAGAAACCTTGTGGGATTAAACAGTGCAACACTTTAATGTGCACGTGTTAATGAACCCAAGAAGAAGGATCTAAGAATTGAACAGCCACTTTAACTGAACTAGTGTGAACATACAAATTAAAAGCGAGTTTAAGCCATTCAGCCCTAGACCCTGTTGTGCCATTTTCTAAAGTCATGATGGTTTCTCACCTTTGGAGAATTATCCCAGTAGAAACACTTCGATGCTTTATGAGTTTCAGTGAAACCCTGTAATAGAATCGCTAAGGAATGATAAAGAAAGAGACAATATCAGTCTCTATAGATAACTAGACACTAAACAACAGCCAATTGTAACATATTTACACTATAAATGTATTCAAACAGAAAAGGTATGCTAGTACCATTAATGATGCCGCTAAAGTATGATATATGAAAAGAAACTTGATCAGTCAGTGTTATCTTCACTGAAGTTTAGATGACAGAGGGGAGCGACCTCATAGAAACTTATACAATTCTGACAGGACTAGACAGATAAATGCAGGAAGGATATTCCCAATGACTGGGGAGTCCAGTGTCACAGTCTAAGGAAATAGGTAGGCCACTTAGGACAGAAAAAAGGAGAAATTTCTTCACCCAAAAAGTGGAGAGCCTGTGGAATTGCTGCCACAGAAAACAGTTGAGGCCAAAACGTTTGAATGTTTACAAGAAGGAGTTAGATGTAATTCTTAAGTCTAAAGGTAAGCCAAGACAGTGACCTCCTCCGACGGCATGGTAGTAAGTAGCTGACAATTCCCTGCTCAACAGTAAGCCAACCCCTGTGGATTATGTCCCAAACTGTAGAAACATTGTCTGTTTTTCTCTTTGAAGAATACATAAAGACATGGGTTAAATTGCCAGTTTTAACTCTGCTGGAGTGTGTTGGTTGGACTGAGGTTTTTGTGTGTGACAATGGACTAAGGTTCCCATGTATTAGCCTGGGTTTAACCGTTGGCATTCTGTGAACGTCATGGTCAAAGGACTACCCCTGGGTCGCCCTTGTATCACAGATATTGAGCCTCTCTCACACTGAGTTTCAGTGGTCAGCTAGCTAACAACCCAGATAAAAAGAAACAGGATAATGACAGGACAGTCTCGGTCTGAATGCTGAATTCATTTAAGGTTGAAAGGCATTGGAACAACAGGATCTCAACCAACCTGTAAAACTAAGAATCTTCAAAGCAAATATTAAATTACCAATGTCAATGCTACCTGTAGCCTCCACTGCAATGTTCAACCTCCCTGCTCTACAAATAATTTGTGTATCTATTCCTCATTAATTTCTATCTTTTTGTATTCTCTTCTTATTTATAATCAGTTCATGTCATATTTAGTAATCGGTAAAGTTACTCTTGCTTAACTCAAGAAAATCTGGTTAAATTGGCTCCTTTAAAAACATACATTCATTTGAGTCTGAGAGAAGGGAAGAGGACCATTTTCTAAATAACACTTTTATTACCAATTGAGCGGGTGGGTGAATAAAAAATGAGAAGCAGTTCACCCTCCTTACCTGGAGTGTAATACTTTGGGATATGTCATCTGAAGCTATAACAAACTGGAGAACCTTGCCAAGGGTCTGGGTACGATAACTGATGTTGACTAAGCGTCTGTGTTAACTGGTCAATATGTGGTGTGATATCTGTACCTGCATGTGCTATAAGATCAATCTTATTGGTAACTTCATGCAAAGGAGCTTAACCACATGCTTACTGTGTAAGCTCGTTGATGAGATAGCATTCTGCATGATCATGGCTATCATGATCAAATCATCACTCATCATATATTGCAGAAACCTTTCTGTGGTGGATGAAGTGGTGGATGTGGTCACAGTTACAACGTTTAAAAGATACCTAGATTAGTCCATGACTAGGAAAAGTTTGGTGGGATATAGGCCAGGAGCAACCAGGTGGGACTAGTTTAGTTTGGGATTATGTTTGGCATGGACTCATTGAACCAAAGGATCTGCTTTCGTGCTGTATGACTCTAACTCCAGGATTTAAAGTGGTCAATGTCCACCACCTTTGGTCCTAAGCAATGCTCAGTCTCCCTCAGATTTCCCCAGAGGAAAGGATGTTTTAGATTAGATTACTTACAATGTGGAAACAGGCCCTTCGGCCCAACAAGTCCACACCGACCCGCTGAAGCTCAACCCACCCAGACCCATTCCCCTACATTTACCCCTTCACCTAACAGGCAATTTAGCATGGCCAATTCACCTAACGTGCACATTTTTGGACAGTGGGAGGAAACTGGAGCACCCAGAGGAAACCCACGCAGACACATGGAGAATGTGCAAACTGCACACAGAGAGTCGCCTGAGGCGGGAATTGAACCCAGGTCTCTGCTGCTGTGAGGCAGCAATGCGAACCACTGTGCCATGTTTTAAAATGTGAACAGCAGGTAAAACTAGTTGTTTTCCATTGTTATTGTGAAGTAAAACCCAAAATGGTTTTCTCCATGATCAGGATACTGTTATCAAGCCAAAAAGCCATTTCGCCAAGCATGTGGAGGTACATGGAATAGTGTAGGTTAGATGGGCTTCAGATTGGCATGACAGGTCGGCGCAACATCGAAGGCCAAAGGGTCTGTACTGCGCTGTAATGTTCTATGTTCTATGTAAATGAGTAATGAGATACATGAGTTTCATTGCTGGTGTGGTGCCAGGCAATCTATCCTATTGACTTGCACACCATATCAACCATTTCCAGAAGGCAGCATTCCAGTGGAGCCCAACATGCCCATGATGTCAAACCTCAGGGCATATTGTCCACTATCACACGTGATTCTTACATTAGAAATCATTTGTTAAATAATCCAGACTGTGTTAAGAATTACAAATTTCAAGGAAGGTCACTGGACTTGTAACATTAACTCAATTTTCTCTTCACAGATCTTTCAGAAGTGCTGAGCTTCTCCAGCTACTTCCATTTTGTTTAAGATTATCAGTTGAGTTTGCAGAGTGATGCTTGTGCATGTGCTAAAAGTTACCTGTGTTAATAGATAGGAACAGATTCTATTTTTAGATTAGATTACTTATAGTGTGGAAACAGGCCCTTCAGCCCAACAAGTCCACACCGACCTGCAACCCACCCATTCCCCTACATTTACCCCTTACCTAACACTATGGGCAATTTAGCATGACCAATTCGCCTAACCTGCACATCTTTGGACTGTGGGAGGAAACCGGAGCACCCGGAGGAAACCCACGCAGACACTGGGGAGAATGTGCAAACTCCACACAGTCAGTCGCCTGAGTTGGGAATTGAACCCAGGTCTCTGGCGCTGTGAGGCAGCAGTGCTAACCACTGTGCCACCGTGCCGCCCACCGTGCGTGTAGGCAAAAGAAATTCATACAGACATTGTCCCTTTTTCATGATAAGTAAAAGGGTCATGAACACTCCCAATTTCTACTGCATTCCTATGGCAATATCTTGACTAATCAGAGTCCACCTGCTTGGTCTGATAACCAAGGTTGCTTGCTGTTTCTACATGCCAATGATGGCAAAACTAATCATATTCCCATGCCGGATAAATTGCTCTCTCTTTCCAAGTCTGTTTTTTGTGTCCTAATGCTGGTAAGCACAAGATAGAGTCATAGAGACATACAGCACGAAATAGACCCTTTGGTCCAACTTGTCAATGCCAACCAGATATCCCCACCTAATCTAGTTCCACTTGCCAGCATGTATCCCTCCAAACCCTTCCTATTCATATCCCATCCAAATGTCTTTTAAATGTTGCAATTGTACCAGCCTCCACCCTGGTAGCTCATTCCATACACACACCACCCTCTGCATGAAAACATTACTTCTTAGGTCCCTTTTATATCTTTCTCCTCTCACCCTAAACCTATGCCCTCTAGTTCTGGACTCCCCCACCTCAGGGAAAATACTTTTTCCATTTATCCAATCCATGCCCCTCATGATTTTATAAAGCTCTATGAGGTCACTCCTCAGCCTTCAACACTCCAGGGAAAACAGCCCCAGCCTATTCAGCACCTCTACCTATAGCTCTAATGCTCCAACCCTAGCAAAATCCTTGTAAATCTTTTCTGAACCCTTTCAACTTTCACAACATCGTTCCGATAGGAAGGAAACCAGACTTGCACAGAATATTCCAAAAGCGGCCTAACCAATGTCTAGTACAGCCGTAACATGACCTCCCAACTCCTATACTCAATGCTCTTACCAATAAAGGGAAGCATACCAAACACCTTCTTCATTATCCTATCTACCTGCAACTCTACTTTCAAGGAGCTATGAACCTGCACTCCAATGTCTCTTTGTTCAGTTGTGGGCCTAGTTAATTTATAATGGTCGAGGAACAACCAGCAGAGAGTCTGAACAAGAAGAAGCTATTGTCTTAGTGTAATGCAGTTTATTACATGATAACATTACCTAATTAGGCATGTTTACTAAACTTAAGGGGAGTCATAAATTACACATTTGTCCCCTTCAGCATTCAAAGCTATTTCTTGATTTCCCAATCAATATTGCCTGGTATCATCAAATTGGGTGGGGCTTAATGCTGTCTCCAAAATTAACCTCATCAGAAGTATTGTCTTATACAACATCTCTTCCTCGGCATTTGTCCCATGGCTAATGTTCATACAATAACATTATTATATTAACCATTACCTAATCTCCTGCCAAATCAATGACTTTGCAAATTGAGATGATCTGGAAGTTTCATAATTCTTATAGAACCTTTACTCTTTGAATTTGTATGATCAGCAGATCTTTGGCTTGAGGACTGCTGACCTTGGCTCTGATCTTGTATGGTCTGTAAACTGTTTGATTACTGGATGACTTGCTATCTCTTGGACAATCTTCTGAGGTGTTAAGCCACATGGCTCACTAACCACCTCATCTAGAGGATGCTTCATTTCTTCAATACCTTTTGCAGAGGAACTCTTCCCTGCTGAACCAAATAGTTTTGCCATGACAATGACTAACGGGCCTTTAAACTGATGAATTTTCATCAGGGATGATGGCTCCTCAGAAGAAGTCAGCACTTTCTACTTTACAGGAACCTACAATTCTAAGCCAGGTAATTTTTTATTTTTGCTGTGTCTCAAGTCTGAGGGCACCGGACTGGCTTGCTTGGAGTCATTGATGGTTCATCTTTATTTTGTATAATAATGCTTTACACCAAGATGATATCATCGGAAATGTGTACAAGATATATGAGTACCTTGAATCTTGTACTAGGTACAACAGATCTTGTAGGTTCTTATGCCAACAAGATCAGGTAGTTAGGCTACTCCCACCATTGAAAAACAACTATGTCCAGTTCTGATCGCTCAGTTATAGCAAGTATATTAGTAACCTAGAGAGAGTTCAGAGATAGAAGGTCTGAATTATAAAGAAAGGCTAGATAGGCTAGGACATTTTTCACTGGAGCAAAGGAGGTTGAGAGGTGACTTTATAAAATCATGAGGGTGATAAATATGGTTAATGATAGGTGCCTTTCCCCAAGGAGGGGGTATTTCAAGACTAATAGGCATTTTTTTTATGGTAAGAGAAGAGAGTTTTTAAAAATATATGAGGGCCAAATGTTTTACACAGAAGGTGGTTTGTCTGTGGAGTGAACGTGCTGAGGAAGTGTTGGATGTGGTCATGCTTACAATGTTTAAAAGATACTTCGATAAGTACATGAGTAGGAAAGGTTTGGACGGGTATGGCCAGGAGCAAGTAGGTGGAACTAGTCTAGTTTGGGATTATGTTCAGCATGGAGTGGTTGGACCAAAGGACCTATCTCTGTGCTGTATGACTCTATGACTATAACTCCAGGATTTAAAGAAACCTTGCAACTATTGGGACTTGGTCAGAGTTCCTGGCCAGTCATTGATACAAGGGAGTCCAGAATCGCCAAAATCTGTCTTCTGACCTAACATGCACATAGTTTGACATAGGAAAGGAAGATTAGATTACTTACAGTGTGGAAACAGGCCCTTTGGCCCAACAAGTCCACACCGACCCGTTGAAGCGCAACCCACCCATACCCCTACATTTACCCCTTACCTAACACTATGGGCAATTTAGCATGGCCAATTCACCTGACCTGCACATCTTTGGACTGTGGGAGGAAACCGGAGCACCCGGAGGAAACCCACGCAGACACGGGGAGAATGTGCAAATTCCACACAGTCAGTCACCTGAGGCGGGAATTGAACCCAGGTCTCTGGCGCTGTGAGGCAGCAGTGCTAACCACTGTGCCACCGTGCCGCCCACGAAGATGCAAGCAGATTTAATGGTTTCCAACTGAATGACGGAGAAGTCAATATGACTTTTGCAAATTTGGTTGGAGGTGTAAGCAGAAGAAAGAGGGGATGGTAGTTTAAGAAGCTGCTTTGCAGTAGAAAGAAAAGAGCTAGAACCTCCATTTGTATTCCAAGATGAGCCTGGCCAGTCTTAACAGTTAAAACTAGTACCCAATAGCATTTAAAGTGGTCATCTCAAAACTGACAGTGGATGGCTAAAGTAGTTCTACACCAAATCCCTCTAGTCTATATCCATCACCTTGTTAAATGAACATCATTAGCTGGTGCCAGTGTCCTGCAATTTCCCTATGCCTTTGCACATTTTATGTACCTAAATAATTATCCAATGCCCTTTTGTATGCTTCAACTGAACCTGCTTCTATCAGACTTCCAGGGAGTGCATTCCATACCCCAACTACTCAGAGATTTAAAAAGATTTTCCTCATGGAATGAGCTGCCAGAGGAAGTGGTGGAGGCTGGTACAATTGCAACATTTAAGAGGCATTTAGATGGGTATATGAATTGGAAGGGTTTAGAGGGATATGGGCCGGGTGCTGGCAGGTGGGGCTAGATTGGGTTGGGATATCTGGTCAGCATGGATGGGTTGGACCGAAGGGTCTGTTTCTATGCCTTACATCTCTGTGACTCTATGACTCTATGACTTCACCTTTGCTTCTTTTGCAGATCACATTTGTTACATAACAAATGTTTGTTGGACATATGTAATTTCTTTTTGTGGTTCTAAATCAGCATTCAACTCTAATTCTACAATTTAAATTAGGGACAGTATTTGTTGTATTTAAGGGACCTAGAAAATTGGCCAAAAAAGCAGCAGAACTGAGGTTTGGGAGCAGATTTGATTTATGCAAAGAAGGACAAAAGGATTGATTAGGAGGGGGAAATAGAATAAGAGAGTAAGCCTGTAGAGAACATGCAAGCTGATTGCATAAACTTCTGTAGATATGTGAAGGGAAATAAAAAACAATCATGATAAATGTATGTCCCTTAACTCTGCATCTAAATGCCACATTAACACACTATCTGCCATGCATTTGCCCATTCAATCTACTTATCTAAATTACGCTGAAGCATCTCGGCAACCTCCTCACAGCTCAATCTTCCACCCATGTGTCAAATGTTAACTTGGAAATATTACATTTATATAAATCATTAAAATATAAATTGTGAATAGCTGGGGTTTGAGTATTGATTCCTGCAATAACCCACTAGTCAGTGCCTGCCACTTTAAAAAAGAATTTATTCATACTTTTTTTTTCCTGTCTGCCAACCAGTTACTTATCCATGTCAGTACACTACCCCCAATCCCATTTAATTTTGCATACTAATCTCTTAAGTGACCTTATCAAAAGCCTATGAGACTGCAAGTAAACCACATCCACTAGTTTCCCCTTATCAATTCTACTTATAATAACCTCAAATAATTCCAGGTTTGTCAAGCATGATTTCCCGTTCATAAATCCATGCTGACTCTCGCTGATCCTTCTACTAGTTTTTGAAGCGCACTGACATTAAACTCTTTGCATTTTCCCCACTACTAATCCAAGATTAATTGGTCTATAATTCCCTGTTTGCTTTCCACCTCCTTTTTAAATAATGGGGTTACATTAGTACTCTAGTACATTAGTTTTCATTAACTACTCTCTAACCCATAGGAACTGATCCACAGTCTATAGAATCTTGAAAGATGACCATCCACTGTTTCTATAATCATATCTTTAAGTACTCTTTGACATAGGTTATTGAGCCAGGGGCATTAATTCACCTTTGAACCCATCAGTTTCCCCAACTATTTCTCTTTAGTACTGATTTCCTTCAGTTCCTCCCTCTCACTTGGCCCTGTGTTCCCCAACACTTTGGGTCATTATTGGTGCCCTCCTTTGTGAAGACAGAACCAAAGGATGCATTCAACTCATCTGCCATCTCTTTGTTCCTGATTATAACTTGCCCGTTCCATTTCAGCTGGTTCTTATCAAAACTGTTGTTTACTGTGTTAAGCCTGGCAACTACACAATTTAAACTGTAGATCTGACTCCGATATGGTTGTCAGCAAATGTCCACATTTGCATTTTTCCTGGGATAGAAGGGTAAAGAGATTGTGCTCTGGAAACTTGCTTAGGTTTTTCCTTGCCTGACCTGGTGTGCTAAGACCAACTCTACCATTTTCCTGACTGGAATTCAATAATTCAGTATATACCAGCACTTGACCCTTGGACTTTCTTCATCCCCAAAGCTCTGCATATTGCTTGCCAGGGGCTCAGAATTTTGTTAATTGTTCATAGGAACAAGAACATAATAGAAATGAGTAACAAGAAAGACTTTCATTTCTACAGTATCTTTCCTAGCTTTGAGATGTCATAAGATGCTCTACAACTAATGATATATCTTTGAAATGTATTCCCTTTTGTAAGGCAGGAAGTGTGACTGACAATTTGCGTAAAGAAAACCCATACAAATAACAAAATAAATAGCCCGAATGGCATTGTTTTCAGTGCAGGGTGAGTAATAAATGTTGGGCAGGATTCTGGAGAATTTCCTGCCCATCTTTGAATAATGCCATCATGGAAAATGCAACAAATTGCACCTTCATAAATGAGTATCATGGATCATTAATGTTTGGAATTCGCTTCCCCAGTGAACAGTGGAGGGTGGGCCATTTAAATAGATTCAAGGCTGAGTTAGACAGATTTTGATCCATAGGGCATTCACTGACTATGAGGGACCAGCAGAAAGGCCAATATCAGGTTAGCTATGATCTTATTGAATGGCAGAGCAGAAGCCAGGGCTAGGTAGCCTACTCCTCCTCTAATGTTCTTAGATTTCCAGAAAGCAGGCCAGAGGATATTTTAGCCCAAGTTCCAACTTGCCTACCCATCAAATGAATCTCCATGCCAGGATCACTGAATTTTCTTTCTAAAATTGCCAGAAATTTCTCAAAGTGCATATTTTTGGGGAGAAGAAACGCTCAGTGCTAAGTAATAAGAACCATTATTGAATGTTACTGAAACGTCAAGACCAAAGACTTTTGACACAACACTACACTGAAACAACACTGTGCCTTGTATCCCTGAGCATAGGTGTGTCAATAACTCAGCCAGCTAGCAAAAAAAGACTAAATAGTTGTAAAAGATGGCAGTCTCTGCACTTTCATTCCCTTAAGTTTTGTGTGAAAAGCTGCCTTGGCAAGCTGTGGCTTGCTGGAGTTACAAAAAACACTTCCCTTCCATAGCTGACGCTCAGCTATATTTACATAAACTTACCAAGAGACTAAACAGCGCACCCTGAAGCAATCGTCTCTGCCCACTTATTAAATAGGATAACCTGATACATAGCTGAGCACAGGTTTCAATCCACTGGCCCTTGAAGTGATGGAATGTGCCACAATTATGCTCACCCATAGCAAGAGAGGAAAATAATGGTCTCAGGATTGTTAAACTCTTTCAAGTCAAAACAAGTCTGGACAGGGATTGTGAAATAACCTGCTCTTATCTGATATATTTAACCATAACAAAACAAAAGTGATTGTCCTTTCTGTTTTGTTGTTCTACATTACCTCCGCTTGCCCTCTGAATTTTTCTTTGCACTGTAAAATATTATACCTGTGGTAGACTGGGAGCTCCAAAACATTTGGACACTTTTTTCTGTTGCTTCACTCCAGTGTCCATATAATTTTTGTAAAAACTATATGAATTTTGTTGTGCACTGATTTTTGTAACATTCCAAAATCTGATGCTTTGAGTATCTTTAAAGCATAAAAGATATTCAGCTATGTTTCTGTTTCTTACAAACTTTCCCCAGTCTGCATCTTCTGAAAGTGAGAACTAGTCACCAAGTTTCAAGGGCAGCTGACATATCCCACCACTTTGTGTCATATTGAATGTAGTATAATTGACTACAACGGGCCTCACATCCAAGTCTGTTTGTTGGATGTCATTGCAGATGCACATTCTGTAAGAACAGGCATTTAGTAATGGGAAGCTGTAATGAGTCCCATTTCCTAATTTAGGCTAATTTTTAACATTTCCGTAGTCAAAATATTATAGTGCAAGAGAACCTAGGGATTAAATCTGGCACCTTCTTGGTCCCATACTGCTTAACTACTCTCTGGATGAAATTGCTGGCCCATCAGACATATTCTGAATTGGACAAGGCTGAGCATCTTTTCACCAGTTTTGGTGGTGATGGCAGAAAAGCAAGAACCTTGAGAAAAATAGCTGCTCAGAGGCAAAGGATCCTTTAGGTAGGGTAATGTTAGGAATAGTGCACATGAAGTAAGTAATTGGAAACCACCTTATGGTTTTGGCATGTAAGTAGGCATTCTCTGTAGATAATCAGAAGTACACGACAGCAGCAAAGAGAAGAATTTTAGCTATTTTTTGTAGGAGTTGCCTACCATAGTCAAAACTTTCTTCTTATGAGTGTGGCAAAACATAACCTGGTCAGATAAAAGACTTACATTTCCTTGCAAATGTATATTGGAGATATTTCTCTTGACTTGTCTGAGTAATAAAGTTAAGAAATCAATTGAATAAAAGAAGAATGAGGCACTTAAAAATAATTAATATCAAAAAACGAAAGTATAAGTGAAATTAATGAGAATAATATCCAAATAAAACCCATGGATCTGATCTTGAGTTTTAAATAAGATATACTGGTTTTGAATTTCCAGCAACTAATATTTCTAGATTCTCTATGCATTTTAAGATAACAAACATAATCCTTTTATTGAAGAAATGGGGAACGGGAGAAAAACAAAAGATTATAGGTCAGTTAGTTTAACATCAGTGGTAGGTAAAATGCTAGAATCAATTATTAAAGGCATCTTAGAAAATCATAAGATGCTGATGTAGAGTCAACATGGTTTTTCGGGAAATTGTGTTTGACATTAGCACGTTTTGAGGGATGCCTGGTAGATATGGGGGACAAGTGAAAGCAATGCATTTGGATTACCAAAACTCATTTTAGAGAATGCCACACAAAATTGGGGATTAGAGGATCGAGTGTAATGTACTAGCATGAATTGGGCATTGGTTAATAGGCAGGAAAAAGACAGTATATATAAACTGATCATTTTCTGATTGGAATATTGTTAGAATAAGTGTTTGAGCCACAGCTACTTATGATCTATATCAAAGACTGAAAGGATAGACAGTCATTTGAAACGTTAGGGGGTCATTGCCTGTGTCACTTTGTGAATCTCTCCAGCAGATGGCCTAGCACCAGGCAAGGATACCATTTTTAGGAATATGAGCTATGGCCGAAGGCAGCTCCACTAGATTGTTGTTAGTGATGGCAGGAAAGCTAGAACTTTGAGAGAAATAGCTCCTTAGAGCTAGAGGATCCTTTAGGAAGAGTAACCTGTGCTTCCTTAACAGTGCACCTGAAGAAAGCAATTGGAAACCACCTCATGTATTCTTTCCTGCCATTCATATCACGGCTTATTGAAGTTAAAAGAAGGAAGCTCCTAGCAACTGAAGAGGAAAAGCACATGACAATGAGGCATGGAGAAAAGAGTAAAGGATCTGCCTATATGCAGAGCATTACTAGAATCAATGACTTGGGTGACTCTGCATAATAGATGAACGTTTGTTACAAATGCAAAACTAGATGAGAAATTAAGCAGATGAGCTAGATGAGGTTAGAATAAGTTACCAAAGGATATGGACAATTTAAGTGAGTTGACGAGAGGAAGCAAGATTGAATATAATATGGAGAAGTTTGGAATTTTCTGCTTTGACGGTAAGAATGGAAAAGCAGAATTGTCTTTTAATAGTTAAGAAACTAGTAATTGCTGCTATAGAGATTTGGGTGTGCTTGTATACTTAAGACAGGAAAGCAAAATCCAGGAAGGCAAAGGGTATGCTAGTCTTTACCACAAAGGGATTGGAGAACAAGAATAAAGAAGTATTGCTGCCATTCTATAGGATTTTGGTGAGATACAAAAAAACAAAGAACAATACAGCACAGGAACTGGCCTTTTGGCCCTCTAAGCCAATGCCCACATGTTTTGCCTTTCCATACTAATAGTGCCTTTTCACTTAAAGGGTCCATACCTCTCTATTCCCATCCTATTCATGTATTTGTCCAGGTCTTTCTTGTATGCTGCTATTGTGTCTGCTTCCACCATCTCCTCTGGCGACGTGTTCCAGGCACTCACCATCATTTGTGTGAAAAACGTGTCCCACACATCTTTTTTAAATACCACCTCCTGCACTTTGAATCTGCATCCCTTAGTAATTGACTTCTCAATCCTGGAAAAAGCCTCATACTTTCTATTCTATTCGTGTCATTCATAATCTTATAAACTTTTATCAGAACGCCCCTCAACCTCTTGCATTCCAGTGAAAATAAACCCTGTCTATCCAACCTTTCTTCGTAGCTAAAATCTGCCATACCAGGCAACATCCTGGTGAACCTTTTCTGTACCCTCTCCAAAACATTCACGTTCTTCTGGGTAGTGTTATGAACAGACCTGTACGCAATATTCCATGTGTGGCCTAACCAAAGCCCTACAATGTTGTAGCAGAACTTGCCTATCCTTATACTCAATGCCCCATCCAATGAAGGCAAGGATGCCAGTGAACCTTTTTTAAATTACCTTATCTACCTGCACTGCCACCTTCAGTGATGTGCAGATTTTTACACCAAGATCCCTCTGCATATTAATACTCCTAAGGGTTCTGCCATTCACTGTATAATTTCGACCAGTACTTGACCTTCCAGAGTGCTATATATAATTTTGGTCGCCTTACCTTAGGAAGGACATAATTGCCTGAGACAATCGACTGCAAAGAGTCATTCAATTGTTTCTTGGTGATAACAGATTGTCCTCAGAGGTTAGATTTATTATAATGGACCAATACTTTCTGGTGCTTAGAAAAATGAGAGCAGATCTCATAGAAAACTGAATAAGATAGATGCTGACAGGTCATTCCCCTTGCTTGAAAAGTCTAGACCTAGGGATCATAGTCTCAGAATAAGGAGTCAGCCATTTAGGACCGAAAGAAATAAGAAAATTATTTCCTCAGAGGACTGTGAGTCATTGGATTTCTCCATCCCAGTAGAACGTGAATGCTCATCTGTGCACTATATCAAGGGAAATGGAAGCAGGCTGGAAAGTGCAATTGAGGAAGAAAATCAGCCATTGTGGTGCAGAATGATGGACAAGCTTGAGAAGCCAAGAGTGATATTCTTGCCCCAACCTCATATCATTTTAAATAAAAGCACATGCAAAAGCAGCCATACTAGAAAAAAACATAATGTGCTGGAAATCAATAAAATATTTTAAATCTCTCCAAAATGACGACAGTAACCCTTCTAGTTCAGATCGATACCCAGAATGCAAAGTTGTTGCATTAAATTGGATTTTAATTACCGCAGCATTTTAGCTGTCGAACAAACTAGAGATTCACTGAAATAAAAACTTTGATTAAAGCTCAATTGTTTCCCCAGACTTTGAAATTGGACTGGGACACAGGAAGATAATTCAAAGGTATCCTTTTCATTTGCACAATACTGATAGTCAAAAATGCATTCAGAGTCAATGCAGAATGCCTTGCAGGTTCTCAAGTAATAATATTTACATCAGGAAAACAAAGCAAATCTGATACAGGATCTGATAGCTTCTCTAGTGGACAGACCAGAACTGATGAGGGCAGTTGTCTCTGTTACATTTTTTAAGTATCTCACCTTGCAAACATGTCCCTTTGAAGTCACGCTAAAGTATTGATCACAAAATGCACTCATTCCTGCTTAAATAAGCAGAAATTACAGGAACCATTTTGAACATGTTACCAAACTGCTGATCTATGAATTGTCATAAAGTGATCAATGAGGCAATGGAATTGATGCCTTGCGAATGATTTTCTGGTGTATACTGAAGGCAATGAATTCCATCTTTTCAACATTTAATTGGCCAAAATTATGGTTCGTACAAGTCAGGATATCAGAGAGGAAGCATAACAAATCATAGAGGGTTGGAGAAAAGTTGTGCTGTGGTAGAACTAGATGTGATTACGTACACTGAACGACCTAACATCAGATATTTGGATGATGTAGCCGAGAGGATGAGAAATAATAGTGGGGCAAGGATAGACCTTTGGAGGGTTCTAAAGGAAATAATTACCGAATAGAAGAGGGTGCTTCTCTGGCTACAACAGAGTGGATAAGAATAGAAACAGTCTCACTTAGTTGGATGGTGAAAGTGTTAAGTAATGTGATTAACCATGTCAAAGCTGACAGCCTGATCTGGAGGAAGTGGAATTAGAATGCATATGGTTAAAATCAGACAGAATGTAATTTGTGACCAATTAGCACCAGTAGGGAACTCTGGTGCAGGGTAAGGAGCTCTTGGGAGAGGTTCAACCACTGAATTGATGAATAGTGGACTCAGTTTTGGGAGACACCAACATGTGAATATAAAAATTAGGAGCAAACAGAGATCATTCAGCCACTCTGGCCTTCTCCACCACCCCATAAGATCACGATTAATCAATTAATATTTCAAAGTCCATATTCCCATCTAGCCCAGATGATCTCTGGTTCCGTTGTCTAACAAAATTCGGTCTACCTCTGCCTTAAAAATATTTAATGACCCCGCCGCCACCGTTTTCTGAGACAGAGAGTTCCAAAGTTATAAACTCACTGAGAGAAAAATTTCCTCATGAGGGTTTGATTAAGAAAAAGAAGGAAGCATATGTCAGGTATAGACAGGATAGATCGAGTGAATCCTTAGAATAGTATAAAGGAAATAGGAGTATACTCAAGAGGGAAATCAGGAGGGCAAAACGGGGACATGAGATAGCTTTGGCAAATAGAATTAAGGAGAATCCAAAGGGTTTTTACAAATATATTAAGGACAAAAGGCTAACAAGGGAGAGAATAGGGCCCCTCAAAGATCAGCAAGGCGGCCTTTGTGTGGAGCCACAGAAAATGGGGGAGATACTAAATGAATACTTTGCATTAGTATTTACTGTGGAAAAGGATACGGAAGATATAGACTGTAGGGAAATAAATGGTGACATCTTGCAAAATGTCCAGATTACAGAGGAGGAAG
This sequence comes from Chiloscyllium punctatum, assembly GCF_047496795.1. Lineage (NCBI taxonomy): Eukaryota > Metazoa > Chordata > Chondrichthyes > Orectolobiformes > Hemiscylliidae > Chiloscyllium > Chiloscyllium punctatum. The sequence continues at coordinate 36,747,604 of NC_092760.1, read as the reverse complement.
TGCTGGATGTCTTGAAATGGGTAAAGGTGGATGAATCCCCAGGTCCTGATCAGATGTACCCGAGAACTCTGTGGGAAGCTAGAGAAGTGATTGCTGGGCCTCTTGCTGAGATATTTGTATCATTGATAGTGACAGGTGAGGTGCTGGAAGACTGGAGGTTGGCAAACGTGGTGCCACTGTTTAAGAAGGGCGGTAAAGACAAGCCAGGGAACTATAGACCGGTGAGCCTGACCTTGGTGGTGGGCAAGTTGTTGGAGGAAATCCTGAGGGACAGGATGTACATGTATTTGGATAGGCAAGGACTGATTAGGGATAGTCAATATGACTTTGTGCCTGGGAAATCATGTCTCACAAACTTGATTGAGTTTTTTGAAGAAGTAACAAAAAGATTGATGAGGGCAGAGCAGTAGATGTGATCTATGTGGACTTCAGTAAGGCGTTCGACAAGGTTCCCCATGGGAGACTGATTAGCAAGGTTAGATCTCATGGAACACAGGGAGAACTAGCCAGTTGGATACAGAACTGGCTCAAAGGTAGAAGACAGAGGGTGGTGGTGGAGGGTTGTTTTTCAGACTGGAGGCCTGTGACCAGTGGAGTGCCACAAGGATCAGTGCTGGGCCCTCTACGTTTTGTCATTTACATAAATGATTTGGATGCGAGCATAAGAGGTACAGTTAGTAAGTTTGCAGATTATACCAAAATTGGAGGTGTAGTGGACAGCGAAGAGGGTTACTTCAGTTTACAACAGGATCTGGACCAGATGGGCCAGTGGCTGAGAAGTAGCAGATGGAGTTTAATTCAGATAAATGCAAGGTGCTGCATTTTGGGAAAGCAAATCTTAGCAGGACTTATACACTTAATCGTAAGGTCCGAGGGAGTGTTGCTGAATAAAGAGACCTTGGAGTGCAGGTTCATAGCTCCTTGAAAGTGGAGTTGAAGGTAAATAGGATAGTGAAGAAGGTGTTTGGTATGCTTTCCTTTATTGGTCAGAGTGTTGAGTATAGGAGTTGGGAGGTCATGTTGCGGCTGTATAAGACATTGGTTAGGCCACTGTTGGAATATTGCATGCAATTCTAGTCTCCTTCCTATCGGAACAATGTTGTGAAACTTGAAAGGGTTCAGAAAAGATTTACAATGATGTTGCCAGGGTTGGCGGATTTGAGCTTCAGGGAGAGGCTGAACAGGCTGGGGCTGTTTTCCCTGGAGCGTCAGAGGTTGAGGGGTGATCTTATCGAGGTTTACAAAATTATGAGGGGCATGGATAGGATAAATGGACAAAGTCTTTTCCCTGGGGTTGGGGAGTCCAGAACTAGAGGGCATGGGTTTAGGGTGAGAGGGGAAAGATATAAAAGAGACCTAAGGGGCAATTTTTTCACGCAGAGGGTGGTACGTGTATGGAATGAGCTGCCAGAGGATGTGGTGGAGGCTGGTACAATTGCAACACTTAAGAGGCATTTGGATGGGTATATGAATAGGAAGGGTTTGGAGGGATATGGGCCGGGTGCTGGCAGGTGATTGGGTTGGGATATCTGGTTGGCGTGGACAGGTTGGACCGAAGGGTCTGTTTCCATGGTGTACATCTCTATGACTCTATGACTCTATCTCTGTCTGAAAGAATGACCCTTAATTTAAAACAGTGCCGTCTAGTCCTGGACTGATCCATAAGATGAATGATCCTTTCCGTGTACACTTTGTCAAGACCATTCAGAATACTTTGAAGGACTTTGGAAGAGTGAGGGTGATTGGTGATTTGCAAAGACAAAGAGATTCAATGGTGATTTTTCCAAGGAGACCGTAATGAAGGCAAATTTGAATACTGGAGGGACAGTATCTGAGGTGAAGAAACAATTTACAATACCAGCTACCTGGGAGCCAGAAAAGTAGGTTGCATTGTTATCAGTTTAATGGGAATTGGTGGAGAACGCTGATATATTTAATGGTAAAATGAGCTCAGACAGGGCAGAGCAGGAGACAAAAGAGACATGTGGGTTCACTGGTGGGACAGGGGTGTAATGTAAACACAGGGTTGCCTTAACAAATTTGTTACACAAATAAACCACCCTTTACAAACTGTTGTCAACATCATCTACCTCTAATAAAGTTTAAACTATCTTGGTTTTAATCTGCCTCATGTTTTGATATATATAACAGTTATTTGTTTGATAGGTTTGTACTCCACTGCACTATTCACTGGAAAGGGAAGGGCAAAATTTATGGATTAAACATTTTGGCATGATTTATTATTGGGTTTCAATGCTAAGATGACCAATGTATTATGCCCCTCTCCATCCTTGCTTCAGTATCTTGTAATGCTTCTGTAAATGAGAAGGATTCCTACCTCTGCTCTGAAGACAAAATAAGGAGCAGCGAATCATTGTGTAATTGAGATGGGTTTCAGCCAATTCAGGAAAATAAAGAATAAAATATTCACTGAAGAATAGAGGGCTGTGTCTTCATGCCCTGCCAGCCTTGGAAATAGAGGAGGGCAGGAGTGAAATATTATAAGGCTAGTGTTGGCATACTGACTTCTTGACTCCTTCCTGATTTTGTCCATTTTAGCAATATGAGTTCAGAATCAGGAAATGCTATTCACTGCCACAAGTTGGGCAATTGATCAGGGTCATCAAGAGCCTTGTTATAGATCATGTTAGTAACCCAAATTGAATTTGGAAGTTCACTTCTACATACCCAATGTCATGTCGGGGGGGGGGGGGGGGGGGGGGGGTGCAGAACACACGCCCAATGATCAGTTGGGGTGGCAGCACTCCAAGCATATCTACATAACATTTCCCTGCTCTGACAGCTCTGACTGTCATCATGGCACACCATGTGCAGTCTATTGAGTTTTGCTTTGAATGAGTATTAGTGTGTTCAGATATTTCAAACTTGGATCTCTTTTGTAATTAATGAGGGACAGACTAATTTGATTCAATGACAGGTCCCATCACAGTGAAGTTAACACTGAACAAGTTAGCACTTTTACACTCTTGCTTCTTGCCTCTGGAGTGTAAGTGATGTAATGATAATGTCACTGGATTAGTGATTCTGAGGTTCAGCTCGGGTTTAAGAGCTGAAATCCCATCATAGCAACTTGTGGAACATACATTTGTCTTTTGCAGAACACCTGATGTTTTCCAGCAGATACTACAGAAGGACAGGTATTCAGTATGTTTAATTAACAAAAAAGCATTACGTTTATAGTACCAATAGAATGAGGCATCCTGGAATCACATTGATGTGTGCTTTCTATCTGAACTCCAATGATCTGTGCTCTTCCATCTTCCATGAATCTCCAGTGTGTTGAAAGTGCGGCTCCTTGTACTACTTAACTCATTTTCACCCATACATGTGAAACAAGTCAAGGTTCCTAATTCCTTCAGTTTTCCCCTTTCCCCACAATCTGTAGTTTTTATTTAAAAAAAACCAACCTGCATCACTGCAGACAAAAATGGATCAGAAATTACATTCCCCATGTCCACTGTGTCCATATTGCAAATAGATGTTAAAATAGATGTTTGCTTCATATTCCTTCTCTCTCACAAAAGATCAATAAACATGGGCACCAAACTTCTCTGTTTGTATCTTATGGAGTGAAATACACACATGAATTCTATCACGGTTTCACGTTAGCCTTGGAGAAATTCCTCACATCATTTTTCATCTTGTATAGATGATAAAACAAAATAATGTCAAAATTTACCAATTACTCCCTCCTCAATTCTTTATAATCAAATGTCAGCTGTTTTTTTCCCACATGGAGTAGACATCTCCATTAAAGCCAATGACAAATTGCTTCTGGGTTGGTTTGAAACAAAAAATGCACTACCTCCTTTCAGCCTTTTAAGCTTCGAGTGTTAAATAATGAATAGGTCTGTAGTGCTAAATGCAACAAAAAGAGATACACTCTAATGAATAACGCTACCACCAAATACAAGGCAACCTGGTTTTACAAGGCATCACAAGATAATGTCAGTATCTTTCTGTAAGCCGTAGCTTGAATGCAGGTTAAAAGCATGATTAAAGTACAAACAAAGAAGCAAGGTAACCTATGTATCTGCTCTCTATTACTACAGATGTATAAGCTTTGTCAGCATTGGATTTCCCTCACATTATTTTTGTATGTTGTCCTTTTCTTAAAAGTAACAAAACAAGATTGCCAGTACCTTGATTGTTAAACAAATTATTACTAAGTAAAATCTTACCAAATGGCTGCAAAGATTTTGAGTCTAAAATCCTAATTTACTCTTTCTTTCAAACCACAAAAATGCCATTAGATACAAGCTTGGGACTCCTGCGTGTCATGCTCAGTAATTCAACCGCATACAATAAGCAGTTTTGGTAGCAGCTCAGTGTGCTGTAAGCTGAGAATGCCAGCGTTTAAGCTCCAGAGAAGAAATCTTAAATATCTGAATTAAATCCACGCTCTGGCAACTCATTCTGAATTCTGCTCAAATCACCCTTTTGTTAGTCCCAGCATAAAGTAGTGTCAATCATGCTCCTGTGTTTTTGTTCATTGGGAGCGTTTGTTATTAATTTGCTGTTTCATATTATGAGGAACCACATCCCAATGCTAAAAAATAAGGGGGGAATAGAGACTCAAGTTAGCAGTCACTGACGACTTGCACTCTGGATCAGCATCAAAGTGGTCAAAATGTCCAATCAGATTTGTGTTACTGGCATTACATGATGAATATGGTTCATATGACACACAAAAGCTCTTTGTGTCCCCTTGAGCTGGGACTATTCAAATGCTGCAACAGGCAGCCAGAGTGGAAGTAAATGGAACTGGCCTTGCAATGCATCCAAAATTCTACAGCACAATGGATCATGCAAATTATTATCCCCCTGCAGTACTGATCTAGTACCCTGTTAGGTCGTCTGAAGTTTAAAGTCTATTCAGGGAAGAAGTGAAGTGTCAGTCAGGAGTGTAGAGCTTGCTGCATTCAGTTCAGAAGCAGTGGGGATTACTTTTTTTATTCTGTACTACTTGGAGAGAAGCTGAACCTAAAGACTAACTTCTCTTTGTTATTGAGCATGCCCGATTTGAAATCAGTAGGGAAGTTTCATTCACATTATGTAACAAAGCTTCAAAAATGCGAACTTTAAGAATGTTAAGGTTTTTTTTCACCAAGAAATGCTCTAAATATCATTCGAAGAAGTACAAAAAGTCTATTCCCATCTTTCCAGAAATGACAGAAAATTTAAAGGCTGTTGTGAATTAGAATGTGAAAACGCGAATGATGTTTGGAATGCAATGAATTTGAGAAGTGTACTAATCATTGAAATTGTAGGGAGAAAGCTTCTAATAGACTAAAGGCACAAACTTTTACAAATTCTTGTTACTATTATTTATAAACACAAGACAGAACAGTTTACAATTTTTTTTGAACAGAACTAATTCAGAAAATGCCATCAAATACTGTATAAAGCAATCTTACATCTGAGAAAGTTTAAGTTCGTATATAGGTGCCAGATGGAGATGATGGCATGCTTAAAGTAACAGATCTAACCGATCCAATTTGGCTCAAAGTTTGGTTCAGACAATAGCTGGGGAAAGGGAAGGTCTGGATAGATGTGTAAAGTGAGTGTACAGTTAATGCCTACACACATCTGCGCACTTACAACAGCTTGCAGTTATATACTGCATTTAATATAGTGAAATATTCCATGATGTTTCACAGAAGTGTAAACAGGCAAAAGAATTGACAATATTCAGACATATTCAAAGACTCACACATGCAAGCACAACCATACATTTACACACGCACACAGAGTAATGAGCAAAATTAAATTCAAATGTTGATGTGCTTTGGGAAGTAGGTTCGTGATAACTATGCCTGCTCAATTTGGGTGCCATTTTCACCTAGATTATACCACATTTTCATATTAATAGGAAGCTGAATATTTCACAAAAATAACTGGTCTGCATTATAATCATTCTGAATCTAGTTCACAGGTGTTTATCCATAACTTAAATGAATCTAAAATGTTCCACTACCTACTGGTTAGAAATATTGTGCAATAATGGCAGAAAATTTGCAAATTCAGTAACTATGCCATTTAAAATTAACAAGTTAATGCCTTATTAAAATATCAAATTAAAATGGATTCAATGATACATTTTACGTAAAATTTGAGATTCATCGCAGTCAAAGCACAATAAAAAAAATCCAAAGAAAGCACGTGAAAATAATATTTTAAAATTGCTAATCATGTTTTCCTGTAAATGTATGCTTTTGTCATCTTGAAAAGAAATAGGACTCTTCTCCATAAAGGTTTGTTGGATTGGGTTATTGTAGAAGTCCCTTGTTAATGCTGAGGAATGTTTTCAGTATTCAGTATATTTTCAAAAGATTTAAACTCCCTTTGAAAGCTGGAGACAAGTCCTTCAAAGAATTGAACTTGAATGGTTCCCAAAAACTCAGGCAGAACCAGATTCTTACCAATAGGATCAATTGCCCGGAAAAAAAGCATTAACCCTCTCAGCACTGACTGTTCTTCACACCATCCATGACATATTCTTGCCTTCCTTCATAAGATGAAACCAATTATTCACTGATTTAATCAAATGATTGAAGCGATGAATGAAGCAATCAATTGTAACAATGGTACATTCTAATGGTTAGTTCCTGGTAAAACGTCCATTTGAAGCTTTGTGCTGGTGACCTGCTGAGAGAACTCCAATCAGTTCTTAGCAAGACGTAACTGTGTTTGTTAATTGCTTGATTAGTATGGACCAGATATACACTTTTGCCTTGGTTCTGTTGCAGTAGAAGTGCGATTATGGACTCTTTCTGTCTGCTTTAACTGACAAATTCTGTTTACCCATCCCCTCAGCATATGTATTATGCATGAATTCAACAGTTTGCACCTTTTTTTTAAGCGTTCTATTCTCGTACAATTAGAAAACGTTTCTAAATTTACTTCCCTCCTATGAAGAATACAGACGTTGCTTTTGCTTTACCAATTTTGTTCTTGTTTCTGCACTCAAATTGCAAGAAGTTCCTTGTGTCTTCATTTTAGGCAGCCATTAGGATTGAAGATGCCTTTCTTCCAATCTGATTTGATAGGCCCTGAGTTGGATGATAAGAAATGGTCACTGTCACTGCCACATGCGACAACTGGGTCAGGTAGATTAGTGGTTTGGAAGTTTTTGTAGTGCCTCCAACAACTTGACTTCACCCCTTTGTGGTCCTAATGAAGTCACATGAGTTTTTGAGTGCCTCCCTGACAGAACTTCCTGCATTTTATTGGTCACAAGCCATGGGTTGATGGGGATGTTTGAGTCCTTCAGGAATGCTTGGAGGTGATCCCGAAAACACCATAGTTTCCCTATCCTCCTGTGATTCTCCTACTGCAAATGATTTCCGAGCAGTCTGTTTCAGATGCTTGGTGTCAGGCATAATAATGACCTGTTATAGATTATGTAAATATTGTGTAATACACACACACACACACACACACACACACACACACACACACACACACACAGAAAATGCATTGGGAACACATTCACCCGGTCTTCTGCTAAACATATCTTTACTGTAATTATTTTTCCACTCTTCTCTGTTCTTTTCCTCACAACGTCCACAATTTAGTGAAAAATCCAAAACAAACCCAAAAGAAATGGTAGGTGTCATTCTCAAAAATAATAACTGAAAAGGTGGATATCTAATGATAATGTTCAGAATCTGACAGGGTGCCTCAGTGATTAAACAATTACTTCATTCTTAATGGTTATGATTCAGAGCAAATTATAATATTTGACCAGAATAAGTGTGCTTACATCTGAAAGAAATTGTTGTAAATAAATGCTTCAATGAAAGGTTGGATTATGACTTGTTGTATGTGGGGACTAATACCTGCACAGTGAACCCTAGCCTGCAATGCTGAGCAGCACTGCCAATTCTCTATCATTTGCCTGGTTAGTCAAACAGGATTCTGTCCATATGAACTTTGGGAACCACGATGCTGTGCCAATGTATAAACTTACAAGTTTATGTTGAAATGTTAGTTTGTTTCATAATATTACTAAAGTTGTCTATGTGCAAATATCTTAAAGTTAAATTTTAAGATGATAAAGTTGAACCACTTAGAAATTCTTGAATGTTTGATTACTTTGCATCAGCTGCTGTTATACCAGGAGCTACTTTGAGACTGAATGCTTGCGAGTGACCTCCTTCCCTGGGCTGGTTTCATATCGCCTGGTGAAATGCAATGAACATCAATTGAGCACATTCAGTCGTGCAAATGCTGCTCCATCACTTGCTCATAAGGCCAATAGAAAAAATCAGGGACTGGTCTCTAAGGAGCTAAGGAGCACAAATTCCTTTGTACACTACATGCTACAAATTGAATCATTCATTTAGATGAAATTCACTTGTTCGCTGTCATTCAACCGTTTGTTTTAAATGAATAAAACAACTTGATTAAAATAGTGAACAAAAGGACTTCACTCAAAATCATTAACAATTTATTGCAATTAGTGGACTGAGGAAATGCTATCAAGTGAGGTATCCTCTTGGAACTGCCTGAATTCCATAACTCTGGCAGAAGCTGTCCTTTATATTCACAGAAGGAGATTTATTTGCCGCAACCCTGGTTAAGTTACAGTGGTGGAACAACAGCAGCTCTGAAGAAATTCCTGGGCAAAGTTTTGCATCAAAGCAGAACTAGAACTATTTTTCTCCAGGAGAAAATCATTTCTGATAAAATTCAAAGAATAAATAACATATCTATCACTGTGATCAAATGAGGGGCTGATGTTGGTGTGAATTTAGACTGAAATAAGATGCCCAGAGGTAACAACATTGAGAAAGGATAAGATTGGCATTTCTGAGTGGTAGAAATTAGATTTGAATTGTGCTTATTTTCAAGTGTGGTCACATTTTTAAAGCAGGTTGAGTGAATCCCACTGGTGAATGCTAGGTTGAAAAGTTGTTATGTGTTTCATTTTATTGCAACACTGTGACGGTGAACAATACCTTTGTTGTTCCAAGTATTTTTATTAGGCAGCCAGATGGCAAAGTGCAGGACGGCTATTTGGGAGAATATGGAGAAACATTTTTATTCCACATTTAAGCAGGTCAAAAGAAAATGAGGGTAATAGGATCAGAGGAGATGTGTGTTAGCATTCTAAGCTGCAGCTATACAACATCCAAGGAATGAGATCATCAGAATGGACTGATACTGGTCATTGTGTATATTAACTCTTCATGAATTGCCTAAACTCTACTCTCTTGCCAGTTCTCTTTAATTGGTGGGAGTCAGTATCAATACTGAAAACATTTAGTGGAAAGTCTTAATCATTCCAAGAAGTACAGTGAACTATCTTAGAATTTGTTCAGAAAAAGGAACTTCAGAATCGAAGTTTAATTTGGGCCACTTGCTGCTTTATTTGGGAGACAAGTTTGGATGTGACTGCAGAGATATATTCCAGAATTGAAATGATACCTTCAGGTTATGACACACCTCACTGACTGGTACTTTGGAGATCAAGGTCTGTTGTTCCTGGAATTTTCTAACAGTTAAATATTTTAACAAAGTACACACAATTCTCCAATTTGCCAGTCTTTTCAGACATAGGTTGACAAAAACAATGGATCAAGTTTCTGTACTTAACAAGAATGACTTTTTATTACTAATAAATAGGATCTAGCTACATGTAAATAATTATAAACTGCTAATACTTGTGAATGCTGGGTCAGTTGATAATTTTAAATCTGAGATAGATATTCTTTTGTTAAGCAAAGGTGTTAAGGGATATGGGCTAAATGCAAGTATATAGAGTTTGGCCAAAGCTCAGCTATGATCTCAGGGGATGGTGGAACAGGTTCAAGGACTGAATGAGCACAGCCAGTCAGACAGCATCCGAGGAGCAGGAGAATCGATGTTTCAAGTATAAGCTCTTCATCAGGAATGAAGTATTCCTGATGAAGAGCTTATCCTCGAAATGTGGATTCTCCTGCCCCTCGGATGCTGCCTGACCTGTTGTGCTTTTCCAGCACCATACTCTCAACTCTGATCTCCAGTATCTGCAGTCCTCACTTTCTCTCAAGGGTGGAATGGCTTACTCCTGTTCCTATGTTTAACTGGTTTAAACTCCAACCCTCTTATAACTAACTCTTAAACACACATAAAGAGAAAAATTGATATTATGAATGGAAAGAAAACTGGGAAGGCAATTCAACGGCCATTACCACAATCTTCACTGAGATGGTCCTTTTGGTTTTTTGGGATTGCGGTCTGTCGGTTTCCCGCTCTTTCCACTTCCTTGTAGAGGATACAAAGCAACTGGGCCACAAATTATAAAGTCTCTGACTTATTGGTTAAAAGCAATGAACACAGCAAATGATAAGGGAACAAAGAATGAATTTCTGTAGGCTATAGATGTTTTATTTTGCAGGGAAGAGGATATGACCTCCTATTCCAGAGCTCCAAAGGCTTCTGATTACATTGCTCAGAACCACAGATGTTCAGCATCCTGGGAATTAATCTTCAGCTTCCCAAAGACAGCTTGGCAATTTGCTGACTATATCACTTTTGCTTGTTGCTTCAACAAATTTATTAAAGGTACACCAATCACACTGAAATTGTGCACACATTCCCACATATTCCTGAAAATCTCATGACGTTTCATTTAGTTTCAGGAACAGGAAATTCTGTTTGAGCCTTCACTTTTGCTATACTTGGCAACATTTGATCTTGTCCTATAATATATCCTCATGCAGTTCTTTTGTTTTTGCAAATTCACTTCTGGCTAAGTTTATTATTAAGTCAACCAACTGTAATTACTAAAACAGATCTTCTTCTAGTCTCTTATGTTCTTTCCATGCATCATTATATACCGCAATGTATTCTAAATAAATTACACTCTTTAGAACCTCAGTTACAACTTGATCCACAAACCACTGGAATGTAGCTGAGCTGTTCTTCAACTCAAATGGCATCACTCAACATTGGTATAAGCCATTTTACATAACAACAGAGGATATTTCTTCAACCTTTGAGTCAATTGCACTTGCCAGTATCCCTTCAATAGGGGAAAGTGAAACATCAACTTTCCTGCTCCTCAGATGCTGTCTGACCTGCAGTGCTTTTCCAGTAGCACACTTTTCGATTCCCTGTAATAGGCCAATCTTAGAAAGAACTGCGACACTGCCAAACATACCAATTCAATCTTCATAGAATCCCTACCGTATACAATCAGGCCATTTGGTCCATTGAGTCCATGCCAACTCTCTGAAAATCAACCCCCACCCACCTTATCCCTGTATCCCTGCATTTCCCATGGGTAATCCACTTAGCCAGCACATCCATGGGCACTATGGCCAATTTAGCATTGCCAATTCACCTAACTTGCACACTTTTGGACCTATGGGAGGAAACTTGAGCATCAAGAGGAAACCCACACAAACACTGGTAGAATGTGCAAACCCTACACAGATAATCGCCTGAGGATAGAATTGAACCAGGCGCCTGGTGCGGTGAGCCACCGTGCCTCCTACTGTGGAATCTATCTTTGTGATCACTCTACCTTTCTGCAATCTCTTTGATCCATCTAGTTAGGTATTGGTGAACTCCACTTGCTTTGACTAATTTTAATCAAATGGTTTTCCAGCATATACTGGATCTCTCTCTTTTCACTTGAAGTTGTCTTTTCTGTGCTTAACCAACAAGGATGCTGTTTTGTCAGTCTTGACTCTTCTACATCCACTGCTGTTTTTCCAGCACCACATTTTTCAACTCTGGTACTCCAGCATCTGCAGTCCTCACTTTTTCCTAGTTCTTCTACATCCACATCATGTAGTACTTCCAGATGCATCTCTGCAGATTACCTCATACATCCTCAGCAGCCTTACATGATCCTCCTGTTATCCTTTCTCCTAATATGTCAACTCAGTGTCTAACAGTCGTACTATATCTGCCTTAATTAGTTGAATTTTAAGAGGACTATTTGTCTACTATTCTTACTGCTTGATAGTTTCGCTCCTCCTTACCCTCTTCCCTATGACAAACCTTTTCAACATGCTTGTGTGACACAGCTCATTCCTTTTCCATAATCAGGAATGGTTATCAGATGAGCCACTTTACTAACCCTGCTAACCTTGTATGGATCAATGAATTTTGCAGAGATTCACCTTGTAGTAGTAACAATATCAATACTTTATCCCCTGCTTGAAACATTCTGGTTGCTGAATATATTTCTCTAACCATCCTTCCATTTTCAATTGTACCTTTTGTGCAAACCTACAAGCTCCGGCAAGTCATCCCATAAACATGGACACATAACCAACACTGAGGACTATTTTATTGGTTCAAGAACTTTTCCTTAATTAATATTAATTGACCTCTGAGTTCATGATCATAAATCAATTCAAATGGACTAAACCTAACAGATTCATTTGAGAATAGTATCTAAAATATCTAATCCCTTGCCTGTTTCCTGAAATCCTAGAATCTTTGCCTTTAAGACTCAGGCCCTAATCCATATGAGGCCAACATAGTTTCTTCTACAATGCCATTATCCCAAGAAACCTCCTCTGATAGTGAAGTGTAAATTTACTGTGCTTTAGCTGCCAACTTAGTCTGTGTGAGCAGTGTTCAGTCTTCTTTTCCCAATTAATCCTCACCATTTTCTCAAATAACTCAAGAATGCCTCCACATTTTGACAGGGCCTGTGCAAACCTGAACCTCCATGAGTATCTGACGTCTCCATATCAACTGCATCATTTGAAGTTTAAATTCATATTCTCTTGTTTTTGCTCGGTCTTGTCAATTTTAATTCTAGTTTTCTCACGTGCATTCTTTTCGTTTCATTTTCCTGCCTTCTTAATTCCATCTCCCTTTCTGTGTCTTTTCTGTCCTTGCATTGATTTTTTTTCTTCCATCTCCAGTTTCTTTGTTCCCTCCTCACGTTCAAACTATTTTAACAGAAACAGATTATCAACTGATTGTGATGTACCTGGCCTCTCTTGCAATTCCTCTGAACCTAAGCGGATTATTTCTGCTGGGCAATGCTACCTTCAGTTTACTTTGTGGATCATTTCAGAGAACATCTCTGGGACACCCACACCAACCAACCCAACCGCCCCATGACTGAACACTTCAACTCCCCCTCCCACTCTGCCAAGGACATGTGGATCCTGCGCTTCCTTCATTGCCAAACCCTTATCACCCGACATCTGGAGGAAGAACTCCTCATCTTCAGCCTTGGGACCCTGTAACCAGACGGGATTAATATGGTTTTCACCAGTTTCCTCATTTCTCCTTTCCCCACATTATCCCAGTCCCAAGCCTCCAACTTGGCACTGCCCTCTTGACCTGCCCATCACCTTTTCCACCACCTGTTCCTCTCTGACCTATCACCTTCATCTGCTTATCGCAAATTTCAGCTACCTTCCCCCCAACTCCAGTCCCTTCCATTTATCTCTCAGCGCCCCAGCCGACAAGCCTCATTCCTGATGAAGGGCTTATGCCCGAAATGTTGATTCTCCTACTCCTCGGATGCTGCCTGACCTCCTGTGCTTTTCCAGCACCACATTCTCGATTTTGACCTCCAGCAACTGTAGTCCTTAATTTCTCCTTCAGTTTACCTGCTAACCTAATCAACCTGGGTTCTGAAAATTCCCTTAAGATTGCTAGGAACATCTCCACCACCTATAAGAAATTCCTTGCTGTTTCCAATGTGGTGTCTAAATTCCCGACATTACCCAGTGTTTTCCTTCCTTTGTGCCATTTACTGACACTACTCTCAAATCTTATTGTATCCATTTCAAAACTGATCCTGGATGAGCCCCAAACTTTGTCTCATCACTGAGGTGGCATACTGGAGATCAATGCCCACTAGAATTCCCATCGTGTGTAAACAGGCCAATGAGTCCACACTGACCCTCGCATCCAGACCACCCCTATCCCTATAACCCAGCTTTCCCATGGCTGACCCCTCTAGCCTGCACAATCCTGGACACTACAGCCAATTTGGCATGGCCAATCCACCTAAATTTTGGACTGTTGGAGGAAATTCATGCTGACATGGAAAGAATGTGCAAAATCCGCCCAGCCGGTCACCTGAGGATGGAATCAAATTTGAGTCACTGAGGCTGTGATGTAGCAGTGCTAAGCACTAAGCCACTGTGTCACATTATTCAGATTTGGAGGCTAGGGCCTGGGGTCAGAGGCCGAGAGAAGGGAGGAGAGAGAGAGAGAAAAACAAAGTAAAGTAATGGGCAGAGCAGAGGACTTCCAACTGGACTGTCCTACACCACGGCCATCTTATTGAAAGATGTAAGGTGGAGAGGAATCAGAATTCATGGTTCTTAAGAAGGGTCACTGGACCTAAAACATTGCCTCTGTTTTCTCTCCACAAATGTTGTCAGACTTGCTGAGTTTTTCCAGCAAATTCTGATTTTGTTTCTGACTTCATTAAGATGATCTCTCTGACCCGTCAAGTCTTGCTGTTTGTCTGTTTCTCTCTTTTCACTTATTTTCTACTTCTTTGCAGTAGGCACAAAGAAACTTATCATAAATAATAAAGTTCTGACTATTTGGATAAATGCTACATAATACACAACTGGTGAGGGAAAATAAATCGGCTTTCTTCAGACTTTAGGTGAGTTTTTTTAATTGTAGATGAAAGAACAGCATATCTCCTTCTGGCCATATTGCTCTGGCAACCAGTTATTTAATTTTCTGGGGGCCAATCACATTGACAGGCAGAAGTTCTTTGTCATTAACAACTGGTCACTGTTCCACAGACCAATCAGCTACTTGGTGCCAGCTGAATCTCACTTTGCACAAACTCTTTGTGGTGCCAGGCCATCTGCAGTAACCTACCCCCACTAGTTGAACAAACAGCAGTGAAAACAAGAAGTGTTGGTAGCTCAATTTTAAAAGTTAAGTCATTCCTTCCGCAATCGTTGTTTGTAAAACAGCTCTTTTCTCATTTCAATCCACAATCAAAATTATTGAAAGATAAAAGGAAATAGTCCTTACAATTGACCCATGTCTGTTGGGCTCAAATCAAAAACTACGGTATAACTCCATCCTTAGATGAAGACTCATCTGGTACTTTAATCAGGTTGAAAACTGATTACATTTTCAAGGCAGGTTTGCCAATCAAATCCCCCCACTGTTTTAATACTATGGTATCACAAGCAAGCAAAGGTCAACCATGAACCTTTAAGTGCCACTAAATTACAATACGCATGTTAGATAATAGCACTATGTGTCATATAATACTGTACTTGCATGCTTCAGAATGCTTTCAAAATCAACTTTTTGGCAATGGTAATTACAGAGTATTACCATGAGAATAGACATAGTAAAATTAAAGAATGCGCTGTGAACATAAATCAGACCGATGTTAATCTGACCATTAGATTAAGCCTGTCCTGCAATTTGCCATCCACCTGCCAAATAAAAGGTATTTAGAAGATTAAAAGGTGTGTCTTACCCACCTTGCCTTACAATACAATCATGTGCCACATTACCCACTTTTAAAAATAAGTGTATTTGCAAACTCTGAAGTTATCCACTCGATGAAAAAATACTATTTCTAAAAACAATGTCATTGTTATTTTATCTGTGACATTTCAAGTGTTTTGCATTACCTTTTGGAATAAAATGTGCTGTAGGTATTTGAAAAACTAATTTGTTAAACTATTGTAGTATATTTGATATTAATACATAAGAGCAGAAGCAATAGTCTCTCTTCCTATCAGCATAATTGGATGCATCTGCATCTATGTTTCAAGAAGGCAGCTCACTACCACCTTCTCAACAACAATTAGGGATGGGCAATAAAAGCTGGCCCAGCCAGTGAAGCCGACATCCCACATGTAAATAAAGTACCATCTCTAAACTATACAGATTTATTCATGAAACAGACAGATGTCAGCAGTTTCGATTATACTACTTTTTGTTCTGTACCTATGTGCAGAGGAAAGTCATCTCAACAAAACCACAACAAATGCATTCTCTTCTGTGCCAGTGAGGAGCTTTGCATGTCACCACCACTGACAGACCAAATTCAGGAATACATTTATAATGTGGGTCAAGCTTACTAGTTACTCAGACAATTCAAATTTGGAGTCCTTATAACTTGATGCCAGATGTCAATATCCTGGCTGAGCACAAATGTATAAGGTAGTGTGCTAATTCATTGTGCCTTCCAATGTCTCCTTAAAGTGCCATTATACATCGAAATATAACAGTATCTTAACCTTTTACTCATCAGGTTGCTTAGTTCTCAACCACTGTTTCTTATTATTGCAAATATTCCACTGCATCATTGCAAGGTCAAATGTCTGAGGCAAGCTATTCAGCCCAGTAAGACTTCCATGTACAAAGCCCTGATAGTATCCCATCAGCCTCTGGCTTTGGTGTTTTTGTTTTCACTCTTGTGCTCATGATGTTATTCTGTGTGTTGATCATTCTTTGTGCGATACAAAATGTCCTGGCATCAGTCTGAATGTTTCTGCTTACTAGTTTGAGTCCGGGTCCTTTTACCATGCCCTTGATGGTGCTGCTTGATGTATTGTTGATGTTCTCATTACAATGTTTCAAAATGTTGGTCTGGCCACACCTGCAGTACTGTGCAAAGGTTTGGTACCTGTATTAAACAAAAAATGCCATTGTAAGCCATTTAAAAAGAGATTCACTTGCCTGATTTCTGGGATGAAGAAGTTGGCTAATCAAGAACGGCTAAAAAGGTTAGGACAGCAAGAGTTTATTTAAATATATAAAAAGGAAGAAAGTAGCCAAAGAGAACACAGACCCCTGAAGGGATGAGGCTGAGAGAATAATAATAGGGAACCAGGAAATGGTGGAGGAGTCGAATAAATACTTTGCACCTGTCTTCACAGTAGAAAATACTAATAGCATTCCAAAATTACTAAATAATCAAGGGGCAAAATAAGGAGAGAAATTCTAAAATTCTAAATTCTAGAATTCTAAAATGGTGGATTAAGGGTAGTTTGGATCTTGCAGTTGTTCCTGAGATTCAGGCTTATTTCTAGATTTACTTCTGGATTTCTTATGGCTATTACATTTATATGAGTAGGAAAGGTTTGGAGGGATATGGGCCAAGTGCAGCCAGGTAAGACTAGCTTACTCTGGGATTATGGTCAGCATGGACTGGTTGGACCAAAGGTTCTGTTTCCATGCTGTACAACTCTATAAATAAAATGACAATCACTTGAGAAAGAAGTAGCAAGGAAAATAATGAGGCTAAATATTGAAAAATCCCTTGGACCCGATAGGATATATCCTGGGATATTAAAGGAATAGCTACAGAGATAGTGAATGCACTAACTGTAATCTTCCAAGAATCTTTAGGTTCGAGAAAAGTCCAAGGGACTGGGAAAACTGTCAATGTAGCACATTTATTAAAATAGGGAAGGAGACAAAGAAAAGGTTACTAACTGCCAGTTAGCTGAACATCTGTTATTGGGAAAATGTTAGGATTTATTATAAAGGAAGAAATAGCAGGCATGTCCATTTCAGCATCAACTTTAGGGAATGTAACAAACAGGATAGTTGAAGGGTATGTAATGTGTTTGGATTTTTAGAAGACATTTGATAAGGAATTACACATTAAGTTACTTAATAATATGAACAATATGTATCTGGTGGAGTGCCACAAGGATCAGTGTTGGGACCACAATTCTTTACAATATATATTCATGACTTGAATGTGGAAAGTGAATATACTATAGACAAGTTTGCAGATGATACAAAAATTGGTGGTGAGGATGATATAAAGAGTCTGCGGAAGGATTTAGATAGGTTGAGTGAGTGGGCACAAACTTGGTAGATGGAAAATAATGTAGGAAGGTATAAGTCATGCACTTTGGCAGGAATAAGAGAGGAGCTCAATATTGTTTAAATACCAAAACCCTCAGAACGGAGAGAGTTTGGAGTGCTCATTCATGAATCATAAGAGCTTAGCATCTAACTTTAGCATGGTACAGGGAAGGAAATTGTAGAGTTGGGCTTTATTTCAAGGAAAATGGAGCATAGAAATAGGGAGATTTTGTTATCACAATACAGATCAGACCATATTTGGAATACAATGAACCATTTTTTGGGCAACTTATCTGAAGAAAGATATACTGGCGTTGAAGATAGTCAAGAGGAGATTCAGTAGACTGATCCCAGGTATGTAGGGGCTGTTTCATGAGGAGAGGTTGAGTAGGTAGTGCCTGTACTCATTGGAATTTAGAAGAATGAGAGGCAATGTTATTGAAGCTTACAAGATTCGTTAAGGACTTGATGGGTTAGATACGGAAAGGTTGATTCCCTTGTGGGAGAGTCCAGTCAGTCTGTGATGGGTAAGGCAGAGGAATGTTTACTCTCAGAGGGTAGTGAATGCGTGGAATTCTTTACTGCAGAGGGCTGTTGAGGCTGTGTAGTTCAATGTACAGGTCGTTCTGTATAACGCACATTTCATCATCGCGAACTCACTGTAATACGACTTACTAATTGAGGATACCGTTTCTACAGCGTGAACTTTTAAAATGTGTGTTGGCTGTAATGCGATTTCAACACAAACACTGTAAGCGCTGTTTCTAAAGTGTGATTTTTCCAGAAGAGAGGGTTGCACAAGAATGCAACCATTGTGTGACAGGAGAACGGACAGTATTCAGGGCTAAGATAGACAGATGTTTAATCAGTAAGAGATTCAAGGTTATTAGGAAAAGGCAGGAAAGTGGATTTGAGAATTATCAGATCAGCAATGATCTCACTGAATGGTAGGGCAGATTTGATGGGGTGAAAGGTCTGTGTCTGCTCCCATGCCTATAGTTTTATGGCCTTTATTCATTAGAGTTAGAGAATGAGGTGTGATCTTGTTGAAACATGCAAGTTTCTGAGTGGGCTTCGCAGGGTAGATGCTGAGAAGATGTTTCCACTAGTGGGGAATCTCAAACAAGGGGTAGAGTTATCAGAAGACATTCATTTTAACTTTGGGTGCAAAGGAATTTCTTCTTCGGAGCTTATGTCCAAAAACCTCTAGCTAGAGAGTTGTGGAGGCTAGATCACTGAAAGTATTTCAAGGGGAAGTAGATAGATTTTTGAAATATCAGGGAATTAATGCTATGAGGAGTTGGCACTAAACTAGGGTTGAGACCTGGGACAAATCAGCCATCTTATTGAACCATGCTGTTGCCTTGGGGGACTGAATGCCTATTCCTGATCCTGTTTCTCATGTCCTTATGTTCTTATCCAAACCTATGTTTTCCTAACACCTTGTGAACTTCGATAGATCATCTTTCACATACCTTCGTTTATGACTAAAAAGAAAAAATATTCTTCTAGGGTTTTCCTCACAAATGTACGATCTGTCAGCGATCGACCATTTGGCTCTGAACCAACTTCATCAGAAATAAACAATCGAGGTGTGGTCTGACTAC
Organism: Chiloscyllium punctatum; assembly: GCF_047496795.1. NCBI lineage: Eukaryota > Metazoa > Chordata > Chondrichthyes > Orectolobiformes > Hemiscylliidae > Chiloscyllium > Chiloscyllium punctatum. The sequence continues at coordinate 36,728,192 of NC_092760.1, read as the reverse complement.
AGAGTAGTATAGCTAGAGCATAAATTCCTCAAATTTACACTCTCCTCTTTTCACAATACCTCCCAGAACCGTATTAGTTTGATAATGCTGCTCTGTGGGGATATTTTGATATGTTTTAATTTAACCCTAAGACATTGAAATACTGTTTATGGCTAATTATTTTGCTATATCCTGAGTCTCTTCTCTTTTGAAGCATGTATTTTTGAAATAACGTTGTTGCTTGCATTTAATTATACTGGAGGAAATGTTGACTTTAAGCCGCCTATATTAATTAAATACTTCACGCTATTATTTATGATCCATAAAATTATAAAGGATGTGGACCAAATTGAACATTCAATTTGATGATAATTTGTCTCATCAAATAATTTATTTGATATTAAAGACATGCGCATGGTATGAGCTCAAATTAAAACAAGTTGGTGCCATGATCAATGTGTTCCTGGGTGCCTTTGCTATTGATTGTCAGATCTACACCCAGAGGCTTCTATTGAAGATTTTGACCAATGCAAAAAAACTTGCATTTCATCCATTTGACTTCAAGTAAACATAACAAACTAAGGATCCAAGCATGACATATAAACACAAAGAATTTTAAAAGCCAATATTTTTACCTCTTAAATTATTGGGAGAGTAGTCTCACTATTTTTGATTCCTGAAAGTAGGACTTTACATTTATTTGCATTAGATTTTATCTCCTGCATATTTCTATACTTACATATTTTGGTTAACTCACTGCATATTGAGATAATGACAGATTCCACCTCAAATCACTATACCATCCTTTCTAATACTTCCATAGTTTGAAAGAACCCCTTTAAAAGATGTAATGTAATGTGAGGAGCCTAAACCACAAAGCACCATAGACATCGCTCTCCATCAGAGAGAGACAATTGGTTGCATGCACCTTGAGGGTAGCCACTGCATAAGTGTGGGTTAAGGTGCAGCGACAGGCCTCTTTGAACAACCACAGCCAGTGCAAGATTGAACCCTTTATTTTATACCACACATCTAGCTAACTGAGGTAAACAACCTCCCTCCTCTAACAGATACTCACCATACTTTTCCAACTGTTAGTTATTTTCCTGTTTGGCCCCAAGTTTTACCCTGAATCTCCATTGCTCTGGTTGAAATGATAGGCAAAAGTTCCAGTGCTGATCTCAGCTAATATTCCAAGGCAAACCATTGAGTGGATTTTAATTCAGATCACGGTGATGGGAAACGTGGCTCACTAAACTTTGAGAGAAGTTGTGTGGCAGGCTGTTGGGGGCAGAAAATCCATTGGTAATGAAGTGGGAGTCAGAGAAGGGCCGAATCTTCAAACATTTACTCACAGTGAGAGATCAATAGGACTAACTAATGAGCAGCTTGACACCAATTATCCTTCGAAATGTAGTGGTGGTAACATGGAAGATGAATTTGTTGAGTGAATCTGTTTCTTAGAGCAGTACTTTGCACAACCTGTCTGAGAACAGGGGATTTAGATGTAGAAATGGAATATAGAACATAGTGAGATGGAATTAATAAGAGATCCCATAGTTAAAGATTCTCTAGGGCAATAGCAATCACAACATGGTCGAATTTCAAGTACCATTTGAGGGACAGCAACTTGGAAAAAATGAGAAAATTAATGATCAAAATAAGTTAACAATAAATATAGAAATAAATAGCAAGGGCTTTTATGTGCATATTAAAAGAGAGTAGGTAAAGTGAGTGTGGGGCCCTTTGAAGATACAACTGGAGAACTCATAATGGGAAGCAGGGAATTGGCAGATAGTTTAACTAATAGTTTGCATCAGTCTTCATAATGGAGGAGACTATAAAATCTCAAAATATCAGCTAGCCAAGGTGTGAATGGGAGGAAAAATCTTGTAACAGTCACTATCATGAGGGACAAAGTATTTGACAAATTAATGGGATGCCATGCAAACAAGTTACCAAGACTACATTAAAGGAAGTGGCTGCAGGAATAGTGAAGCTTGGTTGAAATATTCCAGAACTCACTGGATTCTGGGAGGGTTTCTGTGGATTGGGAAACTGCTAATGCGATGGCCCTCTTCAGGAAGGGAGGCAGATAGACAGCAGAAAACTACAGTCCCATTAGTATAATATGTCATTGAGAAAATGCCGGAGTACATCATTAAGAGAGAACTACCAAGAGATTTAGAAAAGCTTAATGTAATTGAACAAAGGCGACACGGTTTTGTGAAAGAAGGAACACCTTTGCTGAGGGGTTCCTGGCACATATATGTCAGATTTCGTACCAGTCCAGGAGCTTGCCTGCGGTCAGAGCCAGGATTCTCTCATCATAAGGGATGTGAAGCAGTATGTCATGCAGCCCACCATCCTCCTTGACTGTTTCTGCTGTACTGGACACAGTTTTCCTCCTGGAATGACAGAGGCAGGTATTAAAGGAGATGAAAGTGTGTGGAACCACTATTGCTCTTGTTGTAGTGAGGAGTGGGGATGGAGTCAGTTTGGTGAAGGTGCCCAGAGTAACTGAGTAGGCAGTACGGATGGCATATAGGACTGATGTCAGGAGTTGTGGTGGGTGAGAATAAACAAGAACTGATAGGGGAAGGTGGTAGAGTAGTGGTAACCTCACTGGCTAAGCAATCTATATCCCAAGCCAATATTTAGGGATGGAGTTTGAATTCGCCATGAATTCAATTAAATCTGGAATAAAAATCTAACCTTATGATGCCTAGCAACAACTGTCGATTGCCATAAAGACTCATCTCATTCCTCATGCCAATTGTGGCCTACATGTGACTCTAGACTCAGAGCAATGCAGTTGACTCTTAACTGCCCTTTGGGCAATTATGGATGAGCAATAACTGCTTGCCAGCCAGAAATGGAGACATGCAATGAATTAAAATAAAAGATGTTGCAGGCAATCGTGAAAGTGGTGGAGCGTGAATTTTGGTGGGAGGTGGATGCAGTGGCAGGGCGAGAGTGAATGTGAGGTGTCAGAGAGATGAGGGTGGCAGTGGAGAAGGATGCTGACATTCCGTGAATTCTTTCAGTGTGACTATATTAACCCAGATGGAAACCTCAGACCTGGTGACTGACTTCCATTGTTGGTTCTGGGTGACGAGGATTTCCCACGCTGAAATGTCCCTGACTACAATTTCCCATCTTTGCCATTTCCAATGCAAGTGGTAGGAACAGTGCAGAGTAGCTCTGGTTAAACAGTGCTTGTTCGGGTGCACAACGGGCTTCAAACAATGGAAGGGCCACAAGAGATAGAAGTGTCTTGGCAAACCTCCAGTGATTGATGAGTTGATCTGGGAATGTAGTGTGGTAAGACGGGAATAGAATTGGACATGACAGATGACTTCGGGACTGTAGGTGGTTAATGAGGTGCTTTTGGTACGTTATAGTGAGAAATCCAGTTGCGCCTCATGGCAAAAATAATGTCAAAATACGTGACACACCTCGCACTTGGCCAAAATGAAGTAAGATTCAGCCCCAAGTCTTTAAAAAAATTCTGGTGTCTTAATGATATATGTGCATGTAGTTGCTGGCTGTTCACGTGGGCAATGTTTTTTCTCCAGGTATTGTCATTTCTGTGCTCCTTGTTGTTTCTGTGGTACCTGTAGTTCCGTTCCCATTGCTGAGATTTTGTGGACCTCTGGGACTGATGGTTAATCTAATGTCTGTCAGATGATGTATTCACATCTTCCTGATCAGCTGCTCGCCATGCAGGAACACCTTCTCCGGTTGTGCTTATGTGCCTGTGGTTGTGACAGTCTATCTGGTGTTCACTTCCTTCAGTTGCCCGTGGAAGAAACATCCCAGATTTCTGGCATTGAGAGGACTGCCGGAGACCAGGCACCTGCTCAGCCCCAGACAGAGTGATGTCAGCTTGAAAAGTGTTGCATTAATGCACAGACCGAGGTAAGACAGGCAGCTTTGTCAGCAAACTGGATAAAAGGTTGCAGGAGTTCACCAGCAACATCAGTACCATGCTGGCTTCAGCATGTGTGTGTCTGGTTCTCTCCATGGACAAGTTGGTAGCTTCCATAGAGACCCATGTTGGGTAGACCTGCTGGATACGTACACACCATCATTCAAGCCATCATTCTCAGTATCAATGGCAGGGTGTTGGCAGGATGAGGAACCGTGACCCATTAGTAGGTTCTCCTGCCTCACAAGGAGAAAGGGTGGTACCAGCCTGACACCCAGCAGGAGGGGGAAAACCACAGAAATATCCTCTTGGGACACTCAGATACCTGAACCTTTTACTTCCACCCTACCAACAATCCCTACCCCCAACCATGTGGAAGATCAAGTCGAGAATGGTGGGACCGCATCTGGCTAGGATCATCTCAGCATGTCTGACCAAATCTCTAAGGCCAACAGCATCATGATAGGACAGGTTCCCATTCAAAGTCAGTGAAAACATTTACAGTCAGTGAAAACTTTTACTATATTTTTTCATCTAAAAGATACACAACAAAAATTTGTCAAGGTTCCTGAGACTACACCTTCCAAACCCATCAGCCCAACCATCTGGGTATACAAGGGCAGCACATACATGGGAACACCATCCTAAGCCACTCACCATCCTGACTTGGAAATATATCACTGTTCCTTCAGTGTCATTGGGATAATATTCTGGAGTACCCTCGTTAATAGCACTGTGGATCTGTTTTCAACAAATGGACTGAAGATAGCTCACCACCACCTCCTCAATGACAAATAAGGATAGGTAAATGCTGGCCCAGTGATGCCCACATTTCATGAGAGGAAAAAAATACAATCCTGGATGCAAAAGCAACTGGTTGTTCTTGTTGCATTAAGGTTCCTTTAAGTCATGTCTCACTTGCACTACACTGCAGACTGCCTTCATAATTTATGTCATATTATTTCAAAGCTATTGTTGTCATCAGTAATTCTTGATTTTGGTAAACAACTGCATCTTATTTCATGCCTCAATATCAGTTTAAGATCTTGGTAGTGAGTTGACATAATCGTTCACAATCTGATGACAAATTTGGCCAGAGTTTTGTTCAATAGTTGACAAAATCATTGCACTGCTTTTGCATCTATTAGCTGCTACATCGTTGCTCAGGCTCCTACCATTTCAAACTCCAGGCCAAGCCTTTCCTGCCAGTACATGATCAATTTACTTGATTTTGCAACCCTTTCTTATTCAGTTTCAGATTCATATGGCAAGCCCTGTCTAACAGTCACACTAGATTTTGATCATGACCAAGATCCATAAACTAGCAGATCATGCACAATAGCTTTTACTCTGGGAAGATCATTAACTATTTTCTGCTGTCTGTGCTGATGCTTCTTTGGAGCCATGGAAATGCTAAGTGGTACATGCAACCATTTATATCTGCTGATTTGTGTGTAAAATGTTGTTAGAAAGTTACTGTTTTCATCCAGCTTCGCTTATCAGTAACCATTGTTTGCATAGAGGATAATGAAGATTTTTGCCTTTGCAAACAAAAGTCCTTTGACGGTTGGCATGGGATATTGCAATCCCTTTGGATACTTATATATTTTGAAACTAAAATACTTTAGGTCAGCTGTCCACTTTTCTGGTTGTTTCACCGCTACCATGATGCAAATCCATTTGGGAGGAATTGTCACTTTCTTGAGTACTCCCTTTTGATATTCTCTAGGAAGACATCCTAAACCTGTACTATAAAGATATCATTGTACTGATTGAAAATCTGTTTTGTGATCAATGAGCTAGTGCTCTGGGACAGGTTGCAAAACTCTTCGGCATGCTGCTGAGTCACCAGTTCAAGCTCTATCTTTCTCTGGCTGAGATTACCTGCCTTTGCCGGCTGTCTATGATCTAGAACACTACTACTGCATTGCGCTTGCAGAGTAACTGTCCTCCTGACATGAGTCCAGTGCCATTGGATCGCCTTCACCTTATTTCCCAGAGCTTCATTTTAGGATCACAATATTGAACCACTTGCACAGATCTGTGAAGAGGTTGATGCTCTTCTTCTGCAATCATTATTCCCATTGTTACAAGCCATGTATCACCTATCAACCTGGCTGAACCAGCCTGTTGTGCTGTGTGCCCAGGCAGGATCTAGATGCATCTCAATGTCTGGTTCCACCACTGAATGTCACCTCATTGGCTGACTGTCACCAGTGGCAGTAGCCACCATTCATGTTTGCTGCTACCAGAATGCAGAAATTTGGGCCTTCAATTGGCTGGCAGATCTATGACCTGGGACACCCCTCCTGAGATGGATGGAAGTCAGGGTGGCCTAGGGGTTAGCTCTGCTGTCTCATAGCACCAGGGTCCCAGTTTCAATTCCACCCTCCGGTGACTGTCTGTGTGGAGTTTGCACATTCTCCCTCTGGCTGCGTGGGTTTCCTCTGGGTGCTCCAGTTTCCGCCCACAGTCCAAAGATGTGCACATTAGGTGAATTGACCATGCTAAATTCCCTATAGTGTCCAGGGATACTGCAGACTTGGTGGAATTTCCAACAGGAAAAGCAGGGTTACAGAGATGCTGTTCGGCAGGCTGGTATTGACTTGATGAGCTGAACGGCCTGCTTCCATACTCTAGGGATCCTATGAAGTCTTACTTGTTAAAGTATTATTGCCCAAAAAAGAAGTAGGGTGAGTTGGTGAAGCAAACTAGGACTATACGCCAAATTTGTACTGAGTTTGAAGGAGCCTAGACTCTGTATTCAATCCAGCCTTTGGAATACAATCAAGGTCAAGAATACCTGAACAGTTGTCTTACTTAGTTGTACCTATTCAGTCCTTCCTCCCACAGGGAGTATTTCAATAAAACTAATTTTCGAAACTTTTATTATTACTGAAATGTTATTAGACTTTAACAGTAATTGCAATAAGACAGATACTTCCATAGTTGATTGGATAGATGGGTTAAACTGTGGTCCTTTTAGTTGTGAGACCCCAGCTCAAATCCGCTTCAGCTTAATGCAATTCTTCTTTATGCATCAATTGTAAAGTTCTGAAGTGAAGTTACTGGCAGATGCTGGAACAGTTCCAAGTGGGACCTATTCACTAAAGTAATCATCTCAATAAGAGAGGTCTCGAGGACTGGCTGGTGTGGAAATTGATGTGACGTGTTAGGGAACAGGGCTGATAAAATATATTTCCTTGCAGAGAATCAGTTATTCCCTCCACAGTGACAGATTCTCCCCATTTTTCTGCTGCACCATTCCCAATACCATTGTATCTATGGGACGATCTGGCACATGGAAATGGTTATGACAGAACATTGTCAGAAAAGTTTCTTTGAAAAAGACTTAACAGAAGAAGAACAGATGAGGGAGGAGAATTAGGCAATGGATTTGAAATAATTTTTTGCAGCTGTGACTTGTTGGAAAGTGGTATAATAACATTGCCTTAATCAATATTATCACCTATATGTGTTTTAATCAAAGGTTAGCACTTTGTTTTATAGCCGCTGCTACATGAAAGAGAATCTTTATACTCACATAAAAAAAACTATTTATGGATTTGCATGCTAACTGTCAACTGACACTGAAGTGTGGTCTAGTGTTCACACCATCAAACATATTAAAGAAAAGACATTATAACAAAGACTTAAGTTTAACCAGTGAACTGAATTAGTTTGAGTTGTAGAGTCTAAGGTTACACAGAACTGTGATGATTAGGTAAGTTAGGCTCTTTGATTAGGAAAGCTGTTTCAGTTTGTTCTGGATGTTGCAATTTGGAAACACATAGGGTCTAGTCTAGCATCCAAAGAATAAAAACATGGGCAGAGGCAAAAATGATGTTTTGCTTTACGAACAATGGCATGGCTTGCTGTGCTCTTCCAGCCCCCTGCTTGTCTACTGTGGACATTTCATAGCATTTTACAGTTGTTGAGATACTCTGTGATCTATACATTGACCTGGATAAAAGACAATCTCATTTTATCAGTTCCAAAACTCAGGTATTTGCACATACTCAGAAGTAAATTCATAGCTCACACCCCCACTTTAAAGCCACACTTGCTGTACTCACATTAGTAACCTGCCTCAATTTCTCACCCCACAAGTGGGTGTTTTCACAGATCTTATAACTGAGTGCTGGGATCAAGTCAGGCTGATCCCAGCCTGATGATGAATTGGAGTGTAAGGCACATCCGCACAGAGCAGATCTTGAGCGGTAAATGACTATGATGGTGCCTGCCCACATTTCCAATTAGCATATACTTTGATCCTAATTTTTGGGGGGGATTTTCCAAAGTTTCAAGGGTTGTCATGTATGCAGACAAATTTTATGGCATTTTTGATCTGACGCTGTTGTCAAATTGAAATTATAACAGCTAATTTGTGCACAGCAATGTGATAATAACAAGATAATCTCTCTTGAAATGAGGGACAACAACTAACCAGCACAGAGGGGAGAATTACACTGACCTTTTTCAAAATCATGTCATGGGACCTTTTATATCCACCTGAGCAAAAAGATGGGACCTCAATTCAAGGTCTCATCTGAAAAATGGTATCTCCAACAATGTACTGTTCACTTAATTCTGCATTACAGTCTCAGCTTTGACTTTCATCTGAAAGAGCTGGAGGGCATAGGGTGTGTGTACCTGCATGGTAAGTGCCTAAAGTAAACAAATGAGAATTATATGGGATAAGGAAAATTGTGCAAAAAGTCTGCGCTTAGTAACTGGCTTTACTGCATGATTCTTCAGGTAATTACTATGTTTTGGTTCTGTCCTTCCTTTTTTTGATCAATTGTTTTCTCTTGGGATTCTCTATGCCTATGATAGGTGATTGTTAGCACTTTAAATCAAGAGGGAGTCTAGCCAGTTGCCATTCAATGGCACTGCCTTCATTGAATTCCCTATGATCAAAACTTTGGGAATTCCCTGCAATCAAAATCCTGACTAGGAATTGAGCTTGAGCAGTCATATAAACATTGTGGCGACAAGAACAGGTCACAGGCTAGGAGCCTATCCATTATCTAGAAGGCACGAGTCAGGGGTGTGAAGGAATACTCCCTACTTGTCTGGATGAGTGCAGCTCCAATAACACCCAAGAGGTTTGAAAACATCAAAGTCAAAGCAACCCACTTGATTGGCACCACATCCACAGATATCCACTCCCTCCACCACCTATGCTCAGTAGCAGCAATTTGTATTTTCTGCAAGAAGCATTGCAGAAATTCACCAAGGCTCCTTTGATACCACCTTTCAAATCCACAACCACTACCATGTAGGACAAGGGCAGCAGATACGTGGGACCACCACCACCCGCACGTTCTCCTTGGACATGAATGGGGGCGGGGGATGGTGTTGGACGGGGTTTGGGGGGCGGTGTTGGACAGGGATGGGGCGGGGGGAGGTGTGGGACGGTGTTTGGGGGCGGTGTGGACAGAGATGGGGGCGGGGGTGGTGTTGGACGGGGTTGGGGGGGGCGGTGTTGGACAGGGGTGGGGGTAGGGGGTGGTGTTGGATGGGGTTTGGGGGGCGGTGTTGGACAGGGATGGGGCAGGGGGTGGTGTGGGATGGTGTTTGGGGGCGGTGTGGACAGAGATGGGGGCGGGGGTGGTGTTGGACGGGGTTTGGAGGGCAGTGTTGGAGAGGGGTGGGGGTGGGAGGTGGTGTTGGATGGGGTTGGGGGGTGATGTTGGACAGGGTTGAGGGTGGGGGTAGTGCTGGACAGGGTTTGGAGGGCAGTGTTGGACAGGGGTGGGGGTGGGGGGGTGGTGTTGGACGGGGTTTGGAGGGCAGTGTTGGAGAGGGGTGGGGGTGGGAGGTGGTGTTGGATGGGGTTGGGGGGTGGTGTTGGATGGGGTTTGGAGGGGCAGTGTTGGACAGGGGTGGGGGTGGGGGGGTGGTGTTGGACGGGGTTTGGAGGGCAGTGTTGGAGAGGGGTGGGGGTGGGAGGGTGGTGTTGGATGGGGTTGGGGGGTGGTGTTGGATGGGGTTTGGAGGGGCAGTGTTGGACAGGGTTGAGGGTGGGGGTAGTGCTGGACAGGGTTTGGAGGGCAGTGTTGGAGAGGGGTGGGGGTGGGGGGGTGGTGTTGGACGGGGTTTGGAGGGCAGTGTTGGAGAGGGGTGGGGGTGGGAGGTGGTGTTGGATGGGGTTGGGGGGTGGTGTTGGATGGGTTTGGAGGGGCGGTGTTGGACAGGGGTGGGGGTGGGGGAGTGGTGTTGAACGGGGTTGGGGGGGCAGTGTTGGAGAGGGGTGGGGGTGGGAGGTGGTGTTGGACGGGGTTGGGGGGTGGTGTTGGATGGGGTTTGGAGGGGCAGTGTTGGACAGGGGTGGGGGTGGGGGGGTGGTGTTGGACGGGGTTTGGAGGGCAGTGTTGGAGAGGGGTGGGGGTGGGAGGTGGTGTTGGATGGGGTTGGGGGGTGGTGTTGGATGGGTTTGGAGGGGCGGTGTTGGACAGGGGTGGGGGTGGGGGAGTGGTGTTGAACGGGGTTGGGGGGGCAGTGTTGAAGAGTGGGGAGGGCGGGGGGGTGGTGTTGGATGGGGTTCGGGGGCGGTGTTGGAGAGGGGTGGGGATGGGGGTGGTGTTGGACGGGGTTTGGGGGGTTGGTGTTGGACAGTGATGGGGACAGGGTTGGGGGGCGGTGTTGGACAGGGTTGGGGGCAGTGTTGGACAGGGATGGGGCGAGGGGGTGGGCATGGAGGGTTTGGGGGGCGGGCAGGGGGCAGTGTTAGGGCTAGATGGGAGGTTCCCCTTATATATTATTGTTCCTTCAGTGTCACTGGCTCAAAATCACCCTCTCTAAAACAGTATTATGGGTCTATCTACAGAAAATGACTGTAGTTGCTTCAAGAAGGCAGCTCACTACCATTTTCCCAAAGGTAACTGGCGATGGGCAATAAAAGCTGGTTCATCCAGTGAGGCCCATATCCCATTAAAGACTTAAAATATAAACTTGATGGATTGTCTACTCTGGCCCACTTCCAGGAACATTCAATTCTCTGGTGTATAGAAACCATCAGGGCAGGTTGGTTTTTGGTTTTCGGAATTCGTGACAGTTTAGCGGAGGAATAGAAAGAATCTTAGCGAGCAGCAGACACACCTGTGAGTACTATGAGCACTGAGACAGAATTGATGCCTGCCGGTACTGGGGCAAGCCTCCACATCATATCTGAGTGATGTGGATCGAGTGGGTGTGGAGTTGGGTTTACTGTTGGCATGCCCATCTCCCTTGTTATGGAGAAAAAAAACTTCACGCAGAAAACTTCAGATTTTGGAACTTTATGGATTTCGGATAAAGGATTGTGTACCTGTACTATTCTGAGGACAGCATCCTCTAAATTATTCTTTTATTTTCTCTTGTGGAGTAATAATATTAAATAGATTTCTTTCAGAAGTGCATTGAATCATGTAGAGGGCGTCATAACGATCCCAATTCCATCAGAAAAATCTTTAACAAGGGCAGGAAGTCATAAACTCGATACAGAGACTTCCAGGGTCACAGAATGGTCTGGAAAAGAACCCATGAAATCATGACTTGGAGACTCCTCACATTGCCATTCTTTGCCATTTACTCTGGAGATTCCCAGGAATTAAAAAGTATTTTTCCGAACACTGCTACACCAGTCAACCCACATTTGATTCCTTTTCTTTGTATACTAATGTTAATTAATCATAAAAATCTTGGCCAGCAGCTCTTTGAAGTGGGGCATTCTCCTTAGAGTCGGGACTGCCTCCAACCAATTAGTGCTGCCAAGGCAGGAAGCCCTGCTATCCAAAGAAACATTGCTGTCAATAAAGGTTAATGGTTTGAAATACTCAACATTTTTCTCTCTTCACAGGTGCTGCCTGACTTACTGTGAATGACGTTCCCGTCATTCTGTGTACTTTGTATCAGATTTTGGTATCTGTGTTATTTTGTTTCTGTACTGTCCCAGCCTTGCTTTGTGATACACAATTTGTCTGACATAAATTGTGAGACAAACTCCACAGCACAAGTGCAATCAAGAAACCTGACCATGTCACCTTATGAAATTATGAGACGCAACTTTCACTTCTTGGTTGCTATTCATTCCCTGACGGTTTGGGAATGATTCCTGTGGAGTTGTGGATGTGAAAGGCTCATTTACTGCCCTGTGCAAAGTGTGCTGATGTTCCAAGCCAGAATCAAGATCAGTCAACACTCTGAGAGTGGTCATTTGACATACCACTTCAACAGTATCAACACTGGATAATCCAGGAGAGAATGGCAGCAACCGTGTCTCATTTACTTTTTGAAGTGCTGCAGTTTTAACAGGGCTTGTTGGCGACAGCAGTGCTTTGAGGTAAATGCTGCTTGAGATGCTTCAAAGAGCTGACCTTTGTACAAATAACACAAACTTCTCCAGCCAGCCCTGTTGGCATTTAAAAGCTGCAATTGCAGCAGAAAATGGCATCCCATTTTACAGAAGTTTAGACATTGCACAAACCTTAAAAATAATCTATTGTTAGTCATCTTAGAAATTAATGCTCTCTCCCTGCCATGCACACATAATGAATATGGTTAAAGCTTTCAAATGTATTTGCATTTTTGAAACTATTTGCCTGAAGCATCTAGGATTGTCACTGCCCCTGGAGCACTAATAAATGTGCTGAAGAATGTGAACATAACTTTAAGATTTTCAACATAGATAATCCAGAAGGAGTGTCCGGCAAACAATAGGCAAGATATTATGACAGGAGCACCTGCTTCCAAGGTGTCATTAATTATTAGGAAAATTCCATTGATATTAATTTGCCACAATAGAGTACAGTGGACTGTTTTATCACGTAAATCACATCTAGTTATAGATCTCTATGGTTCAAGTGAAGAGAAAGAGAAATTGTTCATCTGTGATCCTTGTCAAAGCTTACCTTTACTCTTACAGTCTGGAAAATGTCTCTGCAAAATAATTAACACTGGGCTACTTGAAAACCTGTCATCCTACTTAAGCCAGCTTTGATTTTAAGACACTATTATAACCATTACCTATTTTGGCATCTGTACACCCAATTTTCTTTCTTGCCATTTTAGCTTAACTGTCTCTGTCTCTGTTACTTTCAGTCTCAATTATTCCAATTCCTTCCTTTCAGCTCTCCATCCTACACCATCAACCGCTACTTGTCCAAAATGCAGCCAATCCCACTGCCTTTGCTTCTCTTGCTTAAAAGCACACTTGACCACCATGTCCTTTTTGACTTAAGCTGCACCTCCGCATTCCACAGAATCAGATCTGGCCTCCCCAGGATAATTATTCCAATTAAAGTTTGCACAGTAAGCTGGTGGAACCAATCATGTCTCTATTATAGAACATGCCTGATTTAAAATGGTGGAAAGGAAAAACAGGCAGCTCTTCCTTTCTGCCATTTTACTGCCCAATCAATGAAGCTGAAGATTATCCCTTTCGTCTCCAGATTCCCATGCAGCCATATCTCACCATTTATCCATAAATTGTTCCAGCTTTATAGCCTGAACCACAATGTTTCGGTCGTTTTGTATGTGCATTCCTCCATCTTGCCACTGTGGCAGAGCATCTAGCTGCCTTGGTCTCATTCACTGGAATGCTCCCTCTAAAACCTATCACCTAATGCTCCTGTCTCATCTTTCTCAAAACTCAGCTTTTTTTGCCGAGCTTTCCCTCCGTTGTTCGAGCACCATGTCCTTTCTCACTTCGACTTTCAATTTCGGAATTGCAATGGGATTTATTTTTACATTAATGATGCCACATAAATGGAAATTATTTCATTATTGTCAAGTATGGGTAGTGAAATACAGAAAATATTGAACTCAGTTGAAGTCATATTGTGTGATTAAGTTTGGAGTCACAAATTCCTGATTAGTTTTCTTTAAACACAATTTACAGATAGCTATTCATTCAGTGTTGACATATATACTTTGAATAATCAACAAGGGCAGATGGGTTTGAAATGTTGGAAGAGATCACAATGCACTTGGATTCTAGAACAAATGAGTTGAACACAAGAGGGATGAATTTGGGCAGCCAAATATCATCATGGACTTTTTGTATTCATACTCTTAAAATTACAGTTCAGGAACTTGATGAAGAACTGAAGTTCTTTCAAACTGCAGAATTATGTAACCATTTCTCCACAATACAACAAAGCAACAATTTTGCAGCACAGGGTAAACTATGGTACAATAAAAGAGCAATGTGAGCCTAAAGATCCAACATAAAAGTACAAGCCAAAATGGAAATAAAGAATGCTAAAATGTAAAAATTACATTGTTGCAAAGTAAAATGTAATTGCTTTGTAATTGTTCTGACAATGTCCCTAAAACTTTGAATGGGGGTAAATTTCACTTAATAGTCCCTGGAGCCTCACCTACATATTAAACATTCTGCTCTGCCTTACCTTGAACCTGTAAACAAACTAATCAGGGGTTCATGATGGTATGCCTCACATTCTGCTGTGTGTTTCCAAAAGGCAAAGTGCTGCGGAACTGGTCTGAAAGAGGAAAATAAGAATGCAAACTGATTGAAGCAGTAGCAGAATCTGAGAGAGAGAAAGGGAAAGAGCAGGAGAAGGGTGCGGACTTGGCTGAAGATAGCAGCAGCAATGGTTAAGGGATAGAGAAAAAAAGAAGTGCCAGAGAAAGATGCAAATCTGTTTAAAGATGACAACAGCAGCAGTGTAGGTTAAGGGAGAGACAGAGCACAGTGGAACGTTGCAGACCTGGCTGGAGTCACCACCAGGGATATATTTCCCTCCCCACCCCTTTCCGCCTTCTGCAAAGACCGATCCCTCCGTGACTACCTGGTCAGGTCCATGCCCCCCTACAACCCACCCTCCAATCCTGGCACTTTCCCCTGCCACCGCAGGAACTGTAAAACCTGCGCCCACACCTCCTCCCTCACCTCTATCCAAGGCCCTAAAGGAGCCTTCCACATCCATCAAAGTTTTACTTGCACATCCACTAATATCATTTATTGTATCCGTTGCTCCCGATGCGGTCTCCTCTACATTGAGGAGACTGGGCGCCTCCTAGCAGAGCACTTTAAGGAACATCTCTGGGACACCCGCACCAATCAACCACACCGCCCCATGGCCCAACATTTCAATTCCCCCTCCCACTCTGCCGAGGACATGGAGGTCCTGGGCCTCCTTCACCGCCGCTCCCTCACCACCTGACGCCTGGAGGAAGAACGCCTCGGAACACTTCAACCCCAGGGCATCAATGTGGACTTCAACAGTTTCCTCATTTCCCCTTCCCCCACCTCACCCTAGTTCTAAACTTCCAGCTCAGCAGTGTCCCCATGACTTGTCGGGACTTGTCCTACCTGCCTATCTCCTTTTCCACCTATCCACTCCACCCTGTCCTCCCTGACCTATCACCTTCATCCCCTCCCCACCTCACCCATTGTACTCTATGCTACTTTCTCCCCAACCCCACCCTCCTCTCGCTTATCTCTCCACACTTCAGGTTCACTGCCTTTATTCCTGATGAAGGGCTTTTGCCCGAAACGTTGATTTCGAAGCTACCTGGATGCTGCCTGAACTGCTGTGCTCTTCCAGCACCACTAATCCAGAATCTGGTTTCCAGCATCTGCAGTCATTGTTTTTACCTTGGAGACTACAGAAGGAGAGGACTGAAAAGATAAGAGCATTTTTAAAAAAAAACTGTGACATCACTGGTTGATTGATTGGGGTGCAGATTATTATTTGGTTTCCCTTTTCCAAAGTTGTATAATCCATGAAGCTGGGAAATTCCCTTTTTCAATTTCCTTTCAGATAAACACTTAAGTAAACTTGCCCATCTATAAATGACAACAGCACAGGGGATGAGTTAAGTGATTAGTTTTTTTTTATTTTTAGATAAATAAATGGCAGGGCACCTCTGATGTTCCAAATGCACGTTCTGTACCTTGTGGGATTTCTTAAGGATTTCCATATCCTCAATAACTAGATGCACAGTATGTCTTTGCCATGTTGCCAGCTGCAACAGCTCAGGCTCTAGGTTTCAGAGATGCAGTGCATTCCTGAGGTTGAGAACTTTAGAGATAGATGCTGCTAATTTGCAATTTAAGAGTATTCAGAAAGAGAAAGATTGGGTGATCAGGGAGAAATGGGCAGATACTGCAGGAGTTTAAGGGTAGGTGATGGCCTTGTGGTATTATCAGTGGTATGATCAGCCATGATCATATTGAATGGCGGTGCAGGCTTGAAGGGCTGAATGGCCTACTCCTGCATCTATTGTCTATTGTCTATTGTCTATTAATCCAGAGATCCAGGTAAAAATCAGAAATTCTGAAAAGAGACAGAATGGTATTTAATTCTGAAGATGGGTCACTGGATTCAGAATGTTTACTCTGATTTCTCTTCACAGATACTGCCATACCTGCTGAGATTTTCCAACAATTTCTGTTTTTGTTTCAGATTTCCAGCATCCACAGTTCTTTTGTTTTTGTTTGGTCTAGTGTTCTAGGGACCTGGGTTCAAATCCCATCAAGGCAGATAATGGGATTTGAATCTAATAACAGGCTGGAATTAGATCATTCGCCTAATGATGATCATGAAACCAATGTCAATTGTCAAAACAAACTCTATCTGGATCACCAATGTCCTATAGGGATGGAGACTGCTGCTCCTACCTAGTCTGGACTACACGTGGCTCCAGACACACAGCAAAATGGTTGACTCTTAACTGTCCTCTGGGCAATTAAGGATACACAATAAAAGCGGGCCTAACCAGTGATGCCCATAGCCAGTGAATGAATAACAAAAAAATGCCCCTTGACACCATTTCACTCTCCAACCAATATGCAGATCTGAATAGTGGTGAGAGTGTTGGGTTAGCAGGAGAGTGCAGCTGGAACTAAATCCATGGTGTATTAGAAACATCGGCTGAATAGAAGAGATGTGAAGAAGATGAAGAATAAAGATTAGAGGCTTGATAAGGGACAGACAGGTGTTTCATGAATCCAGGATAGTATGTTGCCTCCATGATACCAGGGTCAATGGCGACACTAACCAGCACCTTGGGAAGGGGCATGAGCTATCAGCCAGGGCTCATGGTCCACATTGGTAACAATAATCTAGATAGGAAAAGGGCTGTGGTCCTGCATTTTAGGGAGCTAACTAGAAATTAGCAAGTAGATCCTCAAACATTGTAATCTGCCATATACAAGTGAGTATAGAAATGAAAGGATAAAGCTGGAAAGACGATATAGGAGGGAGGACATTATTCCAGGGACATGGAGTCCGCAGGAGATGAGACTTATACATGCCTGATGGGATTTATCTAAAGAGAATTCTGACCAATTTCCTTGCGGATAACATGAACGTCCGAAATAGGAGCACAAGAAAAATGTTTGGCCCCTCTAGCCTGTCCCACCACTAAATAAGATCATGACTGAACTGTTTGCATTTCAATATCCACATTCCCATTCACTTCCAACAACCTTTGCTTGTGTGCCCAACAAGAACTTATCCATGCTGTCTTCAACTTATTTCGTGGCACAACCTTTGCCGACTTCTGAGGCAGAGAGTTCCAAAGGTGAACAACCCTCTGACAGGAAGACTGTTCTCTCACTTTCGTCATCAAAAGGCAACCTCTGGTTTTAAATAGTATCTCTAGCTCCTGGGTTCACCCACATGAGCAAACATTCTTTCCACATCTGCCCTGGCAAAACCATTCAGGATTGTATACACTTCAATCAAGTTCACTCTTCTCAACTCAGACAGAAACAAGCCCAGTCTATCCAACATGTCCACATAAGAGAAACCAATTATTGCAGGTATCAATCTAGTAAACCTCCTCTGAGCAGTCTTCGTGCATTGTTGTGCTTCTTTAAATAAGGCGACCAACATTTCAAACAGTTTTCAGGATTCAGTCACAACAATGCCCTGTATAACTGAACTGTAACATCCTTACTTTTATGGTTCAGTTCTTCTAATAATAAAGGATGGCATTGCCTTCTTGGTTACCTGCTGCACCTGACATTTTGTGACTCACACGGGCCAATTGTATTGAATGTCAGTGAGGGAACATTTTATGGACAGTGATCATAGTCTCATAAAGGTTCAACTTGGCTATGGAAAAGAACAAGGATTAATCCATGGTAACAAAAATTAACCAAGGGAAAGTCAACTTCAATGGGGTATAAATGGATCTAGCCAGATAAATTGGAATCAAAGGTTGATAACAGAACTGTAACTGAACAAGAGTTGCCTTTAATGAAGAGATAGTTTTGGCACAGCCAATACATATTTCTTATGAAGGGAATAAATAGGGAGAAAAAATCCAGAGTTCTCTGAATGACAAAAGGCATAGAGATTAAGATAAAGAAAAAAATAAATGCTGATGACAGATTTCAGGTGGATAGTACAACCAAGATCCAAGCTGAGTATGGAAGTTTCAGAGGAAAATTGAAAAATAAAAGAGAAACAAACTGAGATAATGAGAAACAACTGACAGCTAACAGAAGTGCTCCATAGCCTTATACACAGTAAAAGGATGGTAAAAAATGGCACAGGGCTGGCTAGGGATTGAAAGGGCTGAGGTATTAAATAAATACGTTGCATCTTTCTTTACCAAAGAAGATGGCATCCAGGTTATGATGAAAGAAGGGATAGTTCAAGCACTTTAAAGAGTTAGAATAATTAAGCTGAAGATATTAGCAGGCTGTTTGTACTTAGCATTGATAAGACACCAGGATCAAATGAGATGCATCCAAGACATAGAAGGAAATGAGAGATGCAGTTGCAGAGCCACTGGCCATAATTTTCAGAACTTTCTAAGACCCGTGAGTGGTGTCAGAGGACAGGAGAATTACAAATATTACACCCTTCTGCAAAAAAAGTGCACAAAGTTAAGCCGAGCAACCACAGGCCAGTGTGTTTAACCTCGGAGTTTCGAGAAATGATATTTTAGGACAAAATGAATAACCATTTGAGTAGATGTGATTAATTATGAACAGACAGATTGGACTTAATGGCCAAATTATGTTTAATTAATTTGCTTGAGATTTTTGATGGAGTAACAAAGAGGATTAATGAGGGTAGTGCTATTTATATGGTTTACATGGATTTCCAAAAGCACTTGCTAAAGTATTGCTCAACAAATTGTTGCACAAGCAGATTTAGAGCTCACGTATTTAAAAGGTCAGTAGCAACATGGATATAAAATGAGCTGAATGACAGGAAACAGAGATCTGAATAGTTATTTTTGAGACTGGAGGATGTTTTAATGGAACTCCCAGATGTTAATATAAAGATCCCAGCTCTTCCTAATATATGTTAGTCATAGAATCATAGAATCCCTACAGTGTGGAAGCAGACCACTCAGCCCATGAAGTCCATACTGATCCTCCAAAAAAAAACCCCAGACACCCTCAACCACCCCCTCCCGGCTAATCCACGTAGCCTGTACATCCCTGGACACTATGGGCGACTTGGCATGGCCAATCCACAGCATAGACTTTGCTGTGAAGGAACCAATTTCAAAATTTGTGGGTGATACAAATGTTCGCTGTATTGTAAACTAGAAGAACCTCATGAAGAAATCCATAATGACATAGATAGATTGTTGGAATGGGCAGATGGTGGCAGTTGAAATTGATGCAGAGAAGTGTGAAGTGATTCCTTAACTGCAGTAGTTCTGGGCACTGAGTTTTGAAAAGGATGTGAAGGCATCGGAGAGGGTGCAGAAAAGATTCACGAGAATGGTTCAAAGAATTAGTAACTTAAATTACACAGAGAAGCTAGCATCATTGTTCTTAGAGAAAAGAAGGTTGAGATGATAGTTCATGACACAAAGCTGGTTGGAAGGATAAACTACAACGAAGATACAGAAATGTTGCTAGTGATTTGATCAGACTGAGTAGGGTGCAGTATAATATGGATAAATGCGACGTTGTCCATTTTGGTAGGACAAACAATAAAGCAGGTTGTTATGGCTTTGAGAGGGAATGGTCAATGAGACTTGGGTGTCCTCATGCACCAGTCATGAAAATACACTGACCTTCATAACGAGAGGATCCAAGTACAGGAACAAGGATGTATTGCTGCAATTGTCCAGGGCATTGGTGACGCCACACCTGGAATATTCTGTGCAGTTTTCATCTCCTTTATCTGAGGAAGGATGTACTTGCTATCGAGCGAGTGAGGCAAAAATTTATGAGATTGATTTCTGGAATGGCAGGACTGACATATGAGGAGAGATTGAGTCATAGAGTCATACAGCGTGGAATCAGACTCTTTGTTGTAACCAGTCCATGCTGACCATGTTCCCAAGCTAAACTAGTCCCATCTTCCTGGGAGTCAGTTTAGATTGTATTTGCTGGTTGAGAAGAATGAGGGGGATCTCATAGAAACCTATAAAATTACAAGAGGACTAGACAGGTTAGATGCAGGAATGATGTTCGTACTGATGGGACAGTCTAGAGCTAGGGGTCATGTTTTAAGGATAAGGGGTAAACCTTTTCGAACTGAGATGAGGAGAAAACTCTTCACCCAGGGGATTGTGAACCTCTGTAATTCATAACGATAGAAAGTGGTTGTGTTTTTTCAAGAAGGAGATAGATCTATCTCTTGAGGTTAAAGAGATCAGGAATATGGAATGATTAGGCTATTAACCTCGATGATCAGCCATGATCACATTGAATGGGGAGCAGGCTCAAAGGGCCACATTGCCTACTCATACTATTATCTTCTATGTTTCTATGATAGACATATTCAAAATCATGAGAAACCTAGACAGATTAAATTAGGAGATAATGTCGCCATTGTTAGGAGGATCAAGAACCGGGGGTTACAGACTTAAGGTGATTGGTGGAAGAAGCATTGATGGAAAAAAGCCTTCACAACTGAGCGTGTAATGGAGGCAGGTTCACCTGAGGCATTACAGAGGGAATTGGATCATTACCGGAGAAAGAAGAATGAGAAACCTTATTGAATGAAGGCATAGGGGGTGAGTTGAACAAATTGCTTCTTCAGACAGCAAACATACATGATGACCAAATGACTTTCCCCTATGCTGTGATTGTTTTATTTTTCTATGTTGCTTTTATTCTGTGGCCTCCTTCAAATTTATTTTTGTACAAGTTGCAGTTAAACTATGGTGCTGTTAAATTCCATCACTAACATAAATTGAATCTAGGCACATTTACATCTTGAATTGTTGAGAAAATTCAACAATTTCATTTCAGCACAAAGGATGCAAGAGCCAACATATTTTATGATGAAATAGTGTTCGACTGTTGAGTAGATGATCATTAGGTTTACTAAAAGCACTGCAACATTGGTGTTTAGAAAGTTTAAGACCATAAGAAAAGGAACAGACTACTTGGGACTTTTAGGTTTTCAATTCTATTCTTTCATTCAATAAGATTAAAGTTGATCTTCTACCTGAAATCCACTGTCCCACATCATTCACATTATCCTCAATTTCTTAGTACCCAAAAATCTGCCATTGACTGTTTTGAAACAATTCAACAACAAAACATTCTTAGTCCTTAACAGTAAAGAATTCCAAAGATTTCCAAATAGTTAGTTGCGAGCAATAGGAGGAAGATCTGTAACACTTATGTCTGAATTTTGGGCATATCTATCATGAGAAACAGTTTGCTAACCTTTTTTTAATGAAGTTTCTGGGGACTTCAGGACATACTGACAAGTAGACTGCTTGAAAAAATCAAATGTAGAATTGAAAATGTAAAATTCCACTGGGAGCACATGTAAGCTGTTTGTAGAAAGAAGGCAGTTATCTGTATAAAACTGCAAGACAGTATCTGACTTGTTCACTGTGACTGCTGGGATTTCTGCCATGTATTTCACTACAACCTGTTAGGCAAGTACAAAAAGACATCAATATCTCAATGAGTAATGGCACACTAAAATGACATGGTGTTGAAACTGAAGGCCTTGTAGTGAGTCCTTAAGCAAAGTATTTCAGACAGAATAGCACTACATAGTTCTTATTGTTTTTCTATGCCTGCAGGCAGAAGGTTTACAAATTGCAAAGATAATAAAAATGGGAGCAGTCACTCCTGTTGATCACAGTGTAGTGCCTGTTAAAAAAAAAGACATTTAACTTTAACACTTACTTTCTTGAATGTTTTTAGTTGCTTGAGTAAAGCTAACTTTAGTCCCAACAATATGCACTCATGTGATTTGTTGTACAAAATGACCAGATCTAGAACTGCAGCAAGGTAGATCTGCAATCATGATATGAACACTAATGGACTTTATGGAGCAAAGTCATTCTGTGATGCTGTAAAGTGGTATTTGAGCAGGATTAAATTAAAATGTTAATTCCCCCTTTTTAGGAAAAGCTTTATGGTACTTAGCTCTCTCTCAGGTGTGCCGATCGCATGAAAATATCTTAAAAAGCTCATAATGTGAATAAATTCATATGAAACTCCAAAGCATTGGAAACACTTGGTGCTAAATTCTCGCCCATTGTTGCAGATGAGTACAGTTGGATTTCACGTGTGGAAAATGTGGTCTTGAAAGAGGTTCTAACAGCTTCCAGAGTGGTTTGTTGGAGCTTGTGGACTTCCAACCCTCAGAACTAATAGTTCATCAGGACAAGATAAGCCATCACCAACAATTCAAACAGATCAATGCCAAGACATTTCCAAGGCCTTGCTAGACTGGAGGAGGGAAGATCAGGTTCCTTCTGCTGCTCTCTGTGAGGAGAACAGTTAGGGCCCATGTTCTGAAGGATGAGTGAGATAACTGACTACCAAACAAATGCTCCACCCTGGCCTGACACTTTGAAATACCGAGATGATTCTGGTGGACTTTTTTGCAAGTTCCTGAGGTGGAAACCGCCAACTTCTTATCACAAACTGAAAAGTCATCAGTTTAACATGGTGCCCTAGCACAGGGTCACTGAGGCCATGCACTGTCCAACCATCAAGACCGAATATGTAGATCTGTGCATATTCTTCATTGTACAATTCAGTCCCGTGGACTTCCTGCAGTCTCTTTGCTATGGTTGCCAAGTGGTGAGTTTTGATAGCCACACAGGCCTTAGCTTCTTGAATAAATTTGTTGTTGTCTTTCCCTGAACCATAGATGGATATCCTTGTTGGAGCGTCAGCAGTAATCTGGTGTTTTCCTTATATATATTCTGTAAGCATGGCACCAGGCACAGTCAAAGTCTCTGGATTCTGGGAGACATCTTTATGAGCTCGTCTGACTCAGTAAAGTAATCAATAGCTTGTCATCAATTTATCAGTAGGCATTAATGATGGCATATCTTTGCCCATGTTAGTAAGAGTTCTGGAAACATTATAAACATGATCCAAAGATGCTAAATCTGAGATAAGGCTTCTCCCAGACTTATGGATCGTGTGTCCCCTGCTATTACAATTGGAAACTTAGGTTCATGATGTGCCTGGGGGATGAAATGAGTATGTCTTTGACGGAATGAAATTATTGCTGTTGATGCTCAGTCCAACACCATTTTGCTGGTAAAACTGCCCTGGACTTCATTAACTCTGGCTAAGTGGGCCAAGAATGCTCCCCTCTGATTGACCATTCCCATTTGTTGTTCGGGTTCTGTACCATTCCAAGGTGGTGAAACATTCCATCCTCAGTGAGTCTGCTGTGATCCCCATTGCCTGACCACATGGCACAAGCGTTATATCATTCCCTTCGAGACTTCACAGTTCTCATTGAGTGTCAACCCAGCAACCCTGTAACTCATTCAGATTCTTCTTACCTTATTGCTATGCTATGCTTTAATGAATCCATGGATAAAAATGCAGCATATGATGGCTTCCATATTTTATACCATGCTGAACATTGTTGGAAGAGCTCAGATGTGGCCAGGCGAAAGGCCAGATAATTAAACTAAAAGCATCCCAAAGTGTTCTGAACATGGTGAGCAGCTTGAATTCTTCATCTAGGGTAGGTTTCCAGAAACTATCATTTGCATCCAGCTTGCGCTGTTTACAAGTTAGCTCGGCTCGCATCTGCAAGCACCATTGGATGTATCTACTGTAGAAATATTGGAAATGCAGCAGCTTTTTGTGAGGTCCCACAAACTGCAAGAAAACAATGACCTGATAACATATTTTAATTAATTGAGGGGTAGTTATTAGTTAGGACACCAGCACTGGAAGCTGAGGGGTGTGGAGGGAGATGGTCCTGAGGGGAGATCCTGTGCTCTTCTTTGAAATAGCATTGTGCAATCAATCATTGAAGAAGCTGTGCTAATGTCAGTTGATGAGTAATCCAGAAACCAGGCTAATGCTCTGGAATGGTGGGCTTGAATCCCATTAAAGCAGAAGGTGAAGTGATAGGTTTTAGCCCCTCTGTGGTGCGAAGCACTAACAACCTGGATGGTTGGAAAATCTATAAATATCTAGAATAAAGAAAAGTCTAATGACAACCGTATAATCACTGTTGGTTGTCATAAAATAAACCCATCTGGTTTGGGGCAGCACAGTGGCTCAATGGTTAGCACTGCGACCTCACAACGCCAGGGACCTGGGTTCGATCCACCCTAGGGTGACCCACTGTGTAGAGTTGCCCCATGTCTGTGTGGGTTTCCTCCCACAGTCTAAAGATGTGGAATGCAGATTTACTATGGGGATCAAGTAGAGGGAGCAGGGTGGGATAATCTTCCGAAGGTCAGCTGAATGACCTGCTTCCACACTGTATGGATTATATGGCTCACTAAAGGAAATCTGCCATCTTTACTTGGTCTGACCTCTGCATGACACCAGACCTCACAGCAATGTGGTTTACTCCGAATTGCCTTGCCCTCTGGGAAAATACTGTACAGGCAATAAATTCTGCCTTAGCCCGTGACACCTGCATCCCAAGAATGATTAAAGAAAATGCACTGAGAGTCTCTTGATTTAGCAACTCACTTGAAAGTCAAATCACTGGCAGTGCAGATCTCCTTTAGTACTTCGCTAAAATGTTAATTTATAACTTGTACCCAAGCATCTGGAGTGGAATTTGAACTCTGAAGTTTTGCTATTGTGCCAAGACTGACACCACTGTAATGATAAGGGAGGTTGCTGCATCAGTTAATACCTGGTGATAATTCTACAATTGATTAGTATTACTTGAAGTAATCTTACTTTGTGTTACTGTGTGTTCATGTGTTTTGCAAGACATAAACCGCACAGGAAAATGCACATGATTGTGGTTGATCAAGTCTGTTGGTGGAGTGTGATAGCACTTTGGCACTCTGCTTGTACTGGTGAGCTTGGCACAATGAAAGGAAATTACTTGGCTGCAGTTTTTATCCGTTTTACTTTTTGCTTATTAAAAAGAGAATGCTGCACAGTTCTAGTATTAGTTCACTTTATATTTGGCTTGATAATGCAGTTAAGTATTTGCACAGTTTATGACATGGCTATTGTATATGCCGTAACTGAACAGATTGAGTTTACCATGGTTGAAATAAGGCTCGTGTATAGATACCGTTATCACAGAGATTGTCCAATTCAAACAGAGTTCATGCTGGGCAGTCTGACTGAATAAATATTCTGTCTTTGTAACAATAATTAGTTGTTATGAACTAGGTATTTTCTATTTTTGATCTTTCTTTGTCACTTTAAATAGAGTTGATAATGATGCTGGGAAGTTTGGAAATCTATTACAACGTTGCATACAGCCAGATATTTGTGATTTAAATCTTTGGTGGAAAATACTGCAGGCAATGTTGTGTGCATACATTCATCATACATTTATCTTTATGCTATTTTAGCAGTCAAGTTACCAATTTCACCAAATAGTGGAGAAAAGAATTCTGGTATGAGAAGGTTAAACATTCATATGGTAAAGTAATACAGTCATTTGTAACAGTAAATATATAAGTAGCAAAAGTGAACCAATTTGTTTGCAACCAATCTAATAAAGTTGTCACTTAAATACTTGCTATCATAGGAATCCAGATTGTCAGTGCTGTGCATCACAGTGCAACAGTCTTTGAGTCTCAAAATCCATCCTTTTCTGCCCTGCATCACTGCTGGAATCATAGAGTCAGCCCTTTTATCTTTCAGTAAACCTCTTTATCTATTGCTTTCTTCTTAACAACTCTTTATAATCTAGTTTTAAATATCAACGCAGATAGGGAACTGAGCAGTTCAATAATCTGGGACATGCATTTTATGTTTGGGACAGGGAATCAAGTCCAATTTGGATTAATGAATGGGAATCTTTTCTCCCCTGGCTTGTATTAAACTCCATAATTCAACATGAATTGCCAATCTCACTTAAAGATGTCACAAGATCGATGATGTGGGAATTGAAAAACATCATGTTGGTATGTAACCAGTGTTCTGTCATAGTCGGGACTGAGGCACTGAGCTTGGAATATGTAGAGGTGATTTTATTCTGCATACGACCTGGCTGTGATTCAAGTCGGAGGGAGTAGAAAAGTCTTCCCAGCAGTCAAATTCTCATATCCTCCTTAAAAATTAAATTTTACACAATGAAACAAATAAGGTTTTGGAAATTTAAAGTTTGCTTGGTCTTCTGTTCAAATCGTAGGTCTTTTTTTGTTAAAATCCCACTTCATTCCAAAATATAAAAGCTCTGTTTATTCATGAACTGTATCTTTTGATTTCGGAATATTAGGCATGTTTATGGAGAGGCTGCTGGTGCCAAGTCATTCATGTTACACCTAATGACTTGTGCTTAGTAGTTGGTTTAACTATTAACAGGTTTATTAGGTACTAGGATAATAATCCATTTGTTTAGCGTAGTACGTCAGTATGAAATTCCAATAAGCGACATGAACAAATTTATCAAAGCGGAATGATTAGATATTGGTGAATGGATTTGTACAAATACTGCAGCAGGTGCACAGTATTTTACAACTGCAAATGATTCTCCTTCCAGCTTGCTGCCTTTAATGGCAGAGAAATTCAACTTAAAGCATTTAAGCTTATAATTTGGTTGGAGCAATTCCACAATTCTCTGCTCCCAGCAGGGAAGCTAAGCTCAAAGAAAGTGTGAGTTCAAAATAGATCCACGACAATACTGCCTTGATATTCTGACCTGTGCTTCCTGGGAGCACAGTTAAGCTTCCATGTGGGTGTTCAGAGGCTTATGTCTGCCCTCATTTTAAGACACAGAAATGATTAAATCAATAACTTCTATAATAAGGAACATGGATAGAATTGTGTTTCAAAGCAGTAACCCATCTCAAGTTTCAAACGACCTCGATTAAGCATCTGAAATACATTTCACTTACTCTTCTTCCATCTGTTTGAACCATCTGCTTTATTCTCTTTCTTCAGGTGATAGATAAAACTACAGTCAGATTTCCCAGTTCAACTACCTCTTGTGCAACCATTTGTTTACCCAGCTTCATCGGGCCAGTTTGTTTTCCCTGTCCGAGCCACCTGCCTTCATGTCAAACATCAGCTTCTGAACCCTCATTGTGAGTCAGCACTTCAGCATTGGAGTGCATTGTTAAGGAAATATTACTTTGTTGGAGATGTTGTCCTTTTTAGGAGACAGTAACCTAAGGCCTCCTTTACCTTGTAGCTGTTAAAGATTTCCTGACACCCAGTTTTGTGTAAATTGGTGGCCACATTTCTGTATGTAGTCGTGGCATTTAAATAAACTCTAAGGTAAACAAAATGTGTGCTGGTGCCCCACAACATAAATTTTCACTGTAATAACGTCACAGCTTAGGAACGGTGCAACATTTTGCCTGAGCTAGGTCAGAGATAGAGATTTTCACACAGTTTGGAAAACATGGGTGAATGAGACAGCCGACAGAGAGAGAACAAACAATATAGATAATTCCTACCAGGTAAAGAAGTAAGTCACTCTCAGGAAAAGTTGTTTTTAATCTCACAGGAAGAGAGACAGGAAGTCTTGGAGACACTGTGTGAGCTGACTGATAAGGCCTAAAATCCGGAACATGGGAACATGAGAAATAGAAACATTAGACCAGACGGTCCATTGACCGTGCTCCACCAATCAATATGATCGTGTTTGATTTGAATTGATCTGATTTATTATGATCACATGATCCAGGTCTTCAACTCCAGTTTCTTGCCCACTCCTCATAAGCCTTGACCTAGTGAAAAATCAAACATTTGATGAATCCAGTCTTAAATGTAGTCAACAATGGAAAATTACAAAGCTCTGGAATTGAGAATTCCAGTGATTTAGAATCCTTTGAATGAAGTAATTTCTCTGTATCTCAGTTCTAAATGATTAGACCCTGAGCATGAACCCATATTCCATTCTCTGATCAGTAAATCAGTAAATCAGCCGCTATTCCATCAAGCCCATTCAGAATCTTGTATGTTTTGATGAAATCACCTCTAATTCTTCCAAACTCCAGACATCCCAGTTCACTCAACCTCTCATCATACATCAACACAATCTCCCAAGAACTTACTGAGTTGACTCTATGCCAATTAAGAACAGTAAACTGTGGAACTATGCAACATTGTCATTCCGCATTTGTGCGGGAGTTTTACAAATGCCTGTTATTGGTCAGACATTTCTTTGTTGTAATGACTTTTTAAAGCCAAATTTATCAATTTATCTGAAATACATTTTCTCCGTTTCCAGCTTTGATAACATCTAGTTAATGTGTTGATGACTGTTAAAAATACTTAATTGAATTTTACATTGAATGGATAGCAAGATCCCTATTGTAGTTCACTCCCTTAGATTTTCAGATCAAAAAAACATTGGTTGTACTATTTCTGCATCAATGTTTGTGGCAATGGATATCTATATTGGTTCAACATTCACAAACTATTTAACACTTCCGATATCCTAAATATTTGTTGGAGACTTATCTTGTGAGGATAAAGAATGCAGCACTGCTTATGTATTTGTTCAGTCTGATAAAATTTAAGTGGCAGGATAAGTCTATTGATGCGTGCTCTGATTTGTGGCAAATCACCACACTAAACCCAACAGGAAGCATTAGACTACATTGAATTCTAACAGTACATTTCTAGTAAATGGGCAATTCTGTAAAGGGTGAAGGGTTGCTGACCCCTGAACTTGAAGTGTTCAATTTTCAAGTCTAGATACATTTATATCAGCAATGCAAACACCAAAGTGGCTGTGCCCTCTGCAATTTTATAGGTGCACACTTCTCAAAAGCCACCTGACTCTTTTCCAGTGACTGCCATAGATGTGTAGAACTGACATATATCAGTGAACTTTACATTCTTTTGACTAAGTTCTCACTGCATTGTGTTTTCTGGAGAGCTTTACACCAAAATCAGATATACGACAGTGACTAGAGCAGGACGTCATTAACAAGCATGTGATCATTAACACTGTACTTTCAGATGACATAACGAAGGAGTGGTAGACAAGAAATAGGATGGACTAAGATGCAACACATTCATGTTTTGAAAATTACATTGTTCATTTTGTTCACTTGAAGCTACCAAAAGTCTTTGTACTAGCCAAGAGAGTCTGCTTGAGTCTACAGAAATAGTTTAATAAAGGAAGCCACTGTTTTCTTGTGCAAATTTAACTCTGGCCTTTACTGGCTGTGTTATGTCCCAAAATCTTCACAGCCAAGGCTGTAGAAGCAGGTAGAGAAGTCATTACAATTGACTTTCTGGCTGCTGATTATTGGTAAGAATTAGAAAAGCACTCCACCAAATGTCAGTAGACAGGTGTTGAAATAATTAAGTTTCCTTTCATGCCAACTTAATGTTTAGAAACAATCAGCACAAAAAGATGAGATTGAAATCTTCAGCTACGCTTTTATTGCCTCCACATCAAACTATTGCAATATCCTCTGACCCAATCACCCAAATAAATCATTCATCCTCGATAAACTTGAACTTTTTCAAACTCTACTGCCTGTATCCCAATCCCATTATGCCCTGGTCATCCATAATCCCCGATCTTGCTCATCTGTCACACTTCTGGACCAACAAAGTCTTAATTTCAGAATTCTCATAATTGTTTGGGAATCCCGCCAGGATTTTACCTTTCTGAGCTTTTTCAGTACTCCAATACTTGAAAGTATCCTTCAATTCTGACTTCTTGCACATTTCTAATTTTAATCATTTCATATCTGGCAGCCTTATCTTCAGCTACCTAGACCATAAATTACAGAATTTCTTCACTAAACCTCTCTTTCACCCTTTCAAGACATTTCGGAAAACTTGCAATTGATACCAAATTTTCGATCATCTGTCCTAGTCTCCTTTAATGTACCTTATATGAAATTTATTTAACATTGTTTCTGTGAAATACCTTTTGTAACTTTACCAATGCACAGAAATGTTTACATTAGAGTAGTTTGCATGTGGAATGAACTTCCTGAGGAAGTAGTGGATGTGGGTACAATTACAATGTTTAAAAGACATTTGGATAAGTCTATGCATAGGAAAGGTTTAGAGGCATATGTGCCAGGAGCAGCCAAGTGGGACTAGTTTAGTTTGGGATCATGATCAGCATGAGCTCAATGGACTGAAGGATCTGTTTCCATGCTGCATGATTCTATGATTCTATGATTCTATGATTCTATGCTTTGTAAATGCAGATTGTTTTCATGGTTGGTTTAGGGACTGTATATTAGGAAGAAAGGAATCCATGAAATTATCAGTGAAAAAGAGAGTGAAAGAAGTGACAAAAACAAAGGAACATGAAAAAGAACTGAGGAGAGAAAAGCAAGATTTATAAAAATACTAGCACTGCTTGCAGAAAAACCAACAAAGCTAAATGATTAAAATTCATCATTACTGGCAATGAGCTTCATCTAACTCAGTCCCAATCAGCTAAAAAGATGAAAAAAAGGTAAGAACACTCCTTCCTGTGTGTTAGTAAGAGAGAACAGCATTCAACCACAGGCAGCGAAATCCTAAACCTCACTCGCTAGAAAGTCATGTATTCTCTGCTTGGAAAAACTGTCACATAAAATGTGAAACTTAGTTCATGGCAATTGGTCTTGCACCTGTCTCGGTGACCTGCATGTAGGGCCTGCTGTAAGATTGACATAATGGGAAAGCCCTAATTGCAAGTTCGCCTCCTTGATGGCGTACGTATATAGCATCTAAGTTTTTCACTACCATGCATATTAAAGGAAACTGTGCTGTTATGTAGCAACTTTCATGATATTTGAATACCTCAAAGTACTTTACAGCCAAACAAGTATTTTAGAATCATCGTCACTTAAAATTTTTGCATAGTCAATTTTTGCATAGCAAGACCCTCAAACTGCTATGATTAGGCAATCTGTGGACAGTAATAATAGTTGAGGGCCTGACCACTGAGGTCAACATGCTTTTTTGTTAAAGTTTTCCTTATGTTTCCAAACAACATTTAGGATGTTTTACAAAGGCAATAATAAATTTTGATGAAAACTTTCCTTTGGAGGATCTTTCATGACTTGGGTATTTTTTCAATGCCTTCAAAGCGAAATGAAGCTTTTGCATGCTGTTCTGTATTTTTCTATAATTTAGAAGTAGACCTTATGCCTGAAGCATATGAAAACACATGTGCAAGTTAAACAATGAATGCTTCTAATATTGAAACATACAATAAATAGTACAGGTCATTCTGCTAAAACGTGTGTTTCATTAATGAGAATTTGCTATAACGCGATGGATGAATTGGGGACATTATTTCTAAAGTGCGAACATTCAATATGTGTGTTGGCTGTCATGCAATTACATTGTCAACACTTTAAGCACTGTTTCTGAAGTGAAATTTTTCTACAATGCAGGGTTGGACAAGAACGCAACCATCTTGTTATAGAAGAACTACCTGTACAGCAGATTCAGAGTCCTTCAAATCCCCATGAACCAGTAGAAACTCTCTTCGTAACAGACAAAATTCTAAAAGAACATAAACATTATCTACATTGTTTATTTTTTAAAGTCTCCGATAACATTTGAATTTGTTAAATTATACTTCAGATTTATACGTTCAATTAACTGTGAACCCCCACACATCAGTCTCATTTTCAATAACAACTCTTGTCAAGTACCTATCGTGGCATTTTTGACTCTTATTGAATTATATAGATTTGTTACAACTCTACCTCATTCTTAGCAGTTGTGCTGCGATTCATTATCATGTATTGCTTGTTTGCAGTTTTTAAACTAAATCTTCCTAATTAGTGCATATTTCCTCTTCTTTTTGATGCCATTTGAAGAACTTTACCTCATAGGAGACATATTCCTGAGACTCAATACCCTCTTTCTTTTTGCTGATAATGCACTTCAAAGCTTTGCAAGCCAAAGTTGTTTCTCAGTTGATATTTATCTCAAATTAAAATCTGATTTTTATATTCAAACATACAGTGAAAAGACAACTTTTCTCAATGTAATGAGACCTCCAGCAGCAGAATACAATGATGAAGGAGGGCAACTGGAAGAGTTGAATAGACTCACTGGAAATGAAATTGTACCTTTGGTGGAAAAGGGGCTGATGTGAAGGGAAGGCAGGCAGACAAAGAAATTCTTCAACCCATTATCATCTATATGGTCCTTCCATGTACATACCATTTATAGTTCCTGTTTATTCTTTAATTCCCTAGTGGAATAAGGAATCTCTGCTTCATCATCTTTGAGACATACACATGTTCAAATCTCATCTGACATTATCAAATGAAACTTATCCTAATTCTGTAAGTATATACAATAGTGCATTAATAAGTGAAAAATTAAAACTTGTACCATTGGAATGAATACTGAAAGTATAACAAATAAATATGTTCATTTTCCATATCCATTCAAAATTGTTTGGGAATGCCACTTTGAGAACCAATATATTTCACGTTAAAAATTGCTGAAGTTTATGATATAAAAGATAAAACTAGACGGAAATAATGGAGTGTTTGCAGGTAAGCATGTCATAATAACCAACACCGTCTTTTTTAAGACAGGAATTCAATCTTTGTTGTTGTCTTGGATATGTTCAAAGCTGAGTTCATGATAAAGAACTTCATGTGTTTCCCATAACTTGTATATCACACTGTGAAATAAAAACCAAAAGAACACTTTGAATCAGCCTACTTAAATGTCTGTGTTTACTTTAATTATTAGTTAACAGAAAGGAAAATTTAAAATAATATATACATCCAAATTAATTAAAATAGCCATGTTTCAAATTACTTTTTTTAGTAGTATAGGAAACGTATAAAGAACAGTATCAGGTGGTATGGTGGCACAGTGGTTAGCACTACTGCCTCACACTGCTAGAGACCCGGGTTCAATTCTCACCTCAGGCAACTATTTGTGTGGGGTTTGCACATTCTCTCCGTGTTGCGTGGGTTTGCTCCGGTTTCCTCCCACAGTCTGAAAATGTGTGCAGGTTAGGTGAATTGGCCATGCTAAATTGCCCGTAGTGTTAGGTGAAGGGGTAAATGTAGGGGAATGGGTCTGGGTGCTCTTTGGAAGGTCAGTGTGGACTGGTTGGGCTGGAGGGCCTGTTTCCACACTGTAAGTAATCTAATCTTAGTTTCAGTCGTATATAGAATCTGAAACATTGAACAAACAACTTCTAACAGGACTGGGCATTATGAAAAAGACAGTGATTTAATTTGATTTTGAGTTTCAGGTGGTGTGAATATTTATATCTCACTTCCTTTTTTACAATATGGTTAACAGGATCCATCTAAATGTACTATTAAAATATAATACTACTTGGCAAATGTACGCATAATATTTGCCGGTCAACTTCCAAGTTAAAACACGAGACTGAAATAATTGCATAGCCATGAATTTCAAGGCCTAGGTTGGCTATTAATGCGTGCAAAAATAAAATATAGAATTCTTATGAAAGGTAGATAAATGGACCCCAGGCTTTATAGACATCCACTAGACGTTTAGAGATGACAATTTAGTTCATACCTCATACATTAACTGGAAGTAAAGCTTACGTCATTTATTTTCTGGAAACTTGAATGGGTTATGATGTGTTAATAATTATGTAAATTGGGAATATATCTGCAAAGGTGTGACAGAGTTAAATAAAGGAACACTTAATTGATCTAAATAACTCGCTTTGGGGAAATATCTCTTGAGAGTGTGCAATCTCTAAGAGATCCAAAAGAAGAATAGCAGATGAAATATAAGTTTAAGAATCTCGATTTGCAGTTTGGAGTGGGAAGGGGTAGCAAAATTCTCTCAAAGGAATAGAGGCTAAGCCATTAACCTTGTCAAGTGAAGCATCCAATGATGGAAATCATTCAGGATGATGTTGCAGGGCCATGTGCCCAGATAATTCATTAGAATATAAAACTTGCAGAAGTTGGCAGATTTGACAAAAAATGTCAAAGCATGGGAATTAATATAGTCTGTGTCATTTGGAAGGACTATGGCAAGGACTGAATGACATCACAGGCTCTAAAAAGAGACTGCAAGATAGCAGACAATGACACCTCCCTCCCAGCTTGTGTCAATGCCTTCTGTGCTCGCTTTGAGCAGAATTTCGGCGGAGAGATAACACCTATTCTGACAAGTTCTGATGAACCTATCCCAACAGTCACTGCATCAGAGGTCAGATCAGTTTTCCTTCATGTGAATCCAAGAAAAGCGATGGATTCAAACGGAGTACCAGGCCATGCACTCAGAGCATGCGCAGATCAACTGGCAGAGGTCTTCTCAAACATTTTCAACCTCCCACTGCAGCAGGCCACTGTCCCTGTCTGTTTCAAGAAGGCCATCATCATCCCTGTGCCTAAGAAGATTCATGTAGCATGTCTCAATGACGACTGCCCAGTGGCCCTAACTTCAGTGGTCATGAAGTGCTTTGAAAGTCTGGTCTTGGCATTAATCAACTCCAGCCTCCCCACTACTCTTGACACACTTTAATTTGCTTATCGGACCAACAGATCCACGTCGGATGCCATATCACTTGCCCTTCACTCCTCCCCAGAATATCTTGACACCAAGAACAGCCATATCAGAATCCTGCTCATTGACTACAGTTCAGCCTTCAACACTATTATCCCCCTGAGACTGATGACTAAACTTAGTGATCTCAGACTAAACCCCATTCTCTGCAACTGGATCCTCAGTTTCCTGACCCACAGGCCACAATCAGTGAAGATTGGGGACAGCATTTCATCCTCATTAATACTTAACACTGGAGTCCCCCAGGGGTGCGTACTCAGCCCCCTACTGTACTCAATGTATACCCATGACTGCGTCACCAAATACCAGACTAATGGCATTTACAATTTCGCTGATGACACCACCATAGTTGGTCAAATTTCAGTTGGCGGCGAAACAGACTACAGACAGGATGTAGAAGACCTCAAAAAATGGTGCACTGAGAACAACCTAGCTCTCAATGTGGGCAAAACCAAGGAACTCAACTTTCGGCAGGATGTTAGTCATGCCCCCCTACACATTAACAGCGCAGAGGTGGAACAAGTGCGAGAGTGTCAAGCTCCTGAGAATGGTCATCCACAAGAAACTTTATTGGACTCTTCATGTGGACGCATTGGTTACAAGGGCCCAACAACTTCTCTTCTTCCTCAGGCAGCTGACAAAATTTAGCATGATGACGAATACTCTTGCCAACTTTTATAGGTGTGCCATCGAAAGCATTCTGTCTGGATGTATCACTACTTGGTATGGCAACTGTACCATTCAAAATCGGAGACAGTTACAAAGAGTGGTGAACTCGGCCCGGATAATCACAAAGGTCAACCTCCCATCTATAGAATCCATCTAACAGGCTCACTGTCAAGTAAAGGCCGCCAGCATGAATCCAAGATTATGGTTGAGGCCGGCTTCATGGGCACAGAATTTGGCTACCGGTTTCTGCTCAGTGATTCTGTGTTGTTATGTATCTCGAAGGCCACCTTGGAGGAAGCTTACCCGAAGATGGGAGGCTGAATGTCCTTGATCACTGAAGTGTTCCCTGACTGTGAGAGAGCATTTCTGTCTGGCGATTGTTGTATAGTGTCCATTCATTTGTTGTCGTAGCATCTGCATGGTCTCACCAATATACCATACCTTGTGGCATCAATGCCTGCAGCATATGAGATAGACAACGTTGGCCAAGTCACATGAGTACCTGTCACACATGCATTGGGTGGTATTCCCATGTGTGATGATAGTATCCACAGTGATGGTCTGCCATGTCTTGGAGAGGTTGCCGTGGCAGGGTTGTGTGCTGTTGTGGTCGATGTTGTCCTGAAGAATCATTCCATTTCTATGACCTTTTGATCTCTCTGCCCTTGATCTGTCTGCCTATAAATTCTGTGCCTGTGTGCTTCTGTCTCATTTTACCTGATGAAGGAGCTATGTTCTGAAAGCTCATGATTTCAAATTTGAACGAGGGAGAATGATCAAGGAAAAAGTAGGGTTGATCAGGGCTAGCGTAGGGAACTTGTGCATCGAGTCTGAGCAGATAGGGGAAGCCCCTAAGTGAGTTTTTTGCTTTAGTTTTCACTAAGGAAAGGGTCATTCTCATTGTGAATGAGAACTTTGAGGAGCTGGGATACAGGTTTGAACAGATCAAGATTGACGAAGTTGATGTGCTGGAAATTTTGGCAAATATTAAGTTTGGTAAGTCCTCAGGGCCAGATCAGATATATCCCTTGGCTGTTCCAGCAAGTGAGAAAGGAGGTTGCTAAGCCGCTGATGAAGATCTTTGCTTCCTCACTCTCCACGGGAGTCGTACCAGAGGATTGGAAGGAGGTGAATGTTGTTCTGCTTTTCAAGAAAGGTAATAAGGAAATCCCTGGCAATTACAGACCAGTCAGTCTTACATCTGTGGTCAGCAAGGTTTTGGAAAGAATTCTGAGGGATAGGATTTATGACTATTTGTAAAAGCATAGCATGATTAAAGGCAGTCAGCATGGCTTTGTGAGGGGCAAGTCATGCCTCACAAATCTTATGGAGTTCTTTGAGAAGGTGACAAGACAGGTGGACCAAGATCGAGCAGTGGATGTGGTGTATATGGACTTCAACAAGGCATTTGATAAGGTTCCCCATGGTAGGCTTATTCATAAGGTCAGGGGGTATGGGATACAGGGAGATTTGGCTATCTGAATTCAGAATTGGTCAGCTGACAGAAGGCAGAGAGTGGTTGTACATGGAAAATATTCTGCCTGGAGGTCAGTGGTGAGTGGTGTCCTGCAGGGCTCTGTTCTTGGGCCTCTGCTCTTTGTAGTTTTTATAAATGATTCGTATGAAGAGGTTGAGGGTGGGTTAGCAAATTTGCAGATGACACAAAGGTTGGAGATGCCATTGATAGTATCGAGGGCTATTGCAGGCTGTAGTGCAACATAGAAAGGATGAAGAGTTGGGCTGAGAAATGGCAGAGGGAGTTCAACCTGGATAAATGTAATATGATGCACTTTGGAAGGCTGAACTCGAATGCTGAATGCAGGATTAAAGACAGGATTCTTGGCAGTCAGGAGGAACAGAGGGATCTTAGTGTTCAAGTACATAGATCCCTCAAAGTTGCCACCCAAGTTGGTAGGGTTGTTAATAATTTTGGCTTTCATTAACAGGGGGATCGCACATAAGAGACATGAGGTTTTGCTACAGCTCTACAAATTCCTGGTGAGACCACACTTGGAATATTGTGTCCAGTTCTGATTACCCTACTGTAGGAAAGATACAGAGGCTTTGGAGAGGGTGCAAAGAAGGTTTACCAGGATGCTGCCTGGACTGGAGGGCTTGCCTTATGAAGAGAGGTTGACTAAGCTCGGACTTTTCTCTCTGGAGAGAAGGAGGAAGAGAGGTGACCTAATCAAGGTATACAAGACAATGAGAGGCATGGATACAGTCAATATCCAGAGACTTTTCGACAGGGCAGGACTGACTGGCACAAGGGGTCATAATTTTAAGATATTAGAAAAAGGTATAGGGATGTCAGAGGAAGATTCTTTACGCAAAGCGTTGTGAATGTATTGAATGCGTTGCCAGCAGTGGTGGTGGAAGCAGAGTCATTAGGGACAGTTAAGGAACTGCTGGACATACACATGGACAGCAGTGAATTGAGGGGTGCATAGGTTAAGTTATTTTATTTTTCATTAGGATTAACCTCGGCACAACATCTTGGGCCAAAAGGCCTGTTCTGTGCCGTACGTTTCTATGTTCTATGACTACAACCTGATGTCGTGTGACTTCTGACTTTGGGAGATTGAGTAACCTGAGAATTGCTTAAAGTAAAAAAAAAGAGATGAAGCTGAGAAAAACTTACTGTTAGCTGACAATGCACTCTCAGTCTGCTCTCAAAAATTCTCAAATACCTTTCTCTGGGAAAGGTACTTGGTGTTCCAATTAGTTGTGTTTTAGCTCATAAGCTGCTACTGCAGTCTTAAAAAGTCAGCACAGTCAACATATTCTCCTTACTGAAAAGGTTCTCTCCTAGAGAAGACATACTGCCAGGTCTAATATCTTGCCTCCAGCAAAATCACTGTCATGGAGTCATCAGTGAGGAAGGAGCTGGACGACCTGAAGGGGGAGGAGTAGGACTTTGGGTATGTAAATTGTCATTGTTAAGGAGTGAATGTGTTGTACCACAAACAAAAACTCAAATTGCTGGAGCAACTCACGTGAACTCAACTAAGGTTTTCAGATCTGAAGAAGGGTCACTGGGTTCGAAATGTTAATTCTGCTGTCTCTCCCCAGACGCTGTCAGACCTGCTGAGTTTCTCCAGCAATTTCTGAGTTTATTTGTTTCAAATCTCCAGCATCCACAGTTTTTTGTTTTATTTCAGTGCTGTGCCACAGAAAGTGCCATGCGTGCACAGCAGCAACTTATTCAACCATGCACATCGTGAGTTGTCTCTCTCTCTCATTACAGATATAGCACCACTCCAGTAGCAGGTTTTCTAAATAACAAACCTTATCAGAGGACTTAGTGACATCATCAAATGCTCCCCAAGTTGACTCTGCAAATGTTTGAGAGGAGACAGCTGAGATTGTCCCTGAGTAGAGGCTGAGACAGACCATGTTAAGTGGCTCAAAACCTGAAAGTGCTGGAGAAACTCAGTAGGTCTGGCAACATCTGTAAAGAGCAAAGCAGAATGAACATTTCAAGTGCAGTGACCCTTCATCAGAGCTATAAACCTGGATCTTGGAATTACAGGAACACTGCTAACAATCATTATCTGGCTTTAGCTCTGCAATGAAAAGGTAAGACAGAAAAGTCCTGTGAGCCTGTAAGTTATGAGTGTGCAAAAGGGAAGGCAAAGCAGAGATGTTTTGAGCATTTGAAGAAGTGTAAAGTGAGTGAGTGGTAAGAACGCAAGCAAAGAGCCCTTGAGGTGCTCCCTGGTCTAATCCAGGGTTCTTGTCCATGCATGCAAAGTAGCCAAACAGCAGCAACACTGCTGGGCTCCAACATGCTGTACAGAAGTGGATAATGATGTTCTGAGTTGGTCAAAGATATACCATGATGATGTGATGAGGCTGTTGTGTGTCCAGTGCCAACCTCTACGAATGCTGGGTACAGGTGTTCACTGTACAGCAGAGATGATGGAGAACGCAAACCAAGATGGCAGGCCCCACAGAGCAAACGACAACCTCATTTTTCTGGTCCTGCCACATTTTCCCAACTGACTCATCATTGGCCACATCGTTCAGGGGCTGGGAAAATTCAGTCCAATATTTCCAATGCTATGGCCACCATATGCATGGTTGGCCAACAAAAAAATGTTCACTCAGGCACATCCCTTTAATTGATTTGGATGTTGTTTGATGGCAGGATGTATTCAAGGTAAAGAGGATGGAAACACCTTACTTCAAACTGGTACACTATAATTAAGAGGATTGGCAGTCCTCATGTTACATTGCAGCTGCAAGAAACCTCTGATCTGCAAATCATAGCGATTGTAAACAGGTTAATATTGTATTTCTAATCATAATTAGATGGTATGTATGTTTCTGCGAAATCTTATCTATTCCAAACCTAATAACCATTTTAATCTCACTTACTGAGCTCTAGCATTAGTATCGCAAAAGAATCAAAGTTTATTTAAACCAATTTATTTTTTCCAAAGCTGATGAACCTGTTAGGTCTTTCAATTGAATGCTATTATGGTTTTCCTCAATTTGGATCATAAATTTATATTTGAAAAACTATTTCATGTAAATCAGCCCTGATTCCTATAAATAACAGGAGTTGATTATCAAAGTTACAGAACTCTTTCACCACCCATAAAAGAAAGAATTTGCATTCATGCATTACCTTATCAATAAATTGCTTTTGAAATATAATTAGGGTTAACAGTCTTATATTCTGTTAATTCATTAATAATGTTTTATTAGTTCTGTACACAGGAACATTATTATGATTCATGTCATATATCAATAGTTCAATTTAAACTGCAGGATTTACACTTGGGAGCCTGTCATTTATGGGAAATCGGTTTTCTCAGCCTCGGACCAAGTTTGGAAATACCAAAACAAATCTACTGAGTTCCTGGGAAAAAGCATAATAACCTAGAATTTCATTTAAGCCTTTTTCTGGCTGTTCACTCATGTTAAATCTGATTGTACACTACCTTGGTGCAGTCCTTCACCCTAAACAGAGCTGGGACTGAGGCAAGTTACAGAGTGACATGGGAACATGGCTAGTATTTGAAAGCAAACCAATCGTAATATCTTGATATCAACTCTTGCAATGTTACTGCTACTATTTCAAGCTTGCATTCACCTCTTCACCAGGACCATGTTCCTTCATTATTTTGATATTGTTTGAGCTAGTAGACAGGCAGGAGGCTGGAAGAACACAGCAAGCCAGGCAGCATCAGGACTTGGAGAAGTTGATATTTTGTGTGTAAACCTTCTTCAGGACCCATCTTTCACATTACACCTGAAACGTTGACTTCTCCACCTCCTGATGCTGCCTGGCTTGTTGTGTTCTTCCAGCCTCCTGCCTGTCTATTTTGGATTCCAGCATTTGCAGTTTTTTTTGTCCCATAAGTCTTGAGCTGACAATGATGGGATGGATGACCTCCTTCTGTACCTTTAACATCTGTGACATCTGTTTGACCACTTTTGCCAACGCATCTAGCATCAATGTCCATTAAGGCTCGACCAGCTTGGTCAGTAGTTGGTGCTGCTGAACCATTCTTGTTGTAGACACTGAAGTCCCTCAGTATATTCTGTGTCCTTGCCGCCCTCAGTGCTTCCTCCAAAAGGTGCTCTACTTGGACGGGCATTTATTCATCAACTGTGGGAGATGGAAGTGGAACTTGGTAATCAGCAGGATGTTTCCTTGCTCATGTTTGACTTTTTTACATGACTTTTTCAAGTCCAGAGTCAATCTTTAAGATTTCCAGGGCAACTACCTTCTGAATGCGTACAACTGTCACTACCTCTGCTGGGTTGGCGGTGTAGGACATACCTAGGGATGGCGATGGTGTTGTCTGGGGCATTGTTCGTAAACAAATAATAGGGCAGCTTTCCAAATATTTGGTCAAAGAGATTGGTGTTAATGAGCAAATGAAAGAATGAGTGAGGGATAGTGAGTTGGAGAGATTTAAGGTAGAAATTCCAGAGTTTCAGGCCTGGACAACTGAAACACTATTGTTGCTGGTGGAGCAATCAAGGATGAACAAGCAGCCAAAATTGGAGGCGCGCAGAGAAGTTAGAAGTTTGTGAGGTTGAAGGAAGCTATAGAGCTAGGAACATGGCTAGGATTTGAAAGCAAACCAATTTTAATATTTTTCATCATAACAACTCCTGCAATGTTCCTGCTACTATTTCAAATTCTGCAATTTACTGATATTTTCTGCCTCCATTATATTCTATTGTTTTGAATTCTGTCAGTAAATTCTGTCAACTAAATTAATTACAATCTTGACTGCTGAGAATTATTGAAAACAGTTGCAGGAGTCTTTGTAAAACAAAACTTACTTGCTAGATATAAGAATTGGGACAAAGCAGATGTTGCATCAATTATCTTGGACAAGCCACTGAAATTGAAACTGTTGGAAACATTTCAGATCAAATCATTCTGCCTTATAGTAAAACTTTACTATGTAATTGCAGCTACTGTCGATCTACTGAAAGATCTTTGCCAACACCCAAATTCTGAAGAAGCTAAGATGAAGAAGCAATCAAATCGAAAGCAATGTGTAAAAGACATCAATTAAACCAAGTGAAAATATGACTGCAGTAGATTTCTCAATAAATCTGTGTGGTTTCAATCAACTAGCTTATTTTTATGAATGATTGGATTCTTTGGTAATTGCAACCTGACAACTTTTGTTTTGACGCTGTGTGTAACCAACATGGATCATTGAAAATTGAAATCCTCAACCAGAC
Organism: Chiloscyllium punctatum; assembly: GCF_047496795.1. Lineage (NCBI taxonomy): Eukaryota > Metazoa > Chordata > Chondrichthyes > Orectolobiformes > Hemiscylliidae > Chiloscyllium > Chiloscyllium punctatum. Next base: position 36,686,082 of record NC_092760.1, on the reverse strand, counting down.
AAATCTTGGATGTGAAAAGGCTGGAAGACTTTTGGAGGGAGGAACGACTGAGGAAGGTAAATCACACTGAGATTTGCCGTAACATCTTCATTTTTATGTCAGCAATCATAGAGCCAGCCATACTTCTCACCATGTAAACTAGTTTCCAATTAGTTTTATTCAAATACTGCTTTTAGTGCCTTGAGAACCTGAACACAAATTTGCTTTCTCTTTCACATGACTCAGCTTTCCCTCCTGCAACGTATGTTTATAATAATTGCTTTACTTAAATACCCCCTGCCTACTTACTAAGATTTCATTCTATTTGCCTCTATCTTTGTCTATTCCAATATCGAAGCCTTTAGAGATTCCCTGAATTCTCAAGATCTTATGAAAATTTAGAAAGCACTCCCTTTGTCCAAACAATCAATATTCTCAATGAACAGAAGTAAATCCCCAAAACATTCCATGGGACTACATCCAATCACTCTGGTAAAGTCATCATTAGCTCTAGTCTTTGTTACCTCTGTTCTAACCGATTTTTAATTCAAGGGTTGCTCCTCATTCTATGTTCTATAACCTTCTCCAAAAATCTACATGGTGTGAAAGGTTTTCTGAATGTCCATGTACACAGCATCCACCCAATTGCCTCCGTGCGCCCTTTAAAACAAGGAGCCCATTCACTAGCCCTTGGTTTATGCTCTCAAAGTTGCACGATTGCACTTCTTTCTGAGACTCTTGTTACCTGCTTCTAAATACTCCTCATTAAGATAATTAGTGATTTCAACAGTAAATGACAAGTGTTTGTTCTGTAACTTTACAACTTTCTTTTACAAAATATTCTGGTATTGTTCAATCTTGAGAACAAGAAAGAACTAATTTCTCTTTCCTCCTCACCTCAACTAGCTCAATTCCCCTATCTTTCTCAAATCTCAACTTGTTTTTCTCCTTGTATTTCAGTTTTAAGCTTAATGTATTACAGTCATTTAACTCATCAAGATAATCCATTTCATTAGAAGTCAGAGCAGATGCTGAGTACCAGAACTCAAGAAATAGGTGAAGCTCGAAGAGCCGGCACATCAAGGAGTGTGTTGCTTTTAGTTAAACTTGTGACCGAATTATTGAAAACTGATGCATTTAAAGAAACAAAGCATGTACTGCTTCAATAAAAGGCACAAGTCAGCTTGAGGTCTGGTGATTTAGCCATTGCGCTGAGAAAACTAATAGTAGTGAGCACCTTGAAGTATGAATGCAAAGTAAAGTCATTAGTAATTGTGGATTTATTGTAAAGCTTCTAAAGCAGATGTGTTGGAGCATATCAGTTTACAGAAAATTAATATGGAGCGCACATCAATAACTCAAAGGTCCCAACACAGGAAGAATAACTTCTTTCAGAATAATTGATTGCAGTAAAAGAGTGAAAAACGTTGGTGTTATTTTTAATTCAAAGAATACGAGAAGATTTTGCAGTGAGAGGCATTAGGCATTATGTAAAAGAAACACAAGCTTATCAAAACCATACTCACATCAGTGTATGAGACTCTGTGGCTCCAATTTAGAACTACCAGAGTTGTAAACACACCACTGACCACTAAGTCCAAATTTATGAATCAACAAATTACCTAGGTTGCTCAGTTTTGTGACCTTGGACCTATTGGTTTGATTTTGCTAATCAAATGCATTTTGAGGACATTATATAATTTGTTGGTAAGGAGAATGTAGTCCCAACTCTGCCTACATTTTTAAAAAATCTTTTATTTGGTTCTGAATTAGAGACTTGATAATAAAATGGATGCACACAACATGAAAGCAAAAGAGATAATGAACTTAGAAAGTTCATCAAAGGACAGAAAAGCCACACACATGATTCATGGATATTTCCATCTGTAGGGATATAAACAGTGAGACTGACAGAAGGCCTATTGCTCCTCTTGGTGTATGTATGTGTGTGTATTGTGTGTGATCAATGAGTAGATATGTGGATATAATATCAACATTTGCAAATAACACAAATAATAGTACAGAGTGTGGAGTGTGGAGAAAATTATATATTAGGTATGGAGTACATAGACCAATTAGTAGATGTCAGATGAATTTTAATGCAGTGAAATGTGATAATATACTTCAGGATAAAGGCAGATGAGGAAGTACATATTAATTGACGTCATTTTAGCATACATAATTTGCATAGGGACACAAGTGCACAAATTCCCAAATCTTTAAAAGTAGGAAACTAGGTTATTAAAGCTGTTTCAAACAAAAATGAATCCTGGGTTTTATAAATGAGTACATTAAAATAGAAAACAAACAAGCTATTCTTATCTTGCATAAAGCATTGGGCTAGCGAGCGGTTAGAAAATGCTGATAGTAAATGAAATTACTCAGCAGGTCTGTCAGCCTCTCCAGAGAGAGAAACAGAGTAAACACTTCTGCTTGATAATCCTTCTTTTAGACTTGGATAAGAGTGTGAGGAGAGTGGGGAGCACTGGTTGAGTAGCTCTCAAGTATTTAAACAGCAGCAGAGCAGAGCAGCAACAGATTGAGAAGAAATGAGGGAAACAGAACTCTGAGGACATTGTGAAATGTCTGGGCATGGTTCACACAATGAAGAAACCCATGAAAACCAAGTCATTTTCATTGACATTAAATAACACACATTGTATTTGGTCACCATTGAAAAAACTACCTTAAAAATCGTATAGTTGTGCAATTGTTGTAGTTGTACATTGACTAATTATAAACTGATTTGGAATCAAGCTAAATTAGTTTGCTAATTTTAGTTTTGATCTCTGGTGATTATATTACAGCTAGAATTAAAGTATTGTAAACTAATGTAATAATTAGAATTTAGGATAAGCATTCACAATAAGACTTCATTGGGGCAAATAAATCAAGTCAGACTGCTAACACAATAAAAATCTGAAATTGTATTTCAGGGAAAGTTTGGTATATATAAATATTAAATAAAAAAAGGCTAAGCCACAATAAATACATGAAAAGTAAACTGGAGGGGCAACCTAAACTATTGCTTACAAATCCTGGGCCATGCGAGAACTTCAGATTTGGTTGGGTGACTGTGGGGAAGATTTAATTTCACTCCTGCTCCTCTCAGTCGTTACTGCTCAGGAGGATGCTGGGAGGGTGGTTGGGCTGTATAATTTGGAGGCAAGGCATAGGGTACTGATCTTGTTGCCTTCCATTCTCCCCCGTTTCAACCAGGAGCAGGGAAGAAAGGTTACACTCAGACTTTCTATGTGGAGTTAAATTGAAGATCTTATTTGACTGATTAAGAAAGAGATTGGAACTTCGCTCTGCTATTGTTGGTAGCAGCAGTTGTAGTTAGAGTTGCTCCAGATGTGTGTCATAAAACTGCTGAACAGGTCGATTAAACGTATCTGTTGCCAGTGGGTTGGGGATGCTGTATGTCCAATGGTGAGCCCATTGCGGATACTCTAACAGCCTTACTGTGGGCATTCCTGATTGAGCATCATGTGTCCTATCAAGTGCTCTGCTTGCTGCTAACGTTCTATCATCTCTGCATACCATGCCCCGCCAACCTCCCCCCCCAGCATCATCACCCCTGCATTACCCTCACATTCCTAGTGACACTACTGAGAACAAAGCAATGTCAGTCTTCTCGTTACTTGCCAGCCCCTGGAGGCAGAATCACTGTCTTTTAAGCCCTCAGGAATATTAACAGGTAAATGTTGGAGCTGGATTGAGTTAAGAAAATTTAGACTGATAATTGGACTCACAAAGCATAAATTCTCAAGTCAGACTATTTTCATCCTAAGATACTATGAAAGAGAAGGGAGGGAGGTGAGTGAGACTGTTGCCCTTGTAAAATTGTAAAATTGAAACAAGCTGTTATATTTTCAAAGAGGATGAGAAAAAAACACATGAATAAATAGATTAGCGAGTTTTGAGAAGACTTGTAGCTCAGGTTGAGGTTCTGGATGTAGGTTTGCTCGCTAAGCTGGAAGATTCATTTTCAGACGTTTTGTCACCATACTAGGTAATATCTTCAGTGGGCCTCCAGACAAAACCTCGTCTGGAGGCTCTCTGATGATGTTACCTAGTATGGTGACAAAACGTCTGAAAATGAACCTTCCAGCTCAGCGAGCAAACCTACATCCATAAATAGATTAATTTTCAATCCTGATAAAATGCATCATCAGCAGAAGTATCAAGTCATTTGGACAATAACAATCTGACCAACAGATTGGGAATGGGAGGATCTTACTTAACTGACCTATTTGGTATTTCACATGGAAATAGCTTTACAATTGATCTGTGATATACGAAGATTTCAAAAGTCTACCAAATAGCAGACTACTAGGATTTTGGTTAAATCCGGGAATGGATAATACATTGGTCGCATGGGTAGAAACTAAAACATATTTACATAGAACATAGAACATAGAAGAATACAGCGCAGTACAGGCCCTTCGGCCCTCGATGTTGCGCCGATCAAAGCCCACCTAACCTACACTAACCCACTATCCTCCATATACCTATCCAATGCCCGCTTAAATACCCATAAAGAGGGAGAGTCCACTACTGCTACTGGCAGGGCATTCCATGAACTTACGACTCGCTGAGTGAAGAACCTACCCCTAACATCAGTCCTATATCTACCCCCCCTTAATTTAAAGCTATGTCCCCTTGTAATAGCTGACTCCATACGTGGAAAAAGGTTCTCACTGTCAACCCTATCTAACCCCCTAATCATCTTGTACACCTCTATCAAGTCACCCCTAAACCTTCTTTTCTCCAATGAAAACAACCCCAAGTGCCTCAGCCTTTCCTCATAGGATCTTCCTACCATACCAGGCAACATCCTGGTAAACTTCCTCTGCACCCGTTCCAGTGCCTCCACATCCTTCCTATAGTATGGCGACCAAAACTGCACACAATATTCCAGATGCGGCCGCATCAGAGTCTTATACAACTGCAGCATGACCTCAGGACTCCGGAACTCAATTCCTCTACCAATAAAAGCCAGTACGCCATATGCCTTCTTCACTGCACTATTTACCTGGGTGGCAACTTTCAGAGATCTGTGTACATGGACACCAAGATCCCTCTGCTCTTCCACACTACCAAGTAGTCTACCATTAGCCCAGTAATCCATCTTTTTATTACTCTTACCAAAGTGAATCACCTCACACTTAGCTACATTGAACTCCATTTGCCACCTTTCTGCCCAGCTCTGCAGCTTCTCTATATCCCGCTGTAACCTGCCACATCCTTCCTCACTGTCTACAACTCCTCCGACTTTCGTATCATCCGCAAACTTGCTCACCCAACCTTCTAACCCTTCCTCCAGGTCATTTATAAAAATGACAAACAGCAATGGTCCCAAAACAGATCCTTGCGGAACACCGCTAGTGATGGCACTCCAAGATGAACCTTTGCCATCAACTACTACCCTCTTCTTCTTCCAGCCAGCCAATTCCTAATCCAAACCTCCAACTCCCCCTCAATGCCATATCTCTGTATTTTCTGCAGTAGCCTACCATGGGGGACCTTATCAAACGCCTTACTAAAGTCCATATATACCACATCTACCGCTTTCCCCTCATCTACCTCCTTAGTCACCTTCTCAAAGAATTCAATAAGGTTTGTGAGGCACGACCTGCCCTTCACAAAACCATGCTGACTATCCTTGATCACATCATTCTTATCCAGATGTGCATAAATCCTATCCCTTACAATTCTCTCTAAGACTTTGCCCACAACAGAAGTGAGACTCACTGGCCTATAGTTACTAGGATTATCCCTACTCCCCTTCTTGAACAAGGGAACCACGTTTGCTAGCCTCCAGTCCTCCGGCACTACTCCTGTAGACAAAGAGGACACAAAAATCAAGGCCAATGGCTCTGCAATCTCCTCCCTTGCTTCCCAGAGAATCCTAGGATAAATGCCATCAGGCCCAGGGGACTTATCTATTTTCACCCTTGCCAAAATTTCCAACACCTCTTCTCTACATATCTCAAAGCCATCCATTCTACTTATTCGTGCCTCAGTATTCATATCGACAACAATGTCCTGTTCCTGAGTGAATACTGACGAAAAAGTATTCATTCAGTGCCTCCCCAATCTCTTCAGCCTCCACACGCAACTTCCCATTACTATCCTTGATTGGACCTATTCCTTCCCTCGTCATTCTTTTATTCCTAACATACCTATAGAAAGCCTTAGGGTTTTCCCTAATCCTACCAACTAAGGACCTTTCATGTCCCCTCCTTGCTGCTCTTAGCTCTCTCTTCAGGTCCTTCCGGGCTACCTTATAACTCTCAATTGCCCCTATTGAACCTTCACGCCTCATCTTTACAAAGGTCGCCCTCTTCCATTTAACAAGGGATTCCAACTCCTTATTAAACCACGGCTCCCTCACACGACCCTTTCCTCCCTGCCTGATAGGTACGTACTTATCAAGGACACTCAATAGTTGCTCCTTGAACAAGTTCCACATATCAATTACGCTCTTGCCTTGGAATCTACTTTTCCAATCCACACATCCTAAGTCATGCCTCAACGCATCATAATTTCCCTGCCCCCAGCTATAACTCTTGCCCTGTAGTACACACTTATCCCTCTCCATCACTAGAGTAAAAATCACCGAATTGTGGTCACTGTCCCCAAAGTGCTCACCTACCTCTAGTTCTAATACCTGGCCTGGTTCATTACTCAGAACCAAATCCAGTATGGCCTCACCTCTTGTTGGCTTATCTACATATTGTGTCAGGAAACTCTCCTGCACACATTGCACAAACACTGACCCATCTAACGAACTTGAGCTATAGCTTTCCCAATCAATATCAGGAAAGTTAAAGTCTCCCATAACAACCACCCTATTACTGTCACTCTTCTCCTGAATCATCTTCGCAATCCTTTCTTCAACGATTCTAGGACTATTAGGAGGCCTGTAAAAGACTCCTAACAGGGTGACCTCACCTTTCCTATTCCTAACCTCAACCCAAACTACCTCAGATGGCAAATCTTCGTCCATCTTCCTTTCCACCGCTGTAATACTATCTTTGACAAGCAAAGCCACACCCCCCCCTCTTTTACCCCCACCTCTGACCCTACTAAAACATTTAAACCCTGGAACCTGCAACAGCCAATCCTGTCCCTGATCTAGCCACGTCTCCGTAATAGCCACAACATCGAAGTCCCAGGTACCAACCCACGCTGCGAGTTCACCTACCTTATTTCGTATACTTCTGGCATTAAAGTATACACACTTCAAGCCACTCTTCTGTTTACAGGCACCCTCCTTTAAGATTGATGCCATATTCCTAACCTCCCTACACTCCAGGTCCTGCACCCTAAAGCTACAGTCTGGGTTCCCATGCCCCTGCAGAGTTAGTTTAAACCCCCCCCAAGAGCACTAGCAAACCTCCCCCCAAGGATACTGGTGCCCCTCAGGTTCAGGTGCAGACCATCCTGTTTATAGAGGTCCCACCTTCCCCAGAAAGAACCCCAGTTATCCAAGTACCGAAATCCCTCCCTCCTGCACCATCCCTGTAGCCACGCATTTAACTGTTCTCTCTCCCTATTTATTTGTTAGGCAAAATATGCTGTGGAGAGGAGGGTTATGAAATGTTTAAGCTCCCCCATGGGTAGATGTCAAGGCTGTTGTAATTTCTATTTTATACCAATGACTTGCAGTCAAAGACATCTGTACAAATTACTGAGCTTTGCTGATGCTACCACATTAGAATTGAAAGAGGTTGTTCAGAAATTACAAGAATGATTTGGATAAAGTAAGTGAGTTGGCAAATCAATGACAGCTTTAAGTCAATGTGGGAAGGAAAATATGAGCAACCTACATTCTTCATAAATCTGGCATTTAGTTAAGGATGAAATTCAAAGAGTTGCAAAGAGTGTAAGGAGATTATTCATTCAGTGTAAACTTGTAATAAAATGAAGCCAATAGAATGCTTGGGTGATCTAATCATAATATATCAGAGTATGATTTGGATGAAATGGGACAATTGAGGAACACTGAGCTCATTTGGTTCACCAGAGCATGAGGAGAGATAAGAGAATTAAGAGCAGGTCAGAACATATCAATTACTATGGTCCCCAGAGTCAAATGTCTGAACTGTGTACTAAACCTGAGAATGCAAGGATGGGAAAAAGTTATGCAGAAAAACGTCACAATGGAAGAGATCAAAGTGGAACATGTTTCAGAGGAGCAGTAATGAGCTTAAGTTTCAAACATCTGAGGTTAATACTCAGAGTAGAGGGCTGCACTACATCACCATCATCATGGTTAGGTATGTATAAGTCTCTTCACATTTCCTGCTTTACTGACATGTTTCAATATAATTTCTCTGCTCTTTGGAAGTATCTTTGGTGTGGCACACTACTCATCTTTTATTCTAATGGAATTTGTTTTCAGACTTAAAGACAAGTTAAATCTCTTGTTAAGATACATAGTTCATTGAATCAAACAATAGTAACAGAAGACAAAGAGGCCACTGGGCCCATCAAATCCACACTAACTAGCTGCAAGAGCAAAGCAGCAAGTAGGACTCTTGCACTTTTCACTTTGCCTTGCACAATTTTTTTTATCTTCATATACATACCTACTTTGATTTGGAATGACACAATTCAGTCTGCCTCTAGCACACTCTCATGCAGTGCATTCCAGGTCCTAACCACTCTTTCATCTGTCGTTCTTTTGCCATTCACTGTACTTTAGTCACTGTACTTCAATTCTTGACACTTCACCAATGGTAGGTAGCTATCAAAGGAGCAGCACTCCGAAAGCTTGTACTTCCAAATAAACCTGTTGGACTATAACCTGGTGTTGTGTGATTTTTAACTTTGTCCACCCCAGTCCAATACCAGCACCTTCAAATCATACTGTAGGTGTGACATTGATGTAATATAGTGCTGCACAGCAACATCTCCACTCCTAGACTATTTAGTGTGCTCCCCACTTGCCTGTTCCTCTGTCCTAACAAACAATGCAAGCCAGGAGGTGGGCAGCCTGCAACTGGGCAATGAAAAGCCTCTGCACTAAAATTCAATTCCAGACAATGAGGCCATTGCAAAATAAGTTCATGCAAAGGAAGCAAGCTAAGAGAAATAAGATTCATTTTGTATAGATACACAAGTTGTGTGTGTGTGTCCCTACGCACAACACAATCTGCCAGAAACATGTAAGTCTCAGGTAAACCTGGAAGAACAGACAATATTCATTTTGGACTGAAAGCAGACATGAGGATGTATGGTGAACCTGCTGCCATTTTGCGGCAATGATGCATTAAGGAAGATGGCGTTCAGAGAGCATGTAAGGTGTGAATTGTGGTGAAGATAGAGTCAGATGATGGCCTAGCACAGCAAATGGTGAGCTGCAGCCTCTCGGTACCTGGTCTGATGGAGATTTGAGCTTTTCATTGAATGAGTGAATAATTAAAATTTGCACAGAAATGAAGTGAGTTGGGGCATCATTGAGATGCAAATGCATGAAAATTAGGTGGCTGCTGCTCAATAGTGAGTTTCTGAACTCCCTTTCTAAAAGTAAAGTGGAAGATCGAAATGCTTTTCTTGATTTCAAAATTTGGATATATTTCATTCTCATATATTTCGAACACTGTCACCATTGCTCACACTTCTGTAGACATGGGAAAATCGCACACCATACTTTAGTTAAGATGTGATTTGGAGATGCCGGTGTTGGACTGGGGTGTACAAAGTTAAAAATCACACAACACCAGATTATAGTCCAACAGGTTTAATTGGAAGCACACTAGCTTTCGGAGCGACGCTCCTTCATCAGGTGATTGTCAGGCGTTGCTCCGAAAGCTAGTGCTTCCAATTAAACCTGTTGGACTGTAACCTGGTGTTGTGTGATTTTTAACTTAGTTAAGATGAAATTACATTCTTATAAAGGTTCATTGTAACTTCTTTGCATTTGCACAGAAGTTCCAATTTGTTAAGTCCAGGAACCTTCATGCTGTATTAACCACCACTGCAGTGTGTGCAGACTGCTGGTTCTGTTTCTTTTTTATATATTGCCGCTCCTCATTACTCTGACCAAAATGCATCACTTCATATTCCTCTAAATTACAGTTTAGCCACCAGCTTTGTCCATATCCTCCTGAAGTCTATCATGCTCCTAACTGTTCACAATATTTCCAAGTTTTGTTTCAATTGTGAAATTTTGCCCTGTACATGACTTAAGTCACTAAGTAGTTAATAACTTACCCACAAAAATGTTGCCATTGTATTTTTTGCAGATCTTCAATCAGTTTAAAAAAAAACAATTACTCACACCACTTTGTTTCCAGACACTACAAGGGCATGTCACTGCTGCTTTCCCTTTAGTTCTCTGCGCTTCCACTTTGCTGATAAGCATGTGACACATTATCAAAAATTCATTTCTCCCTTTGCCTTCAGCATTTTCCTCATCGTCTACAAGTTTTTGTTTAATTCATTCAATGGGATGAGGGCGTCACTGGCTAGGCCTGCATTAAAGCCCATCCCCTACTGCTCAGAGGGCAATTAACAGTCAATCACATTGCCGTGGGTCTGGAGTCACATGTCAGCTAGACCAGGTAAGGATGGCAGTTTCCTTCCCTAAAGGGCATTAATGAATCAAATGGGATTTTCCAACAATTGGCACTGGATTCACGGTCATCATTAGACTCTAGATTTCTATTGAATTCAAATTCTACCATCATGTCAGGGTTCATAGCAGGATTCATGTCTCCAAAACATTACCTGGATCTCTGGATTAACAGTCCAGTGATAATACCACAAGGCCATCACCTACCCTGTAGGTCTGTCTTGAGCTGTTTTTAATGTTGCTGCTTGTTTGTCTGACAGCCTGACCAGCTTGATTTACCTGCTGCTGGTTGTTCTAAATTTGTCACTCTGATCATGATGATGGGGTAGCAGAATGATTGTTTCTTTCCCGGGATGTCGATTTGGTCGTGAGGTGTAGGGTGTACGTACTGGGGACTTGGAGCACTGTTGCTGGACTTTTGGGGTTTGAGCCAATGTAGCACCACAAAGAGCTTCCCCCTTCCACTGAAGAGGTAACTCAATTTTTCTGACTAAAGATGCAAGTAGTGTGGATGCTGGGAATTTGAAACAAACACAGAACATGTCAAAGAAGCTCCACATTTTTCGGGAGAGGAAAACAAGGTTAATGTTTTGAGTATGGTATGATTTTTCTTCTAAGGAAGAGTTATTTTGGAATTGAAACTTTAACTCTGTTACTGTCTTCAACAGCTGCTGCCTGGCCTATTGAATTTCTCGAGTATCCACTGTGCTTTCTTTCACTTTCCAATTAGTTCAAAGATCATTCGAATATGATCATTTGAATATTAGTGGGCGGCATGGTGGCACAGTAGTTAGCACTGCTGCCTCACAGCGCCAGAGACCCGGGTTCAATTCCTGTCTCAGGCAACTGACTGTGTGGAGTTTGCACGTTCTCCCCATGTCTGCGTGGGTTTCCTCCGGGTGCTCCGGTTTCCTCCCACAGTCCAAACATGTGCAGGTAAGGTGAATTGGCCATGCTAAATTGCCTGTAGTGTTAGGTAAGGGGTAAAATGTAGGAGTATGGGTGGGTTGCGCTTCAGCGGGTCAGTGTGGACTTGTTGGGCCGAAGGGCCTGTTTCCACACTGTAATGTAATGTAATCTAAAATGATATGACCAATGGCTCTGATTGCTGTATTTCAAGATAGGATTAAAATCAACATCAGAAAAGCAAGCTTGAGTTTATTGGTAACAGAGTAGCAAATGTTTGTAGGGTTTTTAGTTTTGCTTCGGATGAATCAATATCAATAATGTGAAGATTTTCATTTTTCTTTTCAGTCCCTATGTTACATTCTGTGTTACTATAATTTCATTAGTGGACGTAAATCTACACATTGGAAAAATTCAGGAATCTTGGCATTAGGTCAGAAATGATCGTTATTTCTGCCATTTTACAAAGGTGTATTTATTGCTTTCCACTTGTGGCTAGGAGCTTGGCTTTCACGTTCATCAAGAACATACAAACCTAACTAGGATGCAATGCACATAGTTTTGACTTCAGATCTGAGCCTTGACCACACTATCTGCACAATTTCCTCTCACCCACAACCCAGCATGGCAGCCTGCCAGACCAGCCCAGCATCATCCTGGCCTGTCAAGGCGATCATCCAGTGGCTCAGCGTGGTGTTCTCACAACCCAGTGTGGTGGCCTTCCGGTGTTACATGGCGGTCTCTTGAGCTAGCATGGCATCTGCATGGACTTCCAGTCTCAAGATGATTCCAGAGCGACCTCCCAATTTTGTGAACCCTGAGATGAAGCCCTGCACAGTCTGGAGACAAGGCCCAGAGACTGGGTAACAGCATGGACTGGGTTGGAAGATCATTGTTCTGAACTTTCTCTTTCTTCATTTCATAATTTATTCCTAAACTCTGCTGGTCTTTTTCCTTTTGTATTTTTCTAAGAACTGTAACTGGGGAAGCTGTACCTAGGATTCTTTGTACCTAAGATGGTGCCATAAGTGGTGACTTGTATATTTTCACTGTACTCATGTGAGTACATGTGACAATGAAGCTAATTCATTCATTCATTTATTGATTCATCCATTCATACAAAATATCTGCACTCTGATAATCCTAGCCTTTTGAGCAACTCCAATTTTAATTGCTTCATCATTGTTGACTAGCTTTGAGGTACTTGGACGTGAAATTCCATCCCTAAAATCTTTACCATCTCTACTTCTCCTCCCTCCTTTAACATGGTCCATGGAATTGAACTCTGTTTCAAATTTTTTGACCATCAGGCCTAACATGCTTTGACCTTCTGCCTTTAATTTTGTTAAATGTTCTATGTACATACAAATTCTTGCTGTGGTTGAATTTGTTCAGCATTTTGAGATCTTGGTTCAAGCGCTCTTTGAAGGTAAAGTGAAACATCTGGGGACATTTCAAAATGCAAAGGTGCTATACAAATTTAAGTGTTTTATACTTAAAGCATGTGTTGCTGATTTAAATTTGCCATTTGTTGTGAGAAAATCCAAGCTCACCGAACATTTGAAACCTGTGACTCGGAGAGTGATGACTCTGGTATGTTGCATGGTTAAAAGTTTCAGCAGGAGATTATATCGTGGGTGTGTCTCTAAAGCTTGTTCCAGTGTTGCCCAGAGGTGATGTGAAAAGAAAACACACCCTTATGTAAGGTTTCTTTTTTAACTTTTGCTCTATAAATCGTGACATTTGTAGCTAGAGGCAATCTGTCACTTTTGGAACAGCCTGCGTGGCTGAAATTGGATGAAAAAGACCAACTTCCAGCTAATCCACTTTCTATCATCCCAATAGGCACATGATGCAATGTGAACGGAGTAGGTGACTATTTGCAATCATCAATCTTCATTAATTATTCTGAAATATGAGGTGAAGGAAACATCTGTGATGGTTTGGGGGGGGGGCTTTGGGAACCTAAGATTCAAAGTGACCTTTCGCCTCACAAACATGCCAGTTCATGCTGGCAAAAAGCTTTCCTGTACCTGGTACTCCTCGCCCTAAAGTTCAAATGACCACTCACCATGTGCTGCCATTTCAAGCTTCTTCTCCGAATCAATCTGGCACTTTACTACAACTCGGTCCATCCTGGTATTGTAAATCCCTCTGTGCCATTCCCCAACGCAGCCCATGATGGAACCGTTCTTGCCCATTCATGTTGGCACATCTACCAGATTGCACTGTTACATTCCCACCCCAGCCCACAACTTATTAGAGTTTTTTTATGCTTCTCCTTCCTTCATTCAAGTTGTGAGTCTTCCCTTGGCAAATTACTGCATTCACCAGCATCAATAGTGAAACATCAGTTTGTCATCAATGCTTTTGTCGTTCTGTATTTTGAATTTATCCCATTCTAGCCCAAACACACACTGTCCTCAGTGTGCTGATATCCCAGAGCACGGGTTTGGCATGCAGCCAGTGAATATAAATCTCTCTCTCACCAGTTCAACTGCCCACTCACATTCCACCTTCAAAGCTAAAAGACATGGCCATGCTTAGCTCTGCTTTTCACATGGGCCGAGGAAGGTGTTTTGCTTTATTTTATTTGTGCAGTCACTACCAGGGGCTTACTTCTCGCTTGTCTTCCCCAATTGGCCGGCAGACACAGTTACTGGGAAACACCGAAACATTCATCAATGAAAAGTGGTTCATGGTGCTGCCGCTAAATAAACAGGGAGCAGCCGAGACAGAGTGCAGAGCCATGCTGGACTCAAAGGTACATCCTGGTGCAGCTCCAGCTGCTGCGATGAGCCAGATCGTGGCCCCCGTGTGGCAAATTCTGATTGTAGCCCAATTGCTTTGTTTTTGTCTTCGAAGACCATCAAAATGTAACCCCGGTGAATAAGAAACACTACAAATAAACTACGAGGCTTTTCATACCCACACGTGGTATAAAACGGATTGAAAGATTTCTTTGAGACGAGAAAGTCCGAAATGATCTCCTCCTCCTCGATATAAAACTGACATCATTGCTATTTATTTGCATGAAAATGTGGTGCCAGTTAAAATACACAGATTCTTACAGTGTATGTGTACAGCTGTCTTAAAGAAATTGCAGAAGCCTTTATATTAGTCTTTGCCATTCACACAGCTAATATTTACACACATTGTCCTGGTGTCACTGGAAGAAGCTCTTATCAGCATTTGCATACCTAGAGCACTGCTACTGTACGAGGCCTGAATAATACTCTTGTATCACGGTCACAGCCACAAATAAAGCACCCTGAGCTTTAAACTTTGGATTATTGAACCTAAAGAGTCCGTTTTCTATAAAGAGAAAGGTACCTCTCCCTCCGAAAAAAAAAGTCAGTACCTAATTCTAACTGAATAAAACAATTGTTGCTTCCTCCACAGCATGTAAAAAAAAATAAAGCATTCGTCGACGAGTGTATCTATCCAAATTATGCAAATCTTACAGCGATTCAATACAAGACTTTGCTGGAGTAAGGCAGTCTCCCTGCACTCTGCAAGCTGGCAATAGAAACTTTGAAATGCATGCAGCAAAAAGGCAGACGCAGGCTGGTTTTATTCAGACATAAACTCACCATGAAATGTTGTTAAGCTTGTTTTACACAGTGTGGCCTCCCTTGCAGTTTAACTGCTTTCTTAGAGACCGTGAGGGTGGACTATATTTCTTCAGCAAATTCACTCTCTCAATGCGTGTCTGCAAGGCTGTGGATACTTTTGTTGTCCAGCTCATTGTTAGCGGTTCAAGATGGAATTTATAATAAGTTTAAAGGCATGTGCTTAAAAAAAAGCTCTCAAAGAACCTGTTTTCTTTAGATTTCTTAAAGCTGTTCATTCCACGGTCTCTGTAGAAAGCAGAATACATTTATTAAACAGTAAATAATTAAAGGGTAAACGCAGTTATTTTTATAATAATTCCAATCTGATGTCATTGGTTATTGATAGTGCTGTTGGTGCCTTTTTTCTTTACAATTGTAAGCCAATTTTAAACAAGAAATGTTGCATCCACTTGTTACAAATTCTGCATCTGAAAACAATTGCTGTCTATAAACCCTAGTTTCTGTGTCATTTGTGACTTATCTTCTTTGTAAATATCTAATGATCACAGTTATCTGGTGGTTCCTTTGGGGTTTTCTTTTACAATAAAGTCATTATTGAAATGCTTGTTGCTGTAGTTATCCCATTTATAATGGATACAGCCTTGTTATTAAGGTGCAATTGTACTGTCTCACCACTGGCTCCATCCTACTTCAGTTTTCATTTTCCAATGCCTTTTACGTTGCAAATAGCCCTGAGTTCAATTGTATTGTATTATATTTCTCTGCCTTGCAAAAAGGCTTAATGATTAACTATAAGCCATATTAAGTAAGGAAATGTATAACTGATAAGAACAAAATGAAGATGGGGCCACAGCAATATTCACATCCTCTCTCCAATTACTTCTCGAAGCTAACACTACTTCCCATCAAGAGTACATTAGCTCCTGACTTCCCGTGCATAATGCCACGTAATATATATGATCGTATACGTAATGTGACATCATGAAATATATGTGATAATATATATAGAATGTAACATAACAATGTGAGACAATGGGGGAGTGACCAGTAAACTATTAAAAGATTTCACACAGGGCTCAATGTTATGATGGAGATTAGAAGAGAGGGTAGTGGGAGTGAGTGGTCTCTGGCCTTCAGCATGACAGTCAGGAAAGCCCCCTGACCTTGCCTGTTTAAAGACTGCTGGACCTTTTCATTGACTTCAGTCATGAGAGATGGATTTGGGAGCTGAGGTGTACAGAGTAGGGGAGGAGTGAGGCTTGTGGATGAGGAAGTAGAAGGCAGTGCAAAGCCTTGCCTGGACTCCAATGAGCACAGGGTGCCCAAAATGAAGGGAAGCTCTTCCCAATCCAGGCACTGAGGCGGTCAACTTTTACTGGGTAGCTTTGAAACTTAATGTGGGCCTTCTGTGATGCAGGAAATATCCAAGTGCTGATAGTAGAAGGCCCTTAAGTTGTTATTAGTTGGCAAGGAGGCTGCCCAATGCCATCTTCACCATGGATGAAATAATTGAGAGGAATGACACCACCTCCTAACCTGCCAACTGTCTTCCCAAAGACCAGTAAAATGCAGTTGTTATAGTGTGCATTTGCTTTTCTGCATCAGCCCCAGTACTCCTGCCTGAAATATCCATGTTCACTATTACATGATACATAGCCCGTTGACACTTCAAGAGTTTGCTGTCAGGAATACAAATAAAATGTCCTTCCAAATGGAGCCAGTTTTGAGTAATTAGCAGCTCAATGCTGAGAGTGCTGACCTGGGAGAGAACAATGCTTTAGTATTGCTTTTTTCTGGGTTTGGAAAATCCAGCACGTTGAAGTATCTGCTGGGGCTGTGCAGGCTTCTGAAGGCTGCTGGAGTGCAAGGGATCACACTGCACACTAGACCATATTCTCAGGACTTGAGATCCTGGACTACAAATACTGTTTTCCTCAGTCAGTCAAAGGCAGAGCTGGCCCACTGGAGATTTGTAAAGCAACTGCTCCAATCACTTTGAAATAGGGGTCACTGGACCTGAAACGTTGACTCTGCTTTCTCTCCACAGATGCTGCTAGGCCTGCTGAGTTGTTGCAGCAATTTCCATTGTTGCTTCTGATTCCCAGTGTCCGCAGTTCTTTAGCTGTTTCTGCACTAATCAGAATTTGGTCCTGGCAGGGGAGTCCCAGGAGCACAATAAAAATGCTTTTGGGATATCTTCAAGAGATCAAGCATCCCGTCCAACTCAATTCCTTGGCTTGCGAGCAAGCCAATTGGAGAGATGAAAGAATAATACACATTGAGAGACTTTGCTGGAGATGTGCAGAGTGAGGTCAAGGTATTGGAAAGAGCACACAAGCTTCCAAACAACTCATCCGCCCAAGCATCACCTCCCCAAAAGTCACCTTCCAGTCCAAGGTGGAGTAGGGCTCCTGTGCTGGAACTCATCTGCTCTGACTGCATTTCTTTTCCTTTTTTCTGTCTCTTTTCCTTCTTTCTTACTTACCCTCTTATCCTGAGCTTGGACAGCATCAGTGGCAGCACGAGTCCACCGTGCGGACTGCAAGTAGACCCGGGGTGCAGCCCTTGAGTGGTCTCGAACCGGCCCAGGGTGCGGACCTTGGGTGGGATCAGCGTAGACCTCAGCACCCAGGAGAGTCAGCCCCTACTTATATTTCTCAGACCAAACACAGAACCTAGAGTTGGTAGCTGCCACGTCAGCAGAGGTTCTATTGGTGATGATGGTGCCTAAGGATCAGCGACTTTGTTGTTGATTGGGTCCGGGGCTGAGAAACAATAGCACAATGGCATCACAACAACATCGATGAGGTGAGCCCAGTAGCAAGAGACATGACTCTGTTGTTGGTTGGGTTTGGTGTAGACGGTGGCACAGGCATCATTGACAGTGATGAATTGGCTCAGGTCCGGTGGACTCTCTTCAACCTATATCTTTCTTTTCTTTTCCTTATTCTTAATTCAAAATGGCACCACTTCATGGTGACAAATGTAAGGTTTTCACTGTATTTCATTGTATCCTTACTGTAAAACACACATGACAATAAAATAAAAAATGAAACCATCAGTGAAAATCCTACAAGTACCATCTCTACCGTGTGTGACTGAATCTGGAGATTGTGCATTGGACTTGTCAACCACCTGAGAACTCATCAACTTGGAGTGGAACTAATCTTCGATCATGAAGAACTGTATAAATAGAACATAAACCTGTCTTTCGACTCCTCCTCTCCAATGTTCCTCCACATGAAACTTCCTCTGCATCAGAACATTGTGGGCTCCAGAGCATTGAGCAGGAAGGTCCTAAGCTGCCAATGCAGAGCCATATTGAAAGAGAGGTGTATTTTCTTTTGGTTAAGACATTAAAACAAGGCCCTTTCTCTTAGGTGGACATCCAGGATCTTTGAGCCCAAACACAGAATATTCCATGGTGTCACAATTCACATTTATCCCTAAATCAACATCACCAAAATATATTTGTCTGGTCACAATGTAATTTGTGGAATATATTGCTGTGCATAAATTGGCCGCTCTGTTAAATTATAACAGCAACTACTCTTAGCAAGCATTTTGTGACATTCATAGGAAATGAAAGTGTTATTCTAACGCAAGTCTTTGTTTGATTTCTACAAAAGCACCAGGATCAGTGTATTGAATTATGAGTTCTGCCAGCAATATCCCATGCTGTCTTTCTCCACTTGCTGAAGTAGTCTTTCTGCTTAGTGTTGACAACTCTGTCCTTGCCCTTCCTTACTTGACTGCGCCCAAACTTTCCTCTTTACTTTGAAGTGATTAAATCCTTTTTCCAGCCACAATCAGGAACAACATTTAAACTGTTGAAGGATTTCCCATGGCCTGGATATCGTAACATAAACACTAAAGTGCAAAAACAGCTTAAATCTTCTTCTCAGTCATCATCAGGATTGTTGCTCATTGAAGGGTTTTCTGAGTACAATATTCAAGAAGTTTCCATTACTTAAAACATAAGCATTGCTTTTTCAGACCTACTATGTTAGCCTGATTGCTTGTAGCTCTGCCATGTATTTATTGTTGGATTTGTCCATTTTCGATAATAAATCCTTGAAAGCATCAATGAGAAAAGTTCAGTAAGGTTCCAATTTCCTAAGTGCAGAATATGTTTGTTAAGCTTTTGACTTTCACATTTGGTGGTAGTGCTTTAAAGCTGACCAATAGATGTTTAAGACCTTGTGGCGTTAAGAAAGCTGACCTCATTATGCCCTTTATATATTTATTCACTATAACATGGAAGTACGGCAAGTGTATTAAAAGCTTCCACTTGCATAATATCCTCAAGTTCACATAAGTCCCAAAGTGCTTCACAATTAATGGATTACTTTTGAAGGGCAGTCATTGTATTTTGGAGATAAACATCAAAGCACAGCATGATTCCCCTAAGAACAAATTAACAAACAAACAGCCAATCTTGTTTTGGTAGGGTCAGTTGAAAGAGGAGTGATAGCTAGAGAACAACCAAATCCTCTTCAACGAGCAGGAAAATGTTACTGCAGATGCTGGTATCTGGACTGAAAACAACCAGTTCTGGAGATCACAGCGGGACAGGCAGCATCCATGTAGAGAGAACAAGTCTAGATGATTGTTCATCAGAGTCATCTAGCCTCGAAATGTTAGCTTGCTGTCCCTCCATAGATGCTGCCTGACCCTCTTCAATGAGTGCCATGAATTCTTGTTTTTGTTCACCTGAGCATCTCCATTGAGAGGCAGTAGCTCCAGCAATGGGAAGTACCCTGAATGTCAGCTGTGGCTCAATGCTAGCAATCTTATCAGACTCCGAGGCTGTGGGTTCAAGTCTCACCTCAGAAACGTGATTACCTGCGATACTAGAACTAAAGGGAGCAAGGTTTACAGAGATCCCATCTTTTGGGGAATGGTAAATCCTTTGAAAAGGATGCAAAATATCCCCAGGACCGTTTGAACACATGAGTACATTTGTTGACTTAATCAACGCTTGTTCCTCCAGTTTGTTGGAACTTGCTGTGCCCATGTTGGCTGCATCTCCTCCACTGAAACAGCACCTGCATTTCAAAAAGTGTTCGATTGGCTGTAAAGGACATTGAAACATTCTGGGATCATGAAAGACAATCTATAAATGAAGAGCTTTCTTTCTCAGTCCTATACTGAAAAAGTCAAGTGAGATTATGATTATAAATGTGTAACGGTGCTTAAATCCAAACCTTCCAATTAAGAAATAGGAATGCTACCAAGTGAACTGAGCTTGTGTTGCAGGCTGGAATCAACTTGATGGAATGTGGGTACAGATAGGTGGCATTTCAGGAGCCACCAGCTGGGCAGACTGCAATTACAATATGTGCATATTATCTACTATAAATAACAAATGTTTGATCATAACACAGGAACTAGGTATGAGGAAGAATCGTACAGAAAGGCTGAGGGACTTGAGACTGTTTTCATTAGAGAGAAGAAGGTTGAGAGGCAACTTAATTGAGACATATAAGATAATCAGAGGATTAGATAGGTTGGACAGTGAGAGCCTTTTTCCTCAGATGGTGACGGCTCACATGAGTGGACATAAGTTTAAATTGAGGGGTGGTAGATATAGGACAGATGTTATAGGTAGTTTCTTTACTCAGAGTGTAGTAGGGGCATGGAATGCACTGCCTACAGCAGTAGTAGACTAGCCAACTTTAAGGGCATATAAATGGTCATTGGATAGGATGAAAATGGAATAGTGTAGGTTAGATAGGCTTCAGATTGGTTCGACTGGTCAGCGCAACATCAGGGGCTGAAGAGCCTGTACTGAGCTGTAATGTTCTATACTCTATGTCTATGTTCGTACTGAACTCAAAATGTTAGCAGATGTTGCCTGACCTGCTGAGTTTCTCCAGCATTTTCTGTGTTTATTTCAAATCTCCAAAGTTAAAATTCACACAACACCAGGTTATAGTCCAACAGGTTTATTTGGAAGCACTAGCTTTCGGAGGGCTGTTCCTTCATCAGGTAGATTAAAATCTCCAGCATTGCATTATTTTGTTTTTAAGTGTTTGATCATTCTGCCAAGGTTTATAGACTTTTTCAAGCCTATGCAACACCCATATGTTTCCTCCACTGCTTTGTACCAATTCCAACTGCACTGAACAAACATGTCTCTCTTTCCCACCTGCGAGCTCCCTACTCCCTGAGCCCCAGGTGCCTGTATGTCCTGTCAACTTTTGTAACTCCTGCTTTAGCCGTAAACGTTCATGATTTTCTTCAGGATTGCCACTGGTGACTGAACCCAACAATGAACAATGATTTCCAGAGATTGGCGTTAAATTCTTTAAGCTGCTTATGGCAGCTTTACCAAGATAGAACATCTCACTGGATGCTTTAAGGAACTTGTGGCCAACTCTCTAGTATGAGTGCCCCCCATTTACCCTCCTTCCTTGACAAAAACTCTAGATTATGACTTGATTTTGGAATTCTCACTTCGCCCACCCTACGTAGAAGCGGCAGGCATAAGGATTTCCTATGCTGCAAGTGCCAACAACAGACAATAACTCACAAAACATCGGAAGCCAATACAGCCAGTGTATGCAAAAATACATAGAAATGGGCTCTGCTGGGAGCTAAAAATGTGGTAGGAATTTCTTTTGAAGGTCATGGACTCCTGGTAGACATGATCCCAAAATTACAGCATGATGTTTTTGAGGGACCAGACTGCCTTCTTAAATATATTGAAGATTTTGCTGCATTAATCAGCTAGAACACTTCTTTGACCCCTGTCCCAAGCACGTTAAGCCTTGTCCCCTTTACCTTTCCCTTCACCTAATTCTGCCCAGTTTAGCTGGAAGTGACACGATCATCCGTTTTTGAGCTAATTGCAAGATGAAAAGAGTGACAAACCCTAGTGTGAAGAAAATGCTCCATTTCAAAGTGAAAATTGATGATACATGATCACACAAAAGGTAAGGTAGGCAGCTCCAATTTAGAGCAGGATGAGGGAATTTTGAAGTGGTGGAAATTTGTGAATAAATGTGCTCATGATGGTCCCCCCAAGTTGCAGCAAACTTTTTGAAAGTTCATTCCACTGCCAAACACAGAGATGATTAAAGCTGTTTTTGAATTCAAGGTTGACATAGTGAGTAAGTTAATTTGGTTTGCAAACAATAATCCCTTGAAGAGGAAATCTTGTGCCTTTCAAAACTGCCTTTCACAAAGTTGTTGTGTTTGAATTTTTGTTTGTGGCATACATAACAAATCCAGTTGCAGGACAAATAATGACAAGGAATTCAATGTTTTTAAAATGGGTCTTATAGATGGAAACAGCAGATTGCTCCTTTATCTATTTGAATGGCTTTGTTATTAAAGCATTGAAGTTTATAGCAAAATAGATCCCTCTTGTCTGAGTATTTATGACTTACATATTTACTTTACTGTATGTTAGTCCAGTGTATAGGAACTGCTTTATTTCAACTATGCATGCACAGACTGAAAGATTGTAGATATTAAACTGTTAACAGTTTACACATACAAACAGAGCTATTTGGAATGACACTGCTTACAATTCTAGATCTCAGTGATCTGACTCCAAAACAGTGGTGCCCATTTCATAGGTGGAGTCTTTGCATGGAATCTTGTTAATGGATTCATGACAGCCCATAAAATTGACAGCCACGCTCACACAACAACTCACCAGAAGAAAACACCCTATACCCATCATGTGCAAGGCTAACGCAATTTACAAGATTCCATGCAATGACTGCATGAAACACTATATAGGACAAACAGGCAGACAACTAGCAATCCTCATCCACGAACACCAAACGCCACGACCAGCTGTCCCTCGTAGCCAGACACACAGATGACAAAAATCACAAATTCAACTGGGACGACACAACAATCATGGGACAAGCTAAACAGAGAAGAGCCAGAGAATTTCTAGAAGCGTGACACTTATTCATGGGCTCCATCAACAAACACATTAACCTAGACAAAATATACCGACCACTGCAATGAACAACAAGCAGCAGGAATGGAACCAAATAAAATCCAGAAGATACACTACAGCAGTGCTTCACAGGAGGCTCCAAAACACTGAAGATATCACCTAGATAGGGGACAAAATATCTTCAAATCAACTTACCAGCTTGGCAAACATACCCACAACTGCAACAGGAGTTACATATTTGTCATGAGTCTAGCTTTCATTCCAGATTTTCATTAAATGCACATTTCATAATCTGCCAGGGTATAATGTAAACCCCATGTTGCCCAAATCAACACCTTTGGGTCTGAATTGTTAATTCAGTGACCCATATTACCATGACACTACCATCGCCCCTTATGTGAAGGCAGCAATATAGAAGCCTTGAAGGTGTATCACGTGTTCGATCTTACAGAAAGTTGTGTTAAAGTCCATTTATGGTTAGAATAACTGCTCAGAGGCTGGTATCCCATCACCAAGTCACCCATTTTTTAATTGTGCACAGTACACTGACACAGTGCCAGCCAGCTCAGAGTCAGTCCCCTTATGTGAAGAGATTGTAAATCCCCTGGTTGTATTTATTTTTCTTTTTTTTTCTTTTGTTTTAAAGAAACCCAACAAAGAAACAAATATCTTTCTTAAACAAGGGGGAAAAGACAAAGAAACTTCCCCCCTTAATAGCAGCAGGAATACACTAACTGTGGCCCAGCCAGCTCAGAGTCAGTCCTCTGAACTGGGGAGATCGTAAATCCCCTTGTTTTTTAAAAAAATGGGCAATAGCCCCACATGCAACTTTCAAATTTGAAAACACACTGAAGCAAAGCCTACCTCAGAACCTGTCATAAAGCAGTCTGACATTAAGCTGCAATACACCCAAATTCGAAAGCACATGGATCCAATCCCTGCAGCTACGGAGGATGTCACCAAACAACAACAAACAGATAATGGTCAATATGCGACAGTGACAAAGTAGCACATTGCACTCAAATCAGGGAGGACTCGAACCTACAACCGTCCGATCCAACATCAGATGCGTTATCCATTATGCCACTGGCCCAATGGGCCTCCCCTGGTTGTACTGGTCAGCCAGGGCTTTCCTGATTGGCCAAGGCTAACAACCCCAGTCAAGGAACTCATAGTCAACAGGATCCATCTGGTTCCAATCACTACAAGAGTGAAAGTCTATTTATCAGTAACCAGTTTTCTAACTTTCTTTGGGCTCACTGAACTACCTGGTTCTCCTAAAATGGTAAACTCTTTCTTGCTGCTAAATTTGCTGATTCCCTTTTCCCTGTATTGAAAATGCACGGGTTGCCACAGCTGTGGTGTGTGCTCTGGTGTTGTGTCAAGTCGTCATTCTTAACCGATCAGTTCAAGGAAGCTATATTGTCAGACTCTTCCACTGTGGAAACTACCACAGAAGAATACAACTCAGTTTGAACTTAACATCCAGCTTCCTGCAGCCACTAGCTCAGAGGTACTGAGATCAAATTGATACCTCAGTCAGGGTAACTCATACTATATTTGCAGAGTAACAATAACTGAAGTCAGAATACAATTGTGTTTATGAAACTTGGTTATCAAATATATAATGCAGGCTAAACATGTCTTCAGTTCACACAAATGTATCAACTGAATGATGCAGGTTAGGTAACTGTACAAGTTTTGCAACATTTAAATTTCACTTCATTTGCTAAGTGCTCATCAAAATGGAATACATAGTGCAAAAGATCTGCTTCTGAATGGTTGTTTCTTTATAGTGAGGTCAGGTTTATTGTATCACTATTCATTCATATTGATTATATCTTTAGACCTGGTCCTAAATCAGCATCGAGTCACCCGCAAAGCCTGTTTAAGTCAGGCCCTAGTAGATTGTAGCCAGGAGCAGATGGTATTCCATCAATCAATAATCACTGGGCATTCATGACCCCAGTCAGCAGGAGCTAAAAGTGCTAATGGTGACCATGGCTTTATGATTAATCAATTATCCATTTATTGCTTTTTGGTGAGCCTTTGTTGGATAATCTCATTTCTGTTGTATTGTGCATTTATGCTATCCCTGACAGCTGACACTTAAACTGCACGGGCCATGCTACTTCTCAGCATCTTACACTCTTTCACCACCTCCAGAAGGAGTTTTTTTCCGCCTTTTTAAAATTTTTCCATTTCTTAATATTCAGGCAAATTAACTTTGCAAAGCACTTAGAGTTAAATTGAAACTAGATTGGAAAAGGCCCATCTCTGATGACCTGTTCTTGGCCACAAAAATGCAATAAAAAAAAACAAGGTGATCCCATGTGTTTTGTGCACACACGCTACGAACTTAACATATTTCTAATGGAGGTAGTGTTTTAATTTCAGTAGGAGTTCAGGATTCACGTCAAGTACGGCTGAGCATTGATAAACACTATTAAAATATAAAGACAACCTGCGATAGGATCAGCCAATACATTCTGCCGAATCTTTTGGCTTATGCTTGGTTTAAAGGCATTGCTTCTACCCAGTGAGGTCACCTTCCATGCTTGAAGGGTTAACTGCATTGCTGTTCTTCCTAAAGTGTGACCAGAATTGGTATGTTAACTGTTCAATGACTGCAACAAGTTTTCAGTAGTAGAAAGAAAATCTCCTGTTGATATTGCTCTCATATGCTACCCCTCTGAATGCTGTTCAAAGGCATCACCTGAATACAATAGATGGATCAAACAAATATAAAATTACCTGATTGAGGAATTCCATTTTGGCACAGTTGTCCTTTTTATATCACAGAATTTACTTTCAATCCAATCCAGATTTATATTTCGCTTGAGTAAGGCACTTTGGTCATTCTGGAGGCGTAGAGGCTGCTGAGATTTTAGGGCCTTAGATTCATTCGAATTTGGCAAGTAAGCAAAGTCAACCAATCAGGGATCCAAATACAATTCACCACTCCAGTGCCGAGGTGCTGGAAGCTGAAGGATCGTAGAATGAGGCTAGGATTGCAGGAACATTGTGGAATTCTCCTGGATTCAGGAGGAGTACAGCAATAATACATATGGGCAGAACATTCACATTACAAGATCCTGTCACACCTCCCTTGAGATTTCCATTGGGGTGGAACTGTATTATTAAGATATGCATGGGAAAGAGGCTGGCCTGCTTCAGGCAAGTGATTGAGCTGTCCAGAGATTGGCCTCTGTGAAATTGATAGCAATTCAATGTCCAGGATTACAAAGCTGCCAAACACACTTTTGACCAATCCATTACATTCAAACATATGAACCTGAAGCAGGAGTAGGCTATTCAGCCCCTCCAACATGCTCTGCCATTCAATCAGGCTCTGACATTTGGAATTCCACAAACCCATGTACTCTGATTACCTCAGATTCTTTTGGCAAACAGGAATCTGCCTTAAGATATTCAACAATCCTGCCTCCATCACCTTCTGAAAAACAGAGGTCCAAAAATAACACAACAAACAAAAAACAAAGAACAAAGAAAATTACAGCGTAGGAACAGGCCCTTCGGCCGTCCAAGCCTGCGCTGATCCAGATCCTTTATCTAAACCTTTTGCCTATTTTCAATGGGTCTGTATCCTTTTGCTCCCTGTCCATTCATGTATCTGTCTGGATACATCTTAAATGATGCTATTGTGCCTGTCTCTCCCACCTCCGCTGGTAAAGCATTCCAGGCACCTACCACTCTCTGTTTAAAGAATTTTCCATGCATATCTCCACTAAACTTTTCCCCTCTCACTTTGAACTCATGACCCCTAATAATTGAATCCCCCACTCTGGGAAAAAGCTTCTTCCTACCCACCCTGTCTGTACCTCTCATGATTTTGTAGACCTCAGTCAGGTCCCCCCCCCAACCTCTATCTTTCTAATGAAAATAATCCTAATCTACTCAATCTCTCTTGATAGCTGGCATCTTCCTGGTGAACCTTCTCTGCACCCTCTCCAAAGCATTCACATCCCTTTGGTAATGTGTTGACCAGAACTGTTCACAGTATTCCAAATGTGGCCGAACCAAAGTCTTATACAACTGTAACATGATCTGCCAACTCTTGCACTCAATACCCTGTCCAATGAAGGAAAGCATGCCGTATGCCTCCTTGACCACTCTATTGACCTGCATTGCCACCTTCAGGGAACAATGGAGCTGAACATCCAACTCTCCAAAGAAGGGTTAATTTTAAAATAATGATCCCTTCTTCACTGAGCCACAAGAGGAAGCATCTTTTTCACCTCTCCTTCACCAAAACTGTTGGCGATCTTA